>NC_049254.1:7438048-7743048 GCF_011100685.1 Canis lupus familiaris | reverse complement strand
ATAAAACAAAAATTCTCAATACCTAATGAGGTTGCCCAAGGGGGAGGTCAAACTAGAACACAGAACAACATGCTCCTAAATGGTACTACATATTTTGGTAATGATAATACCATAAAATCAGTGGTAGGAAGCTCTTAGAAAGAAAGCCCTTGTGGGAATTCAGATTCAGATACAATAGTCAGTGAGAACCTATTTTTTTTCCAAATATTTTTTGTAAGGATATTAAGTGGTAAATATACTTTGTGGGCCATTCAGTTTCTGTCACAACTACTTGATTCTGCTGTAGTATCTCAGTTGAAGGCAACCAAAACCAATATGTTAAATGATATGTAAAATATGCTTTGAATCATCTTAGTTTGTGATCATGTCCCAATAAAGCTTTATTTGGAACTTATACCACTTTCACATGTCAAAATATTACTCTAAAATTTTTTTTCTCATTGAAAAATACAAAAGCCATTCAAAAATTCAAAAGCTCACAGGTCAGACAAGGGGCTGGATTGGGAGGGCCACAGTTTGTCAATGGCTGCTTTAAATAATGTATACTCTGCATGGCTCTCCATAACCCTGTGATTTTGAAGATCTATGCATTTCAATTCATTGCTCCCATTATCTAAAATCTGTGACATATCCAAAATTACTTTGACAACTTAGATGCTCTTCTTTCAGCTCCCACTGAACTGCAAACTCTTATTTTGAAACCGGTGACATCACCAAGCCTAGAAATGACACAGAGTCAACCTGGTAATTAGACTTTTTTTTTCTGTCTGGGTTCACTGTTGTGAGCTTCAGGGGACGTACTCCAAGTGTTGATTTCCAAATACAAAAAAAAAGCAAATATACACATTTAATAACTCTATATATTTGTATAGACTCTTTCCATGATGTTCTATTGGTATTTCATTAGTAATATATTCATAGCAATTGCTATTCAACTGATAAACACACTTATCTTCATTTTATTTTGTGCTTACTCTATCACATAGAGAACAATCAAGTATGTGATGAAATAGTCAATAAAAACACTTAGAAAAATTGATTTTATCTTTATTCTTATTTCTTACTAAAGGTTACAAACTCGTAGTTCTCTTTAGTAGTAAGTGAAATTTGTGCTCTACTATGTGAGAAACAATGCTAGCTCATTGTGACCATCAAGGAAGGAGAAAGTTCCCACTCAAGTAAAGATAACAAAACCACTCTATACAATATTGCCCTTCAAAATTGAAAACAAATACTTTAAGTCAACAATGTGGTTGCTACACCTGACATATATTTTGAAACGCAAGCTCTTAAATTTTCTAGCATAGGATTATAATTCCTTTTCACCTCTTTACGTATCTTTAATTAGTTAAATGGCATTTTGGATTTTTTTGGGGGGGAGGATTTCTTTTGTTTGTTTTTTGTAATGGTTCATTATGATTTATTTACTATAATACAAAAGATCAATTCCAAATGACCCACTTAAAATTTATGACCCAAGTATATTAACTCGAATTTTTTTTTACGTTTGTTTTAAGTTCAATTTGCCAACATATAGTATAAATGTCATTTTAGTGCTCATGATGGAAGAAGGTATGGTTGTTAACAGTTACCTACAACACTCACAAAACTGCTAATTCAATTAAATTATTGGAGCCTCCCTTAGTGTTATTAATGATATTGTTATTATCACAATAGCCAACATTGAACATCTATAGGTAGGAGACACTTTTCTAAATGTTCAGTTTGTATGCATCCATTCAATGGGGCAACAACCCATCCTTGATGAATTGTATCATCTTGTGTTCTTTGCTAGTTTCTGAAGTCTTGGAATCGGTTACATTAAGCACTGAGTCATCAAAAGAAGCTATAGGTAAACATGTTTCCCAATGAGAAGTAAGATATATGTGCTTTTCCATCTCATTGCAGAAGTCATCCTCACGCTTTGTGACATTTCACAGCTCCTCACATCTTGTGTGTGCTCATCCAGTGACTCTTAAATGTTACCTACAGCGCATTGTGCTGATGCCTGCTGTATTGCTATGCAAGTTTCGCAATTTCCTTGGTTCCCTTTCACTCTGAATGCAAGATTTAATTTTTTAACAATCTGATCACTCCTTAAATATGAATATGCAATCCTATTTTTCATTTTTATGTTTTCAAGGACTCGCTCTTTGTCTTTTTCTTACTAGAATCCTTAATCAAAATCTGTAAGGAAGTGAAATTATCCGCTTTGCTCCAGGTAGAAATTGCTAAAGACACTGCCAGTTATTGTGTGTGTGTGTGCACATGCCCACACTGAACACTGCCTTGATTTTCTGCCTTCATCTCTGTCCTCTTAAATTGTAGTCATTCCTAGTCTACCTGAATGTTATGTAATCTCATGAATGTATCTACTTGGGATAACCTCTGTTTTCAAGTTAAATACGGTGTTCTGTGACAGTGTGTTACGCCCTGCCCACCACTAACCAGCCATTCCCTGTTTATTCCGTAGCACCAACTGTAACAGATTATCTGTATCCCTCTGCCAAAGCACCACCCAGTCCAGAGGAACCAAAGACTGAAGGTGGTAAAGGTTTTCATGCTTTGATTCAATGACTCAACAGTTTTTAAATTAGCATCTCTTATGTCCATGGAACATGAAAGTTCAAGCTGCGATACTTGTTCTACAACTGAATTCAACTGAAGAGCGATAGTTTCCAAAATCCTTGGATTCTTAAAACTGCAATGATAACTAACCTCTGAATATAGAAATCCTGGTTTCTCTATGGTATCAAAATATTGAGGCATCATAGTGCCTGACGGCCAGATAAGGACAGTTAAAACATTAATATTAGTGGAAGAATGAGTGTGATAGAATAGGATTTCCCCCCTTGGTCCTCTCTTTTTTCTAAATCCATTGTCCTATCTGTTAAAATAGGATGCAAACTCCGAAGAGAATGAGGCGTGTTTATATTCAAGTTCAAGAGAGAAATACTTGGCTGTAGCTTAGCATCTGAAAGTTTTCTAAACTTGTTCTCCTTTTTTTGCTACAGTTGTGGAATCTATTACAAATGTGTCTGAGCTACCCGAGAGCACACTAGGTAATGACATGCCTCTGCAGCTTTTGTCCTCGTCGCCACCATCACCTGAGAACCTCAGGTTCTCTCTCATTGTGAATTCATGTTGCAGCATCATTCTTTGTCATGGCAGTTAATTTTCTTTCTAGGTGCTTCTATTCATAACCATCGTCCAAAAAGTCTCTTCTCCTCAGTTTTGTATCTAGACGTTGGCCTCTTTCTCCATTTAAGTCAGTGAAACTGTTACACCTAAAGCATCTTTTTCCTAACATTGAACATTCTGCTAGCTTGTATCGTGTTGAATATTTCAGTTTTCCTTTTGTATGGTGATCCATTTTATATTTCTGCCCTAGCAACATACTTTCCATTAACACTCATTCCATCATAGTCATTACCTGTTTGATTTTTTTTTTTTTTGCTATAATTTTAAGTGAAATCCAATGCTTTTTCCCTGGCTCATGCTTTAACATTTTTTATTGTTTGGGTTTTCCCTTTAAGGTTACTAGTAAATATATTATTCTGGGGTTGTTGAAGGAGGTATTAGTTTGAAGTGAAGATTTAAAAAGTAAGGATATTGCTTACTTTGAAAGTATTTTGGAATCTGGCATCTCAGCATTTTTAAAATTGCATACATTATGAAGGAGTAGGAATGTTATTTTGCAACAGAGCTGCAATTTTCTCCTTTTTTTTTTTTTAATTGTTACCGTCCTTTCTGTCATCTGTACTTAAAGTTTGTGAAGCACTATCATAACCCCAGGTACTTTCCTTCAATTATCATAGAGACATCTCCTCTGCCTTCCCAAACTATAATCCTACCCAGCCCAGATGAGCCTCCGACCGAGCCTGGTAAATATTATTTTGTATTTTACGTAGAAGGTGAGTGTTCACAGAACCTAAAGAGTGGAAAGACAATATGGGACATCAAAACACCTAACTTAATCACTTTGCTCACATTCTCTGATAGACGATCCTACTTTTCTGATGCCTCACTTCTCTTATGTATAAACTATAGCCATTCACATGACGGTGTTGTGATATTCTTCAGGATATGGCTGAAAAACCTTTCTCAGCTACTCTGCAGGTGTTTCAAACAGGACATAGTAATGTTTCTGGAGAAGGACATTTATATTCGAATTTTAAATATAAATATATTTTCTAATTTTAAGTACTTTATCACCTTGAGTAGTGCAAGTTCTTTGGTCACATACAAAATCTTTTAAGTTATCTAATTTGTGTTTGAGATTAACAGAAACCTCCAGAAACAAATTTCACTGTGCAATCCACATAAAGGATGGGCCACAACTGGCCCGTCATCTTATCCTTATTCTACACTTCTTCCTGCCGCAGTTTTGCCATTTCACTGCACGTAAATAAAAAAAAAAAAAAAAAATGAAGTCGAACTAGCTAGTTGGCAAGTCATAAAGGTTTACTTGATGGTGGAATTTGAAATATAGGGAAACAAATCACTGACATGAATAACTAAGTGATGTGCTGCTTCTTACAAGGAAAAAAACCTCTCAATATCTGTAGGCTTTCTTGGACTGATGGTTTATCAAAAATAAGCCCAAACTTGTGTTTTGATTGTCATTAAACTATTTCACATGGGTCTATTTCCAAAGGTGATATGAATATTAATTTTCTACATTGTCCTCTAAAATAACTTATTAAATTTTACCTGTTCAACTTTACAGTTTTTTTTACCAAAGTTTCACACTAACTGCATTAACTGGGTCAGTGCTAATTATCTCTAACTTTTCCAAAGTGTTTTTAAATAACTGTATTAATGGATATGATTGAAATGTTTAATTGTGAGTACTTTTAGTGGTGCCTACTTCATATCCTGGGAGAAGCAAATAGCTTATCAGGAACCTCCATAAGCAAGGAGAAAGTCACAAGACTGAAAGGAACTCTTAGAATTAGAATTTCAGGATTGGAAGGACTCTTAAAACTCTTGTTACTTTTGGTGGAGAACGTGAGGCTATAGACTGAGCGATTAACAAAGGAAGCTCTAAATCTTCACACTCCTATACCAGTACAATTTCTTGCATATCTTGGTGTTCATTTCTCTACAGGCAATTCCACTGAAGATTCCACTGCAACCACTGTATGCAGACTTGTTAGAAACTTCTGGTATCTAAAAACTCTTATTTTCAGCAAGCCTTCCTTAAGGTGCCGGAAACTCCATGATCTTGAAAAACGTTTTGTTTCTCTTAAGCTGTTTATACCAAATGAGGTGTTTCCACAGGCTGCAACCTCCCATTTAATCATTCCTTTTCTCCAGCAGGATATACTTCTAATTTTCTTGGTAAAGAAACCATTGGTTTTTACAGTGAATGTCCTAGAACTACTTTAAGAATTGCCCAAGAAAGGAATAAATTTCTCAGGAATGTATCCTTTCCATTTTTGCTTAGTTTTTCTTCCCCAGTATGACCAAGGAAAACTGTGCTTTGCTTAATAAGATTTTTCCATTATCACTTTATTAAAATGCATTTATTTTCTAGGTATATTTGGAATGTAACATGCTAACTTTGTTTTTAGAGGAAATTGTATTTATCTGCACCTAAAAATATTGTACTGGGATATCCTGGTAAAATGGTATAAACTTGTAATTAGGATGAGTTCTTACTATCATGAAATTTACTTTTAATCTATTGAAAAGGTATTTGATTAGATATTTCTGAAATTCCAACACTTTCATTTGCCAAGTGAATATCTTGGACATCATTTAATGTAGTAATGTAGTTTCTTGTTTTGCTTTCCATTATAATAATATAAGAAATTTATCTTCCTGTATTTTGTGGTTCTTTGGAAGCTTTAATTGCATTAATTGCTGTGTATTTAGGTCTTCATTTTTGAGATCCTAGAAGCTTAGATACTGTGATTCTTGAAGCGCTCAAGAGCTCCAAACCTATATTCTTTCTTTTAGCTCCCAAGCAGACACCGCGTGCTCCTCCCAAACCAAAAACATCTCCACATCCAAGAATCCCACAAACACAGCCAGGTAAATACATATTTTATATTCTGGCCTGAAGAGTTTGATATTAGTGAAATTATTCTATTGAATTACAGCGAGTTGGGTTTTTTAATTCTTGTATAACAGATCTTCCTTTGAAATCTAAACAATATTTACATTTATTTTTGAACTTCATCAAAAAGTATGCTATCGGAATAGCTTATTCCAGGAGACTTCCTTATAGTTACGTTATTTGAAAAAGGAGCTGGAGAAGAATGGGATTTTTTTAAAGAGTAGATTACCTATTCCCATTGCCTCTCTGAGCTTGGGAATACCTGTCCTTTCCACAGTCCTTGAATGTGCCTCTCCCTGCCATTCCCATATAATTTTTTTAACTTTCAATAGATTTTACTTAACAGTATGTCATGAAGGTTTTATATATTTCTTCTCTCCTAAAACATAATGATCATATAACTTTGCTTTAGTGGTTTTGCTTGTAAAATTTTGGTAAGGGCCCAGAGAAAAAAAACATATAAACTATTTTTGATTCTTTTCAAGAGGCTCTTATCTCAATGATTAAATCTAACCCTAACTTCTCAACCAAGATCTTGTCCAGTTTCTCCAGCTGCCTCAGAGGATCTCTATTTGGGGCTACCATATAAACTTGACATGCCTCAAAAAAAGTTCATCTTTTCCTCCTTGCAGTTTCTCATTTACATCTCTGGTAGGTTCTCCGTATTTGACATCTAATTTTTATTCCTCAACCAGCCTCTGTAATCCATCTGTTAATAATTAGGATGCATTTCGTTCTTCCAAACATTTCTAGCATTGGCGCCTATGCCAAGCATGTACTTGGTCATGCTTTGTCTGTTCCCATTGATCTCCTATCTCTTTTCTCTAATTTCAAATTATATCACCCCTTAATGCTTAAATGATTAATTCATTTCATCAGTCACTCAACAAATATTTATTGCATGCTGACTATGCCAGACACTGGGGATATGAGACAAAATTGCATCTTTCCATGGTCAAGGAATTTACAGTCTAGGCCTATCACATACATTTAATTATATCATTTGTGACATGGTCTGCCTCAAAAAGTATGAGGGTGTACCTCTCCAATTTCCTAGAAAAGGAACCTTCACTACCACTTACAGTCTGGGGAAAGGAAAATGTTAGCAGCATCAAAATTGTGCCTAATTGAGGTAGTAGCTCGGAATTCCACCCATAATAGGATAGAAAGTAACTGCAACCCAGATACTTCTGGCTTTGCCAGTGTTCCTTAATGCAAGATAAAGATTTGGGAAATCTATCGTGAAAAAGAAAATGCATTCTAATTATTCCACATAAAAGTAGGTGAAATTAGGAATTCCCTTACCCAAGGGAATGATCTTACTAAATAGATCCTAGCAATACAGGAGGTTTTTAGAGACTTTTAAAGATGTTGCACATATGAACTAAATCTTGTAAAGATAAATATTCAAATCCCAGTACTTTCTCCCTTACCTTGTCTAGCTCTTAGAAATTTCAAAAGGCCATTTAGATGAACAATATTTTGTGTATAACAATAGTGAATGCAAATTATTATTGTTAGACTTGTTGGGTATCCCCACAGTAGTGTGTACAACTTCAAGTACAACATAGTGTGTTCCTCCATTACTTTTTTCAGAATGAAATTCCATTAATTGGGCATATAACCTTTCTTCCTCTGTATACTTAGATGCCAATATTTTAAAGGCAAAGTGGAATAAAAAGCTTATAACAAATCATCAAGAATATTTTGTCATTGAATAAAGCTTTGATTTTTAGATTCCAGTGTTCATAGGTAATAGTAAACAACCTCATTATTAATTTTATACCTAGAAATCCTATAACCATCAAAACGATGGGTGCTTCTGGGTTATGTAAGGGCAAAGAACATGAGAATCAAAATATACTCAGACCCTTCAATGTCAAGTTGGCAAAAATCTTTTAGAAATGGAAAAAAAAATTTATAGTCATAATTTTCACATTTTGACATTGCACATTTACTTTTCACAACCATCCTTTGGGTTAAGGCAGGTTTATTATTTCCGCCTAAAAAAAAAAAAAGAAGGTAAAATGTGACCTCAGCACTGATCTCTAGAGAACCCAAGTGTTTGGACCTGTGCTCATGTCTGGACCTCAGCATTCAGCTTAAGTCTCATCTCTGGTACTTAATTACTGTGTAACCTCAGACAGAAAGGCACTAACCCAAGCCATTAAAGTGAAGCTCATTATTCCTTCCATCATCATGGTAAGAATCAAAGAGCATAATCCTTATAAAACCATTTTTAAAATTGTAAAATGAGCCATAAATAAATGAGACCTTTTTTCTGGTATCTGTTACATTAACACCTCATTACTCCAAAGGAACAGTTGGGGGAAGACAATTTTAGTTCGTGAATTTGCTTAAAGATTTATTTGGGGCCTAAGCACTGCAGGCCATCGTGGAATGTGAGCCTGCTCACTCTAGGCCCTCCTGCTTCCCTTTCTGCTGTTGCCTGAGCTGAGCTTAAGCTTGTCTTGTCCGTGCTTCAGTGACTTCTGCTCTGACTTCACTGAATTCATCTTCACAGAAAGACATGAGGCTGGATTTGAGGAGTCAAGCAAACATCCAGAAAAGAGGAACAGTCCTCCTTTAATGTAACTGTTACCTATCTCTTCTGAAAAGAAGATCTAAAAAAAAAAAAAAAAAAAAAACTACATCCTACCTTTCATGCTTAATCATATTTTGTGATATCTCAGACATCGTTTTTCTAAAAGTGTCTGGAATTCTAGATAAATGTTTAGAGCTTAAGGTTTATTTTTCTATCTAATTCTCATTTTAAAATCCCTGGTCAGGCTTATAGCTTGTCATATCTCCCATGTTTAGCAAGACTGGGAGATGCTGAAACAAAATGACTCATGATCTGAGTTCTCTCTTTCAGCTCGAAAGGTGTCCCAGAGTGTCACTTCAAAGCCAAAAACATCACCAAGTCCAGAAGTATCACATACTCCACCTGGTAAATGATTTATTTCTTGTTTAAGCCAAATGCATTCTCCGGTCACACTCGGCTGCAATGACACCTGAGAGCTGATAGATGTGAGGTCAATATTTCACTCATGTTCCCACACCACGTTGAATCATCCATGGTATGATCTCAGAATTTCTGCTAGTTATGTGGTTTCTCCTATAGCAAGCCATTGAGACAATCAAATGATAGGGAATTATGCCAAGGGTAGATTTTTCCTTTAGAACTAAAGTTCTCATACTTTCTGACCTATAAAAAAAATAATAAACCTACCAGTGCTAATTATACTATGTTCAAATGGTTCACTGAAATAAGATAAAATAATTTGAAGTTTTTTCCATAAAAAAATAAAATGTTTTTGCAAACAGAGGAAATGATGTTCACCCATTATCTTTGGTTGAGTAATTTTACACTATCCAGCACTGAAGATTTTTTTTTTTTTTTTTTTGGTCAAATTCTACTTTGTCAGGGCATCTGGGTGGCTCGGTGGTTGAGTGTCTGCCTTTATTTAGCTCAGGTCATGATCCCAGGGTTCTGGGATCGAGTCCCATATCAGGCCCCTCATAGGGAGCCTACTTACTTCTCCCTCTGCCTGTCTCTCTGCCTGTCTCTCTCTGTGTCTCTCATGAATCAATCAATAAATAATCTTTTAAAAATATTAGACTTTATCGATTCATGGAACAATAGCTTAGGTTGAGAAATAAGAAATTTTGCATACACAAGGGATTTCTTTAGCTATAAATCTATTTCTTGCTTATTATCTGAGAAGTTCTTTTGTCCATTTATGGGGGGGGGAAATAATTTTATATTCGTGGAAGTAGTTGATGTGGGAACCGCAAGGGCCCAGACATTTCCTGAGTCTTGCCACCAATGCTCTAGATCCTCAAGTGACCTTAGGAAGCCACTGTAAGAGGAACAGTTCTCTAAAACCCAAATGAAGCTAATTTTTAATGAGAAAGAGTATCTGGAAAATGCTCTAATTTTTTCTTTCTTTTTAAAGGTCCAATTATTATAAATTTCTAGATGCTCCTAGAAGCCTATGGAACATTCCCAGAACTAAAGGATTTCTAAGCCATAGCATGAAATGATGGCATTTTGGAAGCAAGGTGGAATTCACTTGCTATAAATGTTTTCCAGATTTGTATTATTGCTGCTGTGGGATAGTCTGGTTGTTGCAGGTGGCCGTAAGCCAGAGAGAGGCCCCTGTGCTCTGAAGTCTAGAATTTCAATTTACATCACTAAACACAACAGCCAATATAATAAATACCCATAAGAAAAAAAGCTGATTTTTCCCACTTGCAAAAGATCAATTTCTTATTTTGAGTTGCAGGAAAAAAGTGTAATAGCAATTGAGTCATTAATGATAACAAGAGGAGGTTTGAGTGATTTTGTTTGCTTTTCCTTTTTGTTAGAGAAGTAATACTGTTGGTCCTGGTATGACTTAATCTCGTTAAACCATATCTAATAGTAAATTATGCCTTATAGTTAAATTGTTTTTTTCTTTTTAGATATCTAATATTTGCCTTAATTCTACATTATTTTTCACAGAAACTCTAACCTGTAAGTTTGAGCACTGGAACAACAGCAAAACTTCCCCCTGGAGCCTCCATTGGGCTTATCCCATTGACTTTCCAGTTTCACGTGTTCAGTTAGAATCCTATCTCTAAACCTGGTGCTGGTCCCACCATATGTTGATTAGGGACTCCCCTGTTGCTGGAGGGGTGTGGTGCCTACAGGAATAATCTTCAGTTTTCTCACAAGTGCTTGAACAGAATAGGCTCTGTTATGTTCAGTTTCCGGGTCATATCTAGGTGCAAGTTTGCATCCTAATGAGCCCAGGATCTTGTTTAGAAGCTCCTCTAGGTTATAGCTCAGAAAGCAGAGGGGAAACAACATGTATATTTAATACGTACTGAAATAATACATTAAGAAATAGACGCTCAGCAAAAATCTAAGAATGTAAAATGTAGTGCTGAAATCAAGACAAGAGTTATGTTTTATCACAGTTTATCTCAAAATTTATTCTGAGTGATATCAGAGTAACAAACTTGAATTTTTAGATCTGTATCCAGTAAGTCAGCCTAGGATTTGCCACACAGTCCTTCTATTCTGTAGATTCCTAGGTTCGACACCAGTTTCATCCGCTTAGGCTTTTAAAAAACCACCTTCCAGCCACTCAGTTGAATTCTTGCTATAGCATTTAATGAGGAATCTAGAAAAATTGAGTCCATACACCACATCCAGAACCAAAACAGAACTGTCCTTGCTTCAGATCTGCCTCAGAGGAATTATTTCAAATTCAGAGCAAAGGGCTTGCCCTAACACCTGGCTCAACAGGTGCTTTCTTTGTAGATCTGTTTCTAAACAAATAGCTGGGCAGCCCGGGTAGCTCAGAGGTTTAGCGCCACCTTCAGCCCAGGGCGTGATCCGGGAGACCTGGGATCGAGCCTTCTTCTCCCTCTGCAGGTGTCTCTGCCTCTCTCTCTCTCTCTCTCTCTCTCTCTGTTTCTCTCATGAATAAATAAAATCTTAAAAATTAAAATTAAAATTAAAAATTAAAGAGATTTGTGGTGACTCTTCCGGTCCATAGGTATCTGGATAGGCCTCAGTCATTGGAAGTGAATCAGAAAGAAAATCAAGATTTTGGCAAGTTATGCAGTCCTCACAGGTGTTCTGTGGAACTATTTGCTTTGGTAAATTCCAATTTGCAGCCACACTTATGCATTTTTGCAGTTAGGAAACGGGAGAAGAATGCTGAAATGCCTTTGGAGATAGAATCACTAGGTAGGATGTAGGCCATGACTGTGGCTATGGAGAGGAAGAGGATACTGTTGCTTCTACTTGGGCAAGTGGTGAGATGATGATGCTACTAAGGCAAGGAACACAGGGGAATAAGCACTTGTGTCTGTGCATGCTGGGTGTGGAGGGCCAATAGGACTTTCAAACGGGAATGTCTAACTGGTAGTCAACATGTATTTGGGGATTTCTGAACTGAAAATATAGGATATAGATTTTGGAGTCACCTGTCTACAGATTGCAGGTTATTAAATCTTGTGTGTGAATGATGTCATCCAAAAAGAAAGTATAGACCAAGAAAAATAAGAGTTCACAGATCAAAGGCTTGGGGGACACAGTTACACTTAAGAAATGGATAAGGATTGAGTAGCCAGCAGAAGTTGCTGCTGAAAATATAGGAGAGTACCAGGAAGGAGGGCCTCAGGAGGTAAGGCAGGGAGGGGTGCTCAGAAATGACACTGAGGTATGGAGGGATCAGAGGAGATGCTGGACTTTTTAGTGCAGATCCAGAAACCCGTAACTGAAACCCATGGGCCATGCTTCAGAATCCAGCAGTTTCCAGATCTTAGAAAGGTAAAACAGAACATATGCCAGATATATTAATATGTCTGCAGCAAAAAGTGTGAGTGTGCCACACCAGATGAATAAAAAATGTAATTAGCCTTAGGTCAGGTCTAGTCAGGTTTTGCTGTCGAATTAGTTAAAAAAAAAAAAAAACTAAGTTTATGGAGCATTTGGACCTCAGAGCTATGGATAAATCATTGGAGATCCATGGTTGCAAGGGTTCAGGGAAGTAGAAGCCAGACCACAGCAGATGAAGATACAATTGAGAGACCAGGTAGCAAAGCAGATAGTCTTTTGATTATAGGAATGAGTATAAGGGAAGGATGGTTTGAAGGGGAGGCCTTCTCAAGGGAATAGGATTATCAGTTTGAGAATGTTGGAGCCTTTGAACTGTTTCATAGGTGAAGAGGGAGGAAATCATGGATAAATGGAAATATGGACTAATGGCGAGACATGAAAGATCATGGAAATAATGGAAGATAAAAGGCTCTAGAAGAGAGGGTGGCCTGATGGCAGAAGAAATGCTCTGAAAGTTGCCTCTGAACAGGCATGAGACATGCTTCCTCCCAGACTGGACCTAAAGATACAAGGTTAGAATAAAGGAACAGAGAGTCTGGAGGTGGAAATGCCGTATAGCCCACTTGTATTACTTTTCCAAGATAAGTCACTTGGTAGCTTATGGCAAGAGTAAACCTCATTGAAAACTTTGTATTTTCATCATCTTTATCAGAGACTAACAGATTAATTTCTCTCCTTTACTCTAGCAAAACATTCTTGTGTATTCATTTGCATTTGTCCCTCTTAGACCTTAGTTGTGATCATCTTAGTTGAATCTTTCTTTGGATTGGTGCACTTTATCCAAAAAGACAGTTAATATCATTGGTTAGTCAATATAAATGGTAAGTTAGCTAATATAATTGAGTCTAAAATAGAATTCCAGTATTATATATTAGTATATTATAAAAATATTCTTATAAGGAAATTAAAACCGCCTTCTTATATACATTTCTTTATTAATACACTAAGTTTCTCCCCACGTGGAAGATTTAGATTTTAGGAATCATGCTTTTGTTCAATGTAATATGGAGGAATGCCACACAGGGGAAAAAGAAAAAAAAAAAAAAAGGTTTCATTTCTTGGAGCTGCAGTTGACCAAGTAAGAATGATTCATATCCCTTTCCTGTGAATATTTCTATTTCTTTCCTTTCCACTGATTTCACCTGCTTTAGAAAGTCTGTAGTGACAGTTTATTAAATCATCACTTCATGGTTAAAAAGTGCCAACTGCAGCAGCAGGAATTCACATTACCCTGGCCTACATTCCACAGTCAACGAAAGCAGGCAGCGAGTAATGTATTTACAGTACGGTGGATTTATTGGTAGCACATTTTTTTCTCAGCCTCTCCTTAATCCCAGCTCCTCTCTGTATCGTCGAGAACTGTAGCCTTTTAGGGTATTTAGAAACTACAGGCCTCTTTGTATGGCCATGATCTTCACAGAGCCAAAGCAAAGTCTTTCGCCCTCTAGATAAACATTTAGTTTGATTTACAACTGGAAATTTCTCATATTTTACCCTTTGAATCTCAAAAACACTACATAGCAAAGGTCAAATGTTCACTATTGTAGTAAGTTTTCTCTAGTTTTTGTGGACCAACCACTGATCTTCTTAAAGCTTTTTTTTTTCCTCTTTAAAAAAAAATCAAATTTTCAAGTTCCTTTTAGCTCATAAATGTTCTGAGTCAAGATTCTACTCACTGTACCAAATTCCACAACTATAACTGCATTGGGACTTAGCGGCCTAGACTGAGAACACAAGTGATATGCAAGTTAAATATGATCTCCAAAAGCAGTACAAAGAGAGTGTCAGTTCTATATAAACTATTTCTACACTAATGGGGAAGTGGTGCTTGGGCACCTCATGGTGCAAAAGATTTCTTTTTCTGAGATAGAATTCTACCCTGGATCCTAAATTTTTTCCCCCAGCATCATTTAGGATGCAAGGAAATTAAGATGACTACCAAAGGGATTCTGGTACTTACCAGATCTTCATTGTGGTAGGAAAACCTTTCAGCAAGACAGTAGGACTGAGAAGAACCTCTTTATGGTGAAACTGAGCCAAAGAATCACTTTACCTTTCTCTTGGAAGGAGACTTTGTCATAAAAATCTGGTACTAATAGTAGGTAAATTACCCTGGTATTTTCCTCAGTGAGAGATAAGGTGTCAGATTCCCAGTCTACTGTTTTATTTTGCCAAAATAAATTCTAAAAATGTACTGGATATCAAGGACTGACTGTAAGTGTGTCTCTTCTACCTGACATTTGGTCCCTAGTTGTCACACACTCAACTGTCAAAGAGGCCCTGAAACCTAATCTACTAGAAGGCACATCACCAAGAATGACAAAAATGACAACATGTACCTAGCATTTACTACGTAACAAGCACTTTCATAGACTTTACATGTGGTCTCTTCTAATGATGGATAGGCACCTCTTGTTCCATTTTCTGAGTGCTTTTTAGAATAAAATTTTGTTCTCCTCTCAGATATTCAAGAATTTGCCTTTCTTGCTGTCTCCCTTAATTTATGGGCCATTTATGCCTATATTACTAGGATAATGTATTTTTCTGTTGCTCTCTGTGGACTTTGAGTCTGAATATCAAATGGCAGCGAGCCACCTCAGGCAAGAGTCAACTTTCTGGTTTTCTTGGGGTTTCTTTGTTTGTTTTTAAGATATTATTTTTAAGTAATCTCTACACCCAATATGGGGCTTGAAACTACAACCCTGAGGATCAAGAGTAGCATGCTCTACTGACTAAGCCACCCTCTTGTGTTTAATGACATTAGTTATTTCCTCTTTTGTTATTTCCTCTTCCCCTCAAGGAAGGCTTCATGAAGAACGGTGACCAATATTGTTTAACTACCATCAGAGCTTTCCTTACACAGTGACTTTTTCCATTTTGAAAAAAAAACAACCATTTTCATGGCTTTTTAGCAATTGTGAAAATGCCTTTGTTTTATTCATGTTTTCCAGGATATTTTATCTGTAGGTTAGGTTTCACTCCAGATGTGGCATTTATAGTACAGTGTTTTATAATCTTTTTCTTTCAGTTCCAAGAGATGTGCTCCTTCCCCCTAAACCAGACCCTGAAGTCTCTCAGAGTGAACCTGGTAAACAAATTGTTTTATTTTGCCAGTTAGGTGTGTTTTTTCAAAAAACGTTCTTGAGATAAATATATTTTTAAATCATTGTGATATGGAAGAAGTTTGGAGAGTATTATGGATATAAAATGTGTATTTCTTTTTTGTGAAGATTTCATCTTATAATTTGCTTGAATTTTTTTCTCTGGTTAATGTGAGGGAATAGTATATAATTAGCTTATTTTCCTCTGGAAATGTTTCCATCGAAAAGGAGATTGTGCTAAAATTATAAGACATGCTTGTTAACCGACCATTTTTACCTTCTTTCAAAATGTAAATAGAACTACGTTCCAACTGTGGGTGTACTTTGAGTCAAAAATGTGTGTGCCTACTCAAAAATTTTCCTCAAAGTCGCAGTGAATGAGATTCAAGTTTTAGCTAAACCAAATTTCCTTAGTGGCATCTAATATATAGAATTTTATCATATTTATTATGATTCTTTGAGATGTTTAAGTGTTCAAATGGAAGCATCTAGAAATGCAGAAATGCTGTTTACTTTACCAGGTAGTAATTCTCATAAATATATTTCCGTGGTTTGCTTTTGACCTAGTTCTGCAACCTGTTACCTTTAGAATTGATGCACCAGAGACAACAATAGGTAATGTGTCTCCCCTACCGACCAACTCTAATTGTTTTCTTTGCTACAGTCCAATTGCAGGTCTTTCTCAACTTATCAGCTCGAAACATCATCTCTTCTCGATCCACTTCATCATCTCATTCTCATTACTCTTACTCTTTCCAAAATAGAAAAGCAATGGCTTCACTGTTGTAAAGACTTTGCCCTGAAGACCAGCTTAAGACTACTTACTCATTACTGAGTTCATCTCCACCTACCTCATTTATTTCCACATTCGAAATGGTTCCACGTGCTCATGCCCATCTAGTTAACATTTTCTGCATGTTTAGTGGTTCTCGGCTGTCGTGTTAAAACACACTAGCATGTGACAAGTTATGAAAGGTTCTGGCATGTAATTATTATTAATATTGGCCAAAATACTGAACTTTGCTAATGGTTTATTTTTAAAAATAAACTTGAGGAGACTCCAGGTGACTGTGACAATAACGAATATTTTCACTCAGTTTATAATCCTGTATGTTCTCTTGATGGGAGAGACAGACAGACAGCTACAGCTGACCACATCTGTTTCTCATTCATACCCCATCCTTACCAGGGATGGTCATGGAGTATGTCAAGCCCTGAGTGTTACTTCTTACCTGTCCTGGTACACAAATAACAAAAAAAAACAAAAACCAACTGTTGAGAACCATTATTCTTATATTCCACGGTCATTTTCCTGAAGGTTCTGTATTACACTTAACTTTCTTCTTCATGACCCACCTAATGTTTTCCTTTTTTCTGTTTCAAATGAAGGAATCTCATGTAATATTATTCTGGCCTGGTGCTGGCTTTTGCATCTAAAGATTAAAAATGCCGGTACTTTTCTTTTGCAGCTCCTTTAGAGACACGAGGCAGCCCTTCTATACCCATGATTTCACCAAGTACTAGTCAAGCGGAACTGCCAACCACTCTGGGTAAATTTTGTTTTCATATTTCAGTCCAACGAAGACCTACCTTTTAGGCATTGTCCTTGAAGTTGCCATACGTACTTTGTGTTCATGGGATGTTTCTAAACAATAAAGGGTCTCTTCTTACCATTATATAAGAAAAAAAATCCTTTCCACTTCATTCTTTTACATTAACCATATATTTGTCCTTCTAGTATTTATGCTGGTTTTCAATATAAAATGAGAATATTTTAAAACACCTTTTCAAAATTTTAACTGCTCTAAAAAAAGAAATGTTCCCAGTGTGTATCAGTGCTATACTTCTTGGTTGATTTTTCCATATTTGAAATTGCTTTTGGGAAGAAAATTTCATCTCGTAATTATTATTTTATGGGTGGTAAGTGAAATGCTAAGCAATGAGAGTTCCAAAAAAGAAATTGTTTTAAGGTTGAGCCCTTACTCCGGAGAGCTCAGCATCTAATATGAAGAAACAGGATTTAGTGAGAGTAGGGCTTCCTCAGTACCTCCCAGCACTGTGTGTAACATTTTTCTTTAAACCACATAACAATCGCACAGCAAGTTCTATTACTTGCCTCATTTTACAGCTTAGAAAATTGAGGCATAGAGAGACTTAAAAAATTGGGCCAAGTCACACAGTTAATGTCAAAGCTGGATTGAAACCCACCTCTTCAGTCACCAGAGCTCCTGGGATTCACCCCCGTGTTATACATACGAGTGTGATAGAGAAATGAGCAACATGCTAAGCAAGCAAACTACTAGGTGCATTAGGGGAGGTGACAGAGGAGGTGACATTTACCCTGGATTTTCAAGTTGGAGTGAGAGTTAAAGATGTGAAGGGTTCTTTCAGGTTAAAGACAGATGGGAGAGAGGCAATTCAGAGAATGGTTGTCAGGCTAATCTGATGAGCATGCGACTTGGGCTAGGTGTGTCAGGAAGGTTGGTGAGGATGAGTGGGCCATGCTTTTCCAAAAGTTCACCGACATCTTCACTTCACGGGAGACCCCAGTTTGCCTCGCCCTCAATTGAAATTGAATCAGAAAACAAGAGTTCCCTGCTTGTTATTGTTAATTCCCCTGCCCTGTCCGCACACATCCCACATGACTATGTTTAAAATCAGTGGCCTTATTTTTCTTTCCTTTATCCCTTTTCAAATAAATCTGTCCTCTGTGTGTGTGTGTGTGTGTGTGTGTGTGTGTGAGAGAGAGAGAGAGAGAGAGAGAGATCACATTTCAAAATGAAATCCTTTTTAAAGGACAAAATTTAAAACTGACCAAATGTATCCTAATTTCCAAATATTCGTCTATCCTAGCCAGGGCCCACAAAGTGAACATCACCCAGCGCAGCAAAGGCAAACATACTTTTCTAGAACCACTGCTGGATATACCAATTATCTACTTTCTACTCCCTATTGTTTTTAATGTACTTCAGTCTATTGAAGCAAGAACCCTCACCTGCCAACTGTCCCAAGTATGTCTGTTATGAGAAGAATCCAGATTATAAAGCAGGGCAGAAAAAAGATGCCAGTGTGTTCTATGCACCAAGTATTTTCTTGAGTACAGTGTGTGGCAAAGTAATTTGCTACATCTATGTGATGCTGTGATGACTTCGAGATAACATGGGAGTAAAAGTAGAGCCACACTTATTTTTTTACTTTGGCCAGGAGAAGTGTATCTATGTCAATAAACTGACTCTCACAGGACATAAATAGAAGAATATTTATTCTTACATAGTGTAAATTCACCTCTTTTCATATGATATATTTCTTTTCCAGCTCACATAAATAACTTTTGTGGAGTTTATGGAATAGAGAGGAGGCGTGAGGATAATAATATCTAAAAACAGTTAAGAGGCACAATTTAAGAACAGCCGTGTCCAGGATCATGAAATGTAATCGTGAACAAAAAGCTTTTGGAAATCCTTAAAATAACCATTAAAATAATAGAACCAGAAGATAAAAAACTTAATAAATGAGCTATTAAAATGTACCTTTAACCTTGAGATTTTGTGATGATGAGGCATACTTATACATGCAGTTTCCCTTTCATCAATGCACGGGGTGGAAAATGTGGGGTGATTTTTTTGACATGTTCAGGGTGATAATTATTGAAAGCCAGCCGCCTTACTGTGTTCTTCCCCAGCAGAAACACACCAATCCACCCAAGGAGTCTTCACAACTAAGATTCCACTAACAACTGAATTGGCAAAGACAACTCCGGGTAATGCTATTTCCTTTCCGTATAGTAAAGTGCTTTTCTTTCATTTTTAAGCAGGAAAGAAGTTTTCTTTTCAGAATGTCAGTTTTCATCATAGTGGAATTCGTTTTCATCATTTCGTAGGTGCAGGACATCAGCCAAATAGGAATGTCACTCGAATGTAGGGAAGACCATTTCTTCAGTTAGAACTTGGCTTTTGAATATAGGGTTGACCACATGATGCTGAGAACTAAGAAGGAAAGCCTCCCCCATCTGGCCTTTTTTCTTTGTTTAACCTTCATTTGCCTCATTTTCCACATCTAAATAAGAATAGTCTGTTTTAGCTTTTTTCTCTTCCCCATTCACCTCTCCCTCCCCCTTGCTCGCTCTCTCCCTGCCTCTCTCTATCCCATCTCCTCCTCTCCATGAGCATATTGATATTGTGGCCTGAGGAAGGAAACTCGTAACAAGAAGAATCATTTTTTTTTAAGAAGAATCATTTTTTAAAGATGACTTAATATTTAAATATCGAGGGGAGGGTTTGGGAGAGATTTCCTTTTATTTCTTCCTTTCTACTTCTTGGGAAGTGAACTCACCTACACAAAGTTCTATCACCCTGTTCTTAGAAGTCTATCTTTTTTGTATTTTTCTATCTTACTTAGGTGAGAATCAGTTGTGGATTTCTGATATTTTTGTGTTTTTTTTCTTTTTGTTCTAAATTATTGCTTTTGTTCATCTCTACATCTATCATGTGGTAGGAAGCCCAAAACCCAAAAGTAAACTTTTTTTAAGTAGTTGGAAGACCCATCTATTTTACTTCTTGTCAGTCATAATTTGTGGCAAAAATTTGGTGCAAGAAATTTGAAATAGTAAAAAAAAATTATTTAAACATCTAATGTTAAGGTATATTATAGAAAGCAGAGCAGTACTTATGCTAAATAAACATAACTGGAACACTTTATGGCATAGGACACTTCTTGTAAATTTTCTCAATCTTTTTTTACTTGTTTGGTTTCATTTTTTATTAGGTTTTAAACGTTTGTTATTTTTCCTTATTACCTTTCTATTTATTAACTTTGTATTTATTTATAAATCCACACAGAAGAAACCTAACATGACAGCTCTCCCACGTCCTCCTGACCAGCTTCAACCATTACCAACAGATGGTCAATCACGTTGCATCCATAACACGCCCTCGTTTTTGTATGCTTATTTTTTTGTATTTTTGCTTAATAGAAACAATTAGTGTCTTAATAGAAGATAGTTGGATTCTCAAAATGAAAAACATTGTTTCTGCAGCAAAATATATAAATATTTATAAATAGCATAAAAAAAGACTATTCAGGTTGTATAGCCAAGTGAAAAAGATTCCAGCTTTTTAGAGCTTTATAGATTTCAGAATTAAGAATAAAAGAGGTTTGATTTTCCTTGCTTTGCTTTTTCTTATTTTAATGGGAATATCAGTATTGTGTCACCATTACTAGTGTATGTGGAATTTTTATCATTCTTTCTAGAACATGGTTTTACTAGATAGGAATTTCATGATTGATGTATATCCAGGATCTGATATCATTATATGAAATGTCTTAACATATTTATACAATGTACTGTATGTTCTGAGGATAATTAGCTTGGCCTAAACTGTGCTGCCCTAGGATTCATCACTTCTCTAGGCTTGGACCAAGGATCTTTAGAGTGAGCTCACCAGGGATTCACTAGTATGAGGTGACAAAGAACACCCTAGGAATGAACCCATCTTAAGGGAGTAGCATTCACAATCTGGGCCAGCCCAATACACTGCATTTCCCAAGAAGGTCCACTTTCACAAAGCCATGCTATGTGTCACCCTCATAAAACCCTCATAAATGTGTACCTGAGCTCTGCTGAAGAGGACGTCAGTCATCTGTTTTGGTTTTTGTATTGTGTTTTTAACATCAGGCATTAAAGGCATAAGACAGCACACCGCAATTTGAGAGAGCTGCCAGAGGGGTGAAATGATTCCTCTTGATCTTTGCTCTCTCCCAATGCATGTACCATGGCCTGTGTGGCTTTTTGATCTCCAAACCTTCCTTGATGGGGGACCCAAGTGCTCCAAAGAAACTTTGTGCCTAAAACCTGCAGCGTGAGCCCACTAGGAGAATCTCTAGTTCCTTTTCTCTGTGACACCCTTGCCCCTTTGTCTGACAATTCCCTGCAGCACACCAGAACCAAAGCCCTGAAATGTTCAAGCTTTTCTTTGCCTTTCTCAAACCATAATAGAAATCCACTTGACTAGAGATACTTTAAGGTCACTGTTTATTTGACTCATTTCCACTCCCTTAGTCTTGCCCCACCCAGGAAAATTATATCTTCCTTACCCTCTCCCTGTGCTGGGCAGAGCATGAGATCTTCAAGGTGTTTCTCCTATAATCCTTTTTTTTTTTTTTTCTGATAGTATCTTCATATAGTATTTCTTAATGCTCTTCTTAAATAGATTTTTATAAAAATAGGTACAAAAGCATCTTTTAAAATTATTTTGTCATTAAAAACTATGCGGACATATGTTCACAAAGCTCCTTTGTCTTTTTTTTTTTTTTAGTTTAAAATTAAAACCCTAGAGCAATTTTCTCAAGGCCATGTGTTTTTCAGTGATGAACTATATGAATTACTCACAGTCTAAACTGAAGTAATCCTCCAACTCTCATATGAAAAATTGTCTAGATTTAAGTAAAGATTATGGGGGGAAAGTAAAGTAAAAATTCTGATCCTGTGACTTTGAAATACTGAGTATAGGCCTGATTATTTGTGTTCTGCTTTACATCCCTTTCCTGTCTAAAGTTTTCAAATTCATATTTGTTCTAGAATGAGACTAATAAGAACCATGATCTTTATATTACTTTAAAATAATCTAACACTGAGGAAATTAACATGAAAAACAGAAATAGCTGAAATTCACAGGGAATCCTACCACTCCCAAAGGGAATTTTGAAGACAAGCATTTGCAAATCATCATTACACATTTTAGGGTGTAATGAGAATTAATTTTGTATAACCTCTGTGCTCTGTTCACTCCAGCTGCTACAGTTTGAAAGGCCCACACTAACCCTACAGAGAATTTCAGCATGTGTCTGCTGTTTTTGGCCTGAAGTATGGCAAAATTCTGCTCATCAGTCTCCACGTTGGAAGCTTATAAATGAGCTACATTATAATCTGTTTCACAGGTGTATTTTTTTTAACATGGTAGGCAAAGCATTGCTGATTTATGATTATATAAATACCCACTCAAGATGTGAACAGAATCATCAAAACGATGTAATCTACTCACACAGTTTGCAAGAAAAATTTTTTCCAGTCTTAAAGCATTAAATTACCAAGAGAGTTGGTGGTAAGGAGGCAGTGCGGTATGTCAAAGAGGAGAGTAGGGAAGGGAAAGATGAAGGAATTCCAGGATGAAACCACACTTTAAAACCTTAGGAAGCAAAAGTATTTCAGCGGAGTTTGTTATGATTTTGCCTGCTTACATTGGTCGCTCATTTTTTAAAATTTATTCGGCAAGTCTTCGTTAGGAGTCATCACTATGCCAGGCCCTAAGGACCAAGGAGCAGGAAATGACAGGCAGTGTTTTGCTCTCTAGGGCTTGTCCCAGTTCTTGTTCCTTACTAGCCCTCTCTTGATAGGCAGGGGCAACAGAGGTCATTGTCTCCTATTCCTAAAGCTTTAACAGATAGGACTAAATGAGTATTCATTTCAGGGCTCATGAGTTAGGACCACATGCTCCTATTCTTTTAACCTACCTAAATACAGGTATTTACTTTGAGATTACCTGTCTTCTTTGGCAAAATAATGTTCCACTATGACTTCCTAATTGAGAGATATGGATGGATGGATGGACGGACGGACAGACAGACAGGAGGCTAGATGGATGGCTAGTTGGCTTATATTTACCATGTTAAGCAACCGTTGGGTAAAATAAATACCCTTGAGAAACATGGACTAAATGCAGACTAATCCTTACCACATATTGCAAATGACCTACCTCAGTCTGTGTGTGCCTTTATTTCCAGTCATGAAGATGATTACTTGTTTTATTTTCTTTAGCAGCAGTGCTGTAATGCATGATTGCAGGTTTCAGGATATCCTTTCTACTTCCATGCAAAATGTATGAGTTTTGGTCCCTAGGATGCTAAATCCCCATTTGATGAAATATTAGTTACTAACTATGAAGCTTTGCCTCTGTTTCAGCACCACACAGGTTGTATACTACTTCTGTGAGGCCCAGAACACCAGACAAAGTACACATCAGACCCGGTAAGTTGTTCCTCTTTCCAGTGACCTAAATAATTAGCATACCTGGGAAGGTATAAAATGTATTGAAACAGCAACATACACCAAAGGAGGGATATATATCCTTAAATGGCAATAAACGATGTGCAGAAATTCCGGTCCTTGTAGATAAGTAGAGAGGTAACGATGAATACATGGTAGTGATAAAACGTGACTAAGGCTTTTAAGGATGAGCAGATATAAAGATTCCATGGAACTTTATCAACATAGAAGCATTTTTAGAATAGCATTTGTATGTAAATCTCATACATACTCCTCCAATTTTCTATGGCAATTATAGGAAAAGCATTAGAGTTAGCTATTTGGATACTACTAGCTCTCAAATGTTCTTTAAGAAGAGATGGTCACTTCTAATAGAAAAGATTCTTGTTCTGGGAGAACATTTGTACTTGATTCCTTCAGGTGATAAAACACACATAGACACATTTACAGGTTGTACACAGTAAAAATGATAACTAAACATTGGGAAATACTTTACATTTATTGAATTCTCCAAAAGTTTTAGGATCTCCCTCACTGGAGCTTGTTAAGGGAAAGTTAACTTGGAGAGGTTGGTCTGGTTCATGTAAATTGCCCTTGTGCTAAAGCAAAATTTGGACCAAAGACACTGAGCTTTTCTGCCCCTTTGTTGCTGCAATTCTTTCTTCTTAAAGTTCTGAATCATGAAGCTGGCTTATAAATTAATGTTCTTGGTCAACCTCTCTCCAGGGATGTGGGAAAAGAAACAATTATTTCTATCCTTTGGTTTATGGATATTCCATGTGTTTTTTTTTGCAGTAATTTTCCAATATCTAAAGGTAATTAGGCACAGACATCTTTTATCAACAAATATATCTCCATGTGCCCTCTGTACTATGATAGCTGGTTGAGAGCTTAATGTGTGGCTGGTTATATTAAGTATTTCTACAAAATAATGAAACTGTAACAACAGTGGTTAACATTGACTAAAGGCTTGCTATGCATCTTGTGGGGCACAGTTGAGGAAGCCAAGGCATGAGAATAGCTAGGAAGTAGACTAGAAGGCAAGCAATCTGCCTCTGGAACTTGCTCTCTCAACCACAACACCCTTGGTGCTTTTCCTTGAAGAGTCTTCCAGAGGATAAGACAGGTGACCTCTTAAAGTATTGGTATGCTCTGTCTCTCCATAGAGCAGGAGACAAATTAAAATGATTTCATCATACTCTGTGTTCAACAATGGACTTGTACCAGGTTGAGGGAACGGCTGTACCTAAAGACCCCGGCAAGAGACCCACCAACTTATGAGTTATGAATTAAGGCCTTGGCACATAAAGATGCTTCAAGTTTTGGTTTCTAATTGGGTTTATATGTAGTCCTGATTTTTCTTCAGTTCTGTTTTGAAATGTATCTAGTGCTTATAAATGAGGTGAGGGATTTCCCATTTAGTTGTATATACTCCCTTGCCAGTTAGTTCTTTAAGCCCAGTGATCACCTCAGAGTAAAAACATCAGGTCTCTATGCCCAAATTCAAGTCTGTGATTTAAAAACCAGAATTGTGGTTTCCATATTATAAAGCAATAGTTTTTGGTAAGCAAGCATTAGCAAGTTGCCTAAATGACTTCCAATTCTCTGAGAACTTCTGTTTGCCTTGGCTGCAAAGTTTTAATAGGAAAATTTCTAACCTATTTATTTCCCACTTTATTATAGTTCTGAACAAGACAACTACAAGACCTAGTAGACTCAAACCCAGTAGGATGCCAAAAGGGAATGGAATGGGAACAGGTAATGATCACAAATTTATTTCCTTTTTGATCCTCTCTAAACTTAAATGTTTTTATTCAAAATATGTACTTTTGTTGAATTCACACTTCAATTTATTTTTTTTTACCAGTTTTGGAAGTTCTTAATATATCTGTAATTGGAAATTGTAACATTCCAACATCAAAAATTGGCGTGTCTCTGAAAACACTGAAAAAGAATTTTTCTTTTCTAAACTCAGACCACTCAATCAGCTACCATATATAGTCTTGATTCTTGAAAAGTTCCTGATTAAATATGTATAATATGTATTATTGAAAGATAATATCAAAATAGTTGTTTTCTCTAATTCCAAAACCACTTTCCATATACAGGTTCAGTCTTCAAGACTATAATCACTTGGTTTTTAAGTTGGCAATTTCACAAGTACCATTATCTTTTTTTATAAGATCTACATTTTGGGGGGCACCTGGGTGGCTCAGTTGGTTAAGTATCTGCCTTCAGCTTAGGTCACAATCTTAGGGTCTTGGGATGAAGGCCCACATTGGGCCCTCTGCTTGGTGGGGGAGTCTGCTTCTCCCTCTCACTCTCCCTCCCTGTGTTCTCTCTCTCTCTCTCAGATAAATTTTATCTCTCAAATAAAATCCCCCCCCCCAAAAAAAGACCTGCTTTTGTTGGCAGTGTGAAAAATGAATTTCCTTGTATTCATTCATTCATTTAAAAGATTGGGAGAGATGGGAGGGAGAGAGAGAGATTTTTTTTTTATATTTTTTTTTAATTTTTATTTATTTATGATAGTCACACAGAGAGAGAGAGAGGCAGAGACACAGGCAGAGGGAGAAGCAGGCTCCATGCACCGGGAGCCTGACGTGTGATTTGATCCCGGGTCTCCAGGATCGCGCCCTGGGCCAAAGGCAGGTGCCAAACCACTGCGCCACCCAGGGATCCCCAAGAGAGAGAATTTTAAGCAGGTTCCATGCCCAGTGCAGAGGCACATATGGGTCTCTATCTCATGACCCTGAAATCTTGTCTTGAGCCAAAATCAAGAGTTGGACCCATAACCAATGGAGCCACCCCAGTGCCCCACAATATTTTTTGGAATAGTACAAATCATGTGCTTGCTTATGGAAAAAAGCCTAGAAATTAGAATGTCTTTAATGTGTATATATTTAATCCATGATGGTTCCCTAATGAGAAAGAGATGTGTATAATACCTAAAGATATTTGGTCTAAAAATAATTTAGATTTGTTTTAAAATGTTTTTTTTTTTTTTTTACTAGTTTATTACAGTGTGTGAAGTTCTAGGAATCCACTTTCCTTCAAGTCATTTAATGAGGCAATAACTATAAACCCCTGACTCATGAAAAGCAAGAAAGCTTTCCAACATCTATTTGTGCTCAGCTGTTCCTTTTACTATTCCCAACTGTGGGATTAGGCAATGCATAGTTTCTCAGATTGACATAAACAATCTGGCTCTAAACAGAACCACCTTGTTAATAGTCAAAGTGCTTCCCTGGAGTTTGTCTAAGTAAAAATAAAAGAAAGCATTTGTGTCAACAAAGCAAATGAAAGAACAGGTAGCTATGATCAAACTTGGAAGTCATTAACCTTCAGTGTTACCAAGTATTGATTCTCACTAGGAAAATGCCAATTGTCTTCCAGAAGGAAAACAGTATTATTAGAAGTCTATCTACAATATAAACATTTTTTTCAGAGCCCCTTGTAACACAAATTGACATCTATTACTCATTTGTGTAGATGAAATTAGCTTTGTAGTATTAACTCATCTGATTAAACTGTGGAAGGATGACCTCTTTGCAGAGCTTCTTCATTTTAATTAGTTGGTTGCTAATAGAAATGGGCTGGTGAGCACAGGTAGAGAAAGCTGAGCTCACTGTCTGCTTCCTTTGCTCTACCTCCCTTCCTAACCAAAATGCATTGCACATGTTCTATGTTGTATTGTCTGTTGGGATTCCCCTTCATGAAATGCTGCCCATCTGTGGGGAATGAAGTCAGCAGATGGCATTCTCTTTCACCTCCTTCAGGATCAGCCTCAGCTGAGAGTGCTTTGATTGGAGGTCTGGGTTTCTGGGTTATGTATCTCCGTGTCTACTACAATATCACATAACAACCAAATGATATTTGCCTCAGGAATGCAAGGTTGGCTCAGCATTCAAACAAATTCATATAATTCTCATTACCAGAGAAAGGGAGAATAGTCATACGGTCACCTCAATAAATACAAAAAACAACCATTAGATGAAATTCAAAATCCAGGGATGCCTGGGTCACTCAGTGGTTGAGCATCTGCCCTTGACTTAGGCTGTGATCCCAAAGTCCCCCAATCAAGTCCCACATCAGGCTCCCCACAGAGAGCCTGCTTCTCCCTCTGCCTATGTCTCTGTCTCTCCATCTCTTGTGAATGGATAAATAAAAATCTTTAAAAAAAATTCAAAATCCATTAGTGATGAAATTCTCAGAAAATTAAGAATAGAAGGAATTTTCCTTACTCTGATAAAGGACATCTGAAAAACCTGCACCTAACATCATACTTAATAGTGAATATTTTTCTCCTAACATCAAGAACACAAGGGTTCCTACTTTTACCACTTATGCTGAAAATAGTAGTGAAGTATTCAGCCAATGCGATAAGGCAAAAAAGACATAAATGGTATAAACATTGAAAATTACAGATGACATGTAGGATATTATGAAAGAAAATTTAATATCTCTCCGACTATTTGCTTCGAAATAAGGTTTTTAAAAATTTGTGAGAAAAAGAATGTTTTAAAATCTCTTCTCTCAATGGGTGGCTGGGGGGCTTGGTTGGTTAAGCATCTGCCTTCAGTTCAGCTCATGATCTCAGGGTCCTGGGATGGAGCCCCTGCATCAGGCTCCCTGCTCAGTGGGGAGTCTGCTTCTCTCTCCGCTCCTCCCCTGCCTTGTGCTCTCTCTCTCTCTCTCTCTCTCTCACTCACTCTTTCAAATGAATAAATAAAAATCTTTTAAAAAATAAAATAAAATCTCTTCTCTCTAGAATATTGATTTACATGTGTCCACATTAATTTGATTCTGCATAATTTGGTTCTGGCTTGTTTACCAGAAATGTAGTTATTTACATTGTTAATTTTCTTCTCTGACCCAGTCCCACTATGCTTCTATTGAGTCTTAATGAGACTTAATTTCTACATCATCTGATTCCTAATCAACTTTGACATCTTGCCCAGATTACTTATCTTTATTATTCATCCATCTCTCCTACATTTTCCTGTAGTTTTTCATGCTGAAATTTTCAGCCTGGATATTTTACATTAAAAAGAAAAATCAGGGCGGCCTGGATGGCTCAGTGGTTTAGTGCCACCTTCAGCCCAGGGCCTGATCCTGGAGACCCGGGATCGAGTCCCCATCGGGCTCCCTGCCTGGAGCCTGCTTTTCCCTCTGCCTGTGTCTCTGCCTCCCTCTGTCTCTCGTGTCTCTCATTAATAAATAAATAAAATCTTAAAAAAAAAACAGAAACAGTTGATAAAGAAAGTGTTTAGGATTATTTATAAGACATATTCTTCATGGTCTTATGCCACTTAAAATCATGCTTGTGGAAGACTAAAAAAGAGATTGAGGCCTCAAAACTATGGACTTTTGATTATTCAGGCCTCTACAAAAATCTTGCAATGATTCCATAAACCCCAGGAATCTTTAAACCATCTTGAGCCAAGTTTCTTATTTCATAACATCATTACAGATATTTGCCCAGGGTTATATACATTTCTTAGCTCTATTTGTAAATATGCCTCCACTTCAAAGTCTGCAAGTAGCCTACAAACACTGAGGTTATAGGTAGGTTATTTTTCCAGTACTCTGCTTCTATAGTTTTTCCAGAGATGTGTCTTAGCTCCACTGATGTGTTCTAAAAATGACAGCCCATCTCAGATCTACACCGTGGAGATGCAACAAGCATGCGCTAGACCAGGAGATAACAAAGACTGTAGCCCCACAGGCTAAAGCTGGCCTGTTTTCATAAATAAAGTTATGTTGAAGCATAGCCTGTTTTCATAATTGAATGGTAGGAACAATTGTGACAAGACAGTACGGTTCACAAAGCTGAAAATGTTTACTGTCTGCCCAGCACAGAGTAGGCTAGCTTCTCTTATCAAGGGTTAATCTCCAACTTTCTCCCTGTAGAAGGAAGTTCCTGAGCTGTACCAGGTACTCTTTTATCCAACGACTATTTATTGAAGGCCCATTATGTTTCAGGCACCGTGTAGTCTGGAAACCAACTTGACACATGTGGTTTAGCAGATATGTTAAATACTTGAACCTGAGACTTCTCTCTCTGCCTCCTAATGAGGAATCCACACTTGATTGCCCCCACAGAGCGTGCTTGACAACCAAAAACCAGACTCCTCTGAGATGAGGAATGTGTTTTTCTGGGCTGTGGCTAACCCTTCCAGTCTGCTGGCTCATCACTCCTGGCTTTTTAGCAAGGTGCTAAGATTTGGAGACAAAGGCACAGAGACCAATCATGCATAAATGCCACCCCTTTTTGGTCACAGGGAATAGTGTCTAATACATTTGGAAATGGATTTTCAGTTTACTGTGTTTGTTTGCAACATTTTTTGTTACCATGGTTAAAAATACCCAAATCATTACTTCATTTTTGACAATAAATTGCTAAAGGGTAAACTATGTAAATCCAGAGATTTTTGGAGAACTCCCATACGGCAATTGGGGGCTTGCTAATGCTCCACTTGGTGCTTCCAGAGCCAACTCTGCCCTTTAGAAAATATGTTGATTAATCCTGCCTGAGGGAAAAAGAATTCAGGTCACAGCCTGGGCCAGACTGGCTGATTAAATGCCAATTCCTGAGAATTCTTTCTCCATATTATCTCTCTTCCTGGCTTTCTCCTTTGCCTTCCCGTTGCCTCTCTGCTACCTCTGGCCTTCACTTGCTCTCTGATTCAGAGCAAAAGAAGTTCACTGATGTCTGGGCTCTGGTGCTCACATTGCTGCCTGGCTGACATGCAGACCACAGCAAGGTGTAGGCATGGCCAGAGCTGGAGTTCATCCTCCTGTCCCCAGGTCGATACCCTTTCCCTGAGCCCCATGGCTGCCTTTGGCAGGGCTCTTACCAAGATTTATAGACCCTGCCAACATTTATGTTTCTGAAGGCTGAAGAAAGTCCAAGTTAGCCACTGATCAAATTGGGTACTTATGTTTAAGGATCCTAACAGTAAGATGCTTCTGTCTCTGTACAGAAAGTGACACAATAGCTGGTTTCTGCTGATTTTTCTCATTAGAAAAAAAGCCAGGGAAATTGTATCTTTGGTCTTACTCATAATCTTGTAGAATTTTGGATTCTCTCCTGTATCTCCAATTCACTAGTCCCTGTGGCTTAGAGGACTTGTCCGCTGCCGAGATCTGCTGTCCTCCGAGTCCCACACACTAGTGACGAGGTTGGATGACACATGCTTGCCAGCCAGAGACACCTGACCACAATGTTGATGCCTCATGATGCCTGAAACCACCCGAAAGACAGAGGATAGGACTTTAAAGCTAAAGTTTCTTAGCATCTCTGTGAGGACCGATAGAAGCAAGAACCTGACAAGAAGACAGGACGCTGTGCTATGCCACTTAGTGGTTAACAGCAAGGTTTAGAGCTGGGTCTGAGTCCCATCTTCCTAGCCGTGAGCTGCTTAATCTTCCCTTGCCTTGGGTCTCTTCACCTCGGGGACCTGAGCGGTATCTCCCACATTGTAAGGATCAAATAAGATAGTGAATATGGAAGGTGCTTTGAGCCAAAATACTTCGTGTTTTTCAATCTTTCAATTAGAAAGATTTGGGAAAATGCTGTGAAGAAGAATCAGTAAAGGCATGCATAATCTGCTAGCCTTCTAGAATACGCAATGCATTTTTTACTCTGAAAAAGTAGTGGTAAATCCGTCTCACCAAGCCAGGTTATCCCAGGGACATAAAGGGAAATATTTTCCATTCCTCTATGCCAAGAACAAATGAGTTCTTTTCCAACCAAACCACTCAACCAAGTCCTTTCTCTGACCACATTACACTGAGAGTGGGCACAGGAAAAAAAAACTAATGAGCCATTTGTTTTTGCCATGCCTGTGGGATTAGCCACAAAATAGTCATTGACCCCCAAAACATATTCTTCCTACTACAAATAAGCAACATTTAACTCATGACTCCATACATTCTCCATGATTTTATATATCATCCCTTATTCAAGGAGCAGAGAGTATGGGATTGCAATACTAGGATTTGTAGATTCATGTTAATTATAATTATAATGATTATGCTAATAATTATGTTATTACTATGTAAATAAAATATTGATTTATAATTATCAATGTGCTAATATTTGATTTTTGGCAAGCAAACCTTCTCCTGTATTTTAATCAATATTATTTTAATTCATCTGCCTGCACATTAAATGAGATCGAGTGTGTAATGTCACTACATAGTCCCTAGAACGTGAATACTCAAAACAAGGTTGTGGTTTTGGTTGTCCTTGTTAATGTACAGACTAGTACATTAAACATTCTAATTTTTTAAATATGTTTATAGTCAGGTCCTCAGAGTATGGATTCTTGACTGTTTGTATGGATAATGTCTGTTTCTGTCCTCTCATAAGGATGACTTTCAGCCACATCGAGAAGGATTATTTTATGATATAAAAGCATAATATGTCAAAAAAAAAAAAAAGACAAAATTTAAATCGGCTCCCCCTCTCCTTAGGATAGGGATCTCCTTAGGATCCAAACTCCAAGCATGGGTATTTATGTGAATGACTAAGTAATAACCACCAGATTGCATTTGAGAGACTTAGAAGATAAAATATCACACAAAACAATTTTCAGATCAATTTCTTCCAAATCACAATTTGGAGCTCTGGCCCTGCCCAGGACTAATTCACAAATCCCAAAGGAACAGATCCAGTTTGTGGCCTACGCAGCGTAACAGCCAAGGCTTCTCCCGGAATATTTTTAAAGTCAATTTACCAAGTATAAATCCAAACACGTTGGAATTTTAAGAGGTTTTGGGGGCGAGCATTGGAGGGGTTGAAGGAAAACTTTTTTGAAACCACAGGATGTACTCATGAATATTGGCAAAAAATGCCCAGTCACTGAAGATGAAGTCTGTTTGGTGAGACCATACCACCCAGGAAGGTGGTGCAGAGTGGACATCATGGAAAATTAAGACAAAACCATCCATGATCCCCAATCAAACACTTAACCCTTCAGAAAAACCATTACAGTTCATGAATATAGGACTGAATATTTTCTATATGCAGACAGGAGAAGCCAATTAAAATGTCTGGGCATAAAGACACCAATGACACTGCTCCGCATTGAGTGCATATTATCACTCATTACCAAGTTTGTATGGAAAAAAACATTTAACACATTTTTGCTATGTACTTACTCCCTTTCCTTATCTCTACTCATAGGGATCAAGCAAGCACCAAAACCATCAGGTGCTGGTAAAAATGTATCAGTGGACTCTCCCCACTCCACAAAAAAACCAGGTAAGAAGCAAGATAATGACTCCCTTACTTTGCTCTACTCTGCTACTTGGGCAGTAATCACATGTCAAATGTTGTAGCAAAAACAGCATCCTCCTCACAGCCCATGCCAACAGTCCATGGGTGCCGCTAGAGGGACGTTCTAAACTGTTATCTTAGGGGCATCTGGGTGGCTCAGTCAGTTAAGCATCCAACTCTTGATTTCGGCTCAGGTCATGATCTCAGTCATGAGATCAAGCCTTGCGCCAGCTGTCAGGTGTGGAGTCTGCTTAAGATTCTCTCTCCCTCTGCCCCTCCCCAGCCCTGCACGTGCTTGCGCTCTTTCTTGCGCACGCTCTCTCCTTCCTGCCCTCCCCCAAAAATTAAAAATTAAAAAAATATTATCTTTGGGGTAATGAATAGTGCTCTATGCACACATCAAATATTAATAAGTACCTCTAACGGGATACTAATTTAAGAATCACTTTGTATAATGATCTGAGGGGTCACGATGGACAAATGCTGAAGTGTCTCTGGATTCTAGTGTTCATCATGTTCAAGTTTTGTTCTTGTGCAATTTACTGTGATATCCTTTTGCCTGATAGGATTTATATTCCTAATTTAAGACTGTGCTCTTCGTAATGGGCCAAAATTATGAAGCTGGTAATTTGGAAAGGTTTTCACTGAGTGAGAATTCTATGCCATTTAAAAGGTTGTTATGAAACTTCCTCTGGTGTACTAATGTCCGGTCTACAGATCTACTCTGTTACCAAACTCTGTATGGACACAAGTGCACACTTGCTGGTCTCCCAAGGAGTACTTAATGTCACAGGGCATTTTCCTAGATTGTCAGTTTTACTTGAAGATTTTTTTTTTAACCAACGTGCATTATATAAAGAAAGAGGTGCACTTTTAAGCTATAATACAAGACTGAAAATTTGGGTTAAGATGCAAAGTATAAAAAGATAATTTGTACATATCACAAAAAGATCTCTCTTCCCCCTGCCCTGTAGGCAGATGGTCCAGTAGAATATGCCCTTCCTCTGGGCTGGCAAGCTTGCACCAGGGCTCATCGACAAATGAGCAGGGTGTGTGTTAAACTTCAGCTCCCACTCACACATCCCTAGCTGGGTGCCCTTGTACAATGCACAACTGTTCGTAGGGCCCCTGCTGTCCACGGCCACAGGCTGACTGCTTCTGCCATCAAGGCTGCTCTGTTGTAATCTCTTGAGAAGTTCTGAAAGTGTTTATTCAACTATAATTCTACAATAGATTTGGGTGTGGTGGGGGGAAAGCATCCACTGAAGGCGAAATTATATCCTGTAACACTGTAAAACTAAAAGGACATAAGAAATTGTCTGAAAATCAAAGGCGATGAGGGACAATGAAACTCAGAAATACTGTTGAGCCTGTGTGAGAAACTTAAGATGTTGAATTGTCTTTATCTGTACAATTTCAGAAGGCAAATAGATCTATAATTAGAGGATATTTTGTTCCATATGTTAATGGGCTTCGTTACTCCTGGGTATATTACCAACATTAATTTAGAGGAATATCGGAATGTTACCCATGGACACTTTTCTGTGGAATCTCTGTCGTCCAATTGCTGCTTATCAGATGTTATATTTTTTAAAGCCTGACATGTTTGTGGAGTGAATCCTTACAAGGGCTTTATTTGTACTATAATCTCTTAGCCGCAATCCCAGGCACGCGCCGCCCACCCTTGCCACCTAGACCTGTGCCCCCACGAAGAAAACCTTTACCACCAAATAATGTCACTGGGAAGCCAGGAAGTGCAGGTATGTCAGTCATATACCTTCTCCCTCCGTGATGTTAGTTTTACTGGACAATCACAAGTCCTTCGTGGTGCTGGCCCGGCAACAGACAAGTCCTCGGTGTGTGTCACATGTGCCTACGTTGGCCTCCAAATCTGGACGCTGTAACTTCCCTGGACCTTGGGCTTCTATCCTGATTCTGCATGGGGGGAGGTCCCAGAAACCATCCCTAGGCATCTAGGCCAGTTTGCTTTTTAAATGTTGTGAGACAGAAGCTCATTCAGGCCTTTCAACAAGTGGATTATTTTAGACGAGGTACTGTACGTTGCCAACCCACTGGGGTAATGGAAAATGTGATGTCCTGTCCTCTCTCTATCATCATCTCTTGAAATGAAATCCCATACACCTCATGGAAAGCTCCCCTGCTCACCAGCAGTCGTGCTGGCCCCGGTATTATGGTACTAAGGGGAGACTGAGGCCTGAAACACTGGCAGCTCTAGCCTGTGCAACAGGACAGGAATATATCGTAGAAGTGGACCTAACAGATGCTATGTTGAGCATCTTTTTCCTGCTTCTCCAGCCATGATCCATGGCTGCCAGTTACTCTCCAGGTGGAGACTTTGCATCTCCTTCCTATCTTTCATGTGAAACCCTTCCCGTCCCATCTCACTGCTCCATAGGTAGTTCACCTGCTGTGCCTTTGCCTACTACAACTACTTTAGTCTCTTGACTTCCCTCTTGGCCACCAGACTTGAAGCCTGAATGATCGGTTCATCCCCTTCCCATCTCATTGTTTTATTTTCGTAGTGAAAATCTTTCAGTGGGTCCTTGTCACCTAAAAACAATATCCAAATCCTATGCTATGGAAGACCTTCATGATCTGGCCTTCCCTGTCCTTGCACAGTTAGCTCTCGCTGCGTGCCAAAGTACTCTTGGCTCTCACCCCTTCAGATTCAACACTTCGAGTAGTTTCATGCTTCCCTGACTTGGTTCTTCCTGCAACCTCTGCCTAGAATATAGCTCCCATACCTACCTGCTAAGTACTTCACGTCTTTATTGGCACAACTTCTGTGAAGACATTCCTACCCTCCCCTCACCCACCTCTTACCTTTTCCCATAGACATTACTGCTCTCGCTGCTTACTTTCTCAGTGGCCTTATCCAGTTCTTCCACAGTATCTATAATGCTTCAATATGTTTGGCTCACACATCTATTTCGATCAAAGACACAGGTTTTGTTTTCTCTCCAAGCCTGGCATATAGTGTAAGTGCTGAATAAATATTTATGGGACAGATAAATGGGGAACTTGGCAGTGTTCCTATAAAGCCTGACTACTTTGGCTCTACATCACAGGAGTCATTTCATCAGGCCAAGTAACTTCTCCACCGCCGAGGGCCACACTCAGGCCTACCGAAGCTCCTTCAGAGAGAACAGAGACATTTGAAAAGCAACCAACAGCTCCTGCCTCAGGAGAAGATCTTGGTTAGTATGTCAGCCCCTTCACACTGGATGCTTAACTATGAAGTACTAAAAAATTTCAAATTAGAGGGAAAGGGTCTCAGTTCTGGATTATCTATTTTATTCAACTTTGTGATTAATAGGAGTCTTTTTAAATTTTGAAATTATACTTGGGTTTAATGCTTTGAGATAGAACATGGTCCTTCCCTTCCTAGACATAGGAGAAAGTACCGGGTTTTTTTAGAGTAGTCTTTCTGAAAAGATCTAGAGTACCCATTGCTTTTTATTAAATCAGAGGTTATTATTAATCATACATATCTTGAGGTGCTTGCCGGGCTCAGTCAGTAGAGCATGCTACTCTTAGGGTCATGAGTTCAAGTCCCACGTTGGGTGTGGAAACTAATTAAAAAATAAATCCTATATATATTAATCTATTAGTGAGTATTACCTACTTTAATCTTAAATCATTGTTTAGTATACTCAGAACACCTGCAGCAGGACACAATTAAAGGCCTCTTATTGTGACTAGCATGTATAATAAGGGAAATCAAGATTGCAAGCAATTGACCAGAAGGCATATTAAATATTTATAGTTTTTGATACTTTTTATTTTATTGAGGAGCTCTTTTATATATTGCTAAAATCATTTATTATCTTCTATTCTCAGGCAATATAACTGACTTTAGCTCAAGTCCAACAAGAGAGACTGATCCTCTTGGGAAGCCCAGATTCAAAGGTATGTATGATTGGCTCCAAACCTCAATTTCAACAATGCTGTGTTTGGTGGAACTATCAGTTCACTTTTGCTGTGTAATAACTGCAAAGTCTTAGTAGACTATAGATGAGTAGACTTATTTCTCATATGTCTCCACATCACCTGAGGGTCAGCTGATCTACGCTGTGCTTCATTGAGTGATTCTGCTTCCAGCAGCTGGTACAGCTGGACTTCCTAAGGCTTGAGCTCAGCTCTGCTCCATATTTTTTCATTCTGGTGCTCAAGATGAGGAACCAACAGTGACTCAGGAGAAACCATTTTAATGACAATACAAAGTCAAGAGTGGGAAGATCAAAAACACAAAAGTATTTCAAGTTCCTCCTTGTTTTATACCTGCCAGGATCTATTGGCCAAAGAAAGTCACATAGCCAACCTTAAATCAAAGATTGGAGAAGCATATTCCTTCCATGGATATAGAGAATATTTTTGAACACTATCAAAATCTACCGTAGTAAGAGAGCTTTGATATCAAGCCCAGTATTTCCTTTTGTAATATTTTTTCTGAAGAATATGATAAATCTTAACATATGTATATACCCATGAAACAATCATCACTGTCAATTTAATTAAATACATGCACCACCTCCAAAAGTTTCATCATGTGCTTTTATAATTCCTCCATCTCATTCCTCCCACCAAATCTCTAATTCCTAGATAGTCACAGATCTGCTTTACTATAAATATGTATGATTTTGTGGATTTTTATGGTCTGGTTTCTTTTTTTATTTTTTTTTAAGATTTTATTTTTTTATTCATGAGAGACACACAGAGAGAGAGAGAGAGAGAGAGAGAGGGAGAGGCAGAGACACAGGCAGAGGGAGAAGCAGGCAGGGAGCCCGAAGTGGGACTCGATCCCAGGATCATGCCCTGAGCCGAAGGCAGATGCTCAACCGCTGAGCCACCCCATGTGTCCCTAGTCTGGTTTCCTTCATTCAGCACAATTATTTTAAGATTCATCCATGTTGCAACATGTAGCAATAGTTCATTTCTTGTACTGCTGACTGGTATTCTATTATATAGATATATAATTATTAAACCTGTTTATGATATTTGGGTTTTTTCTAATTATTTTTTTACATTACCTATAAAGCTGCTACAACCATTCAAGTACAAGTGTTTGTATAAACATATGCCTTCATTCCTTCTTGACAACTGCCTACAAAAGCAGTGGCTAGATCATATAAGTGTATATTTAACATTTTAAGAAACCACAAACTGTTTTTCCACAGTAGTTGTACTATTAACCTTTCTGCCAGCAGTGTATCAGAGTCCTAATTCCTCCACATTGTTGACAACACTTAGTATGGTTAGTATTTTCAATTTCAGTCATTTTAATAGGTGTGTATAGTGTCTGATTGTTATCTTACTTTGTGTATCTCTAATGATTAAGGATGCTGAGCATCTTTTCATGTCATTTGCCACCTGTTCTGGTGTATCCAAATTTTTTGTCCATTTTTTATGGTATTGCTTATTACTGTTGAGTTTGAGTCGTTAAAAGTTTATTTATTTATTTTTTATTTTAAAGAGAGAGCATGAGCAGGGGGAAGGGCAGAGGGAGAAGGAAAGAATCCTCAATCAGGCTGCCCACTGAGTGCAGAGCCGCAAGCAGGGCTTGATCCCAGGACCCTGAGATCATGACCTGAGTATAAATCAACAGTTGGACAATTAACTGACGAGCCACTCAGGCTACCTGAGATTTTTTGTATTTTTTTGGTAGAAGACCTCTTTTTCAGATACACATTCACAAATATTTTCTCCTAGTGTATGGCTTTTTTAAATTTTAATAAATCTCAGTTTATTAATTTGGATTTTTATATACTGTATTTTTGGTCTTGTATTTAAGAAATCATTGACCAATCAGAGGTCATTGAGACTTCCTCTGTTTCCTTCTAGGAGTTTCTCTGCTGTTTCTTTCTAGAAATTTTCTACTTTTACATTTAGGTCTATGATTCATATTGTGTCAATATGAAACAAATCAGTTTCCTTGCAAATGGATATAAAATTATTCCAGCATCATTTGTTGAAAAACTATTCTTTCCATTGAATTTCATTTGTACCTTTGTCAAAAATGAATTGTCCATATGTATATGGAACTGTTTTAGCTCTCTAGTCTGTGATCTGTTTATCTGCCTTTACATGAATACCACCATGTTTGTGTTACTGTGGTATTGATATTGTATTGATGATTCTGGGTTCCCTGTATCTACATCAGCTTATCCCTATCTAAAAAATGGCCTGGTTATATTTTTTATTAGAATTGCATTGAATCTATAGGTCCATTGGGAAAAATAGACAGCTATACAACAGTTAAGTAAGTCTTCCTACCTATGAACAGTGGCATATTTCACCACTTATTTGGGTCTTCAATTTCTCTGACCAATGTTTTTTAGTTTTCAGTGTACAGAAAACCATAGAAAAAGCATTTTTATTTCAATTTCCAATTACTCATTGCTAATATATAGAAAAAATTTATTTTTGTGCAATGATCTTATGTCCTGCAACCTTGCAAAACCCAGTAACGTAGATCTTTTGGATCTTCTACATATAGAATCATGTCATTTGGGAGTAGGGTTTTATTTCTCCCTTTCTAACTTGGGTGCCTCTTTTCTTGCTTTATTGTATTAGCAAGAACCTCCAGTAAAATACTGAATAGATATAGTGAGAATGGACTGTACCCTTTTCTTATTCCTGATCTCAAGGAAAAAGCATTTAGCCTCTCACTTGAATTTATTAAATATGTTACCTTGTAGGTTTGTCATAGATGCCCTTTATACGGTTGAGAAAAAAAATAAAAATTAAAAAAAAATAAGGTTGAGAAAATTATCTTCTGTGTCTACTTTGGTGGTAACTTATTATCAGAAAGGAGTGCTAGAGGGACGCCTGGGTGGCTAAGTGGTTGAGCTTCTGCCTTCAGCTCAGGTTATGATCCCCAGTGTCCTGGGATCGAGTTCCACATCAGACTCCCTGCATGGAGCCTGCTTCTCCCTCTGCCTATGTCTCTGCCTCTCTCCATGTGTCTCATGAATAAATAAATAAAATCTAGAAAGAAAAGAAAGAAAAAAATGGAGGGAGGAAGGAAGGAAGGAAAAGAAAAGTGCTAGATTATGCCTAATGAAAAAAAAAAAAAAGATTATGCCTAATGACTTTTCTGCCTTTATGAAGATGATTCTTCATATATATACACAGAAATATGATAGAGTAATTGTTTTTTAATTTTTTTAATATAACGAAGTAATTGTTTTTGAATTTTTAACTTTTAATTCCAGGGACAAATTCCACTAGGTCAAAATGTATTCTTATTTTAATATATTGTTGGATTTAATATGGTAAAATTTTGTTGAGAATTGTATTCAGTGAATCATATTGGTCTGTAGTTTTCTTTTTTGTGATGTCAAAGTCAAGTTTTAGTGTCAGAATAATGCTGAACTCTCTGTTTCCTGAAAGAGTTTAGAATTGGTATTGCTTCTTCCTAAATGTTTAGGGAAGAGGATTTTTTTCTTCCCTAATGAATTTTGGTAATTTTTGTCTTTCAATTTGTTAGTCCATTTCATCCAAGTTGTCAAATTTATTGACATAAAGTTCTTAATATTCTCTTATTATTTCATTATCTGTATAATCTGTAGTGATTTCACATCTCTCATTCCTGTTATTGAAAATGTGTGTCTTTTTCTTTTTTGCCTAATCAGACTGGTTGTAGGCTTATTCATGTTTTTGATCTTCTGAAAAAGTCAACTTTTTGTTTCATTGATTTTGTCTATTTACCCTGATCTTTATTATTTTTTTCTTCTTAATGTGGTTTATTTGCTCTTCTAATTCCTTAAGGTAAAATATGTGCTCATTGATTCCTCTCTTCTTGAATATATAGCATTTAGGGCTACAAATTTTCCACTAGATATTATTTAAGCAGCATCCAAAAATGTTGATGTTGTATATTTATTTTTACTCTATTTGAATACTTTTTAATTTCCATTTTGATTGCTCTTTGACTCATTATTTGGATATATATAAGTTAATTTCTAAATATCTTGAGATTTTTCTAGAGATGATTCTGTTACTTATTTTCAATGTAACTCCATTGTTATCACATGCTCTATCAGATACTTAAATCATTCTAAATTTACTGAAACTTTTTTATGGCCCAGAATATGATCTATCTTGGTGTATTTTCTGTGTGTGCTTGAAAAGAATGTTATTCTGCTCTTCTTAAGAGGAGTGTTGTATTTGTTTGCTAGGGCTGCTGTAACAAAATGCCATAGATGTAGTGGTTTAAAAAAATAGAAATTTACTTTCTCACAGTTCTGGAACCCAGAAGGCTGAAATCAAGGTATCACCAGACTTGAGTCTTTTGAGGCCTCTTTCTTTGCATTGCAGATGGCCACTATGTCCTCATATAGCCTTTCCCCTGGGTGTACATATCCTTGGGGTCTTTTCCTGTTAGTAAGGACACCAGTCACAAAGGATTAGGATCCCACCCTTATGACCTCATTTAACTTCATTTACCTCTCTAAAGACCCTAGCTCCAGATAGAGTCAGAGTGGGAGTTAGGACTTTAGCACAGGAATTTTAGGGGAGCAATTTACCTAACAAATGTTCTATAGATGTCCACTGAGTCAAATTGTTTTGTTGTATTATGCAATTCTTTTATATCCTTAGTGATTTTCTGTCTACTTTTTCTATCACTTAAAAAGCAGAAGAAATTGAAATCTCTGGCTACAATTATGGATTTATTTCTACTCACATTTCTATCAGTTTTGCTACATGTATATTAAAAGTCTGTATTTAGAGACAGACAAATTGCTTAGGATTCTTCTAATAAACTGATGAATTGATCCTTTTTCATTATAAAATTCTGTTTATGGGAATACTATTTGCTCTGAAATCCAATTTGCTGATGTTGCATATCCACTCATGCTTTCTTTTGAGAAATGTTACTATGCATCTCTTCTTTCCATCCTTTTAATATTAATCTATTAGTCTCTGAATATCTTTTTTTTTTTTTTTTTTTTTTTTAGTCTCTGAATATCTAAAGTGGTTCTTGCTTTGTTATCCTATCTAATAATCTCTGCATTTTATTTTGGGTATTTAGAATCTTATATTTAACATGACCGATGATATAGTTAGGTTTGAATTTATCTCATCTTGCTATTTGTTTTCTATCTGTCCCCTTTAACCTTTGTTCCTTTTTTTCTGTTTTTCAGCCGCCTTTTAGATTTTTTGTTTGTTTGTTTGTTTTGTTTTTTTTTTAGTTGAAGTATAGTTCACACACATTACGTTAGTTTCGGGTGTGCCAACATAGTGATTCAACTTTTCTATACATTATGCCATGTATAATTGTAGGTATCATCTGTTACCATACAATACTATGACCATTTGTCACAAGTGTAGTTCACAAGTATGGTTACCATCTGTCACCATACAACACTGTTACACAAGTGTAGTTAGTTACCATCTGTCACCACAAGTGTAGTTACCAGTTTCATTCTTTTGCATGTAGCCGTCTAGGTTGCCCAGCACCATTTATTGAAGAGACTATCTTCCTTCTTGTGTACTCCTGATTCCTTTGTCATAGATTAATTGAAATGTAGGCATGGGTTTATTTCTGAAGATTGAGTCTTTTTTATGATTCTATTTTCTCTCTTTAGTTGTCTTACTAGCTGTAACTCTTTATTTTGTTATTTTAGTGGTTGCTTTGGGATTTATAGTATGTATCTTAAACTTACCACAATCTACCTTCCAGTGATATTCTACAACTTCACAAATAGTGCAAGATTCTTTTATTAGTATAGCAACTTTTCTCTCTTCCTTGCCTATCATTGTTAAACATTTCACTTTTACATGTTAATACATCACACTAAATAGTTATTTTTATGATTATATAGTAAATAATCCATTTGAAAGAATTAAATCTAAAAATATTATGCATATTTATGCATAGCGTTACTATTTCCACTGTTCTTTGTCCCTTTGTGTGGATCCATATTTCCATCTGCCATCATTTTCTTTCTACCTGAACATCCTTTCATCTTTATTGTCAAACTTTCATATGTCTAAAAGGTATTACACTTAAAAACAAAAAAGAGTATTTCTACTAGTTATAGAATTCTAGATGATAAGGTTTGGTTTTTTTTTGTTGTTTTTTGTTTTTTCCCAGTAAAGATGTTGCTCCAGTGCTTTCTCATTTGGATTCTTTTCGATGAGAGACCTGCCGTGATTCTTACTTTTTTGTTCCATATATGATGTGCCTCCTTTAAAAGGTTTTTTTCTTTATCATTGGTTTTGAGAAACTTGATTATATTGGTGTAGCTTCTTCATGTTGGCTGTGCTTAGGTTTCTTTGAGCTTTTTGGATCTGTGCGTTTTATTTTTTATTTTTTTATTTTTTTATTTTTTTGGATCTGTGGGTTTTAAAGGCTTTATCAAATTTGGAAATTTTTGTACCATTATTTCTTCAAAAATTTTTTCTGCCCCCTCTTCTCTACTCATAAACTGAAATTACATGTACATTATACTGCCTGAAATCATCCCACAACTTCCTGATCCTCTGTTCATTATTTTTAATTCTTTTTTTCTCTCCACTTTTATTTTGGGCACTTTTTATTGCTATGTCTTCAAATTCACTAATCTTTTTCTGCAATATTATATCTGTACTACTATCATCCAGTCTGTTTTATATCTTACACATTTTAGTTTTCACCACTAGAAATTTGATTTGGGTCTTTCTTTATATATTTCATGTCTTAATTTTTTTGACCATGTGGCTTATAATGATAATAATGGTGTTATTGTCCTAGTCTGATAACTAACATCCATGCAAGCTCTAGACTGATTTCAAATGATTTATTTTTCTCATTATGTATAATATTTTCCTGTTATCTTATATATTTTTATTCCTAAAATATACTTGAGTTTTGTTCTAGGTATAGTTAAATTACTTGAAACCACTAAGATTTAAAAAAAAAAAAAAAAAAAAGAAACCACTAAGATTTAAGTCTGCTTATTTTAAAAGATTTATTAGGTGGGACCAGAACTGTGTTTAGTATAGGCTAATTACTCCTCACTACTAAGGCAACACACTTTTGAGTACTCTGTCCAATGCCCCATAAACTATGCAGTTTAAAACATGCTCAGGGGGGACCAAATTACTTTTTGAATATTAGCATAAGTTAAACTTATTTATAAAAGTAAATTAGTTACAACATCCGTATCAGGTATCCCAGAGACAGGAATTCTGGATTTTCACTAGTTTGAACAACCCACACTGCTGCTTTCATCTATCTGCTTATAATGTGAAACCAAATATCCTGAAACAGATAAATATATTTGAGTTTATCTCCACCTTCTGTACAAGCTCAAACAATGCTAACTGTCAGAGTTCTCTCTCTCTTAGGTCCTCATGTACGATACATCCAAAAACCTGACAATAGGCCCTGCTCCATCACGGATTCTGTCAAACGGTTCCCCAAAGAGGATGCCACCGAGGGGAATGCCACCAGCCCACCACAGAACCCACCTACCAACCTCACTGTGGTCACTGTGGAAGGGTGTCCCTCATTTGTCATCCTGGACTGGGATAAGCCACTAAATGATACTGTCACTGGTAAGATTATGGCATGAGGACTGGTAACTCTGGTCAGAAGCATTGATATGTGAATGTGGTACCTGGGTCAAACTATGTCCAATGAGGTATATCTCAGGGGTAGCAAATCCTAGCAAATCTGTATTGCCAAAAGTGTCATATGATGGGAAAAGATCATCTATGTACCAATGATGGGCTTCCTGTTAATTTAACTGATCTCTTTAGGTTGCATCCCTTCCGTCTCCTCTCAGAACTCTTCTTCACAGAATAAAGATAGATCTGATCTTTCCATTATCAAAAAAATTTACAGATAACATAGAAGTTAGCAGTGCTAATGATACTTAAACTAGTTTTTGTTTCACCAACCCAGTTTCTAGATTGGCCTAGAACTTTCCATCAGGCTAAAAGTTACTCAATTATTTTAAAAGAAATATTTTTAGAATTTTAATACTGGTCAATTTTCTACTCACCTCAGGAAATTATAATTCTGCTATCACTCACCTAATCCCTCTAAAAATGACTCTGAAAAATAAGAAATCATGAGTCATTCTTTGAATTTAGTATATGGGAATTTATTTCTTCATAGTGAACAGGTCAGTCAAACTAGAGTGGAAGGAGAAAAGACTAAGAGGCTGAATCAGCTCAAGGAACACAGCAAATGGGAGTACCCAAAGCCCCTGCTGTCCATGTCCTACCATGCCTGGGACAGGTAGACAGGGTCCAGTAGGACCTACTGAGAGGCTGTCAGGATGGATAAAGCAAAGTGCACAAGGGAAATGGGAAGGGAGAGCTTCAGCAGCTGCAAAAAGTTTTCTGTGAATAAAGAAGAAAACAGCAGTTATTTCTCCTCAGACAAAAATGTTTGGTCTGACCAAATTCTGCTATAAGCAGCCTGTTTTTTGCTTAGCTGGCTTTTTTAAAAACATATTTGTGTATTTCATTTTTCATGCAGACCTTGCCTTTGTTTTGAGAAAGAACCAGCCATTACTCATGTTTCCTAGGAATTTGTCTAGTTCTGCTTCTTTACTTGGGACTATGTCAGTGGGTGCTAACATCCCAATATCTAAAAAAAAAAAAAAAAAAAAAAAAATCAATCTCTAAGCATTGATTATGTAAATAGATTAAAAGGTCCAAAACTCCCAATACATATACTGTGCTGATAAGGAGGAGTTCTCGTGATCGGCTGAGGCTTAGTTATCATAAAACCAAATTATATATTTCATTTGCCTTTAAAATGTGGGACGACATCAAGTTGGAATTGGTTAATATATCTAATAATCTAATACATCCAATACATATTCCCTTTGGTGTTTCAATATCTGATTAAACTATTTAGAAGGGAAAGATTTCTCCTTTCTAGTTTGTCATGTGACTATTTTTTTTAGTTCTAGAGACTTGTAATCTCTAAAAATAATGAATAGGGCATACTTTATCCATCTAGCCAATTACTTTTGTAATATTATACTAAATGTTAGTGGGCTGCTTAAGATCTTTCACAACATACTGGACTTATAATAACAATTTTCATGGATAAGAACCATATCTCTTTAGCTACAATATTTTCTAGGTAGAAATAAGTCCATTTTTAATCATTACTCACCTAGTCTGTATTTAAATATTGGACCATATATCTTGAAGGTCTGTTCTATTTTTTGCACTGTTTCTTTTTAGTGTTTTATTAAATATCACTGATTTCAAATGTAATCTTTTATAAACCAGCAGCTCAGATAAAACAGAGGTTAATTCTCAAATCACTGGAAATGGTTTTATAAGAAAGGATTGAGAAAGATAACAAAAAGAGTGATACATATTTTTTAGTCCTCCAGTTGGTTTCTGTCAGGAATCTGTCTTTTAATTGACAGACACATAGTCCCTCTAATACATCCATATATGGCTGTTTCTACATGTCCCTTCCACACTAAAGTAGAAATAGATACACCTGAGAAATTGGCCATAGCCTGGGTCCTTGGACAACTTTAAGTTAGTTACAAGATGGTGCTTTGTGATATGCCAAGAACATGGCAACATAGATTTAAATCCCAGATTGGCTCTGTGCAACTTGGGTATGCAATTAACCTCTTTGCTTTAGTTTCCTTATTGGTAATAAGAATAACTCCTCCCATTGTTATTAACTTATGAGGATAATTTTTTTTTTTTAGAGAGGGAAAGAGGAGAAAGTCTTTTTTTTTTTTTAATTTTTTTTAAATTTTTATTTATTTATGATAGTCACACAGAGAGAAAGAGAGAGAGGCAGAGACACAGGCAGAGGGAGAAGCAGGCTCCACGCACCAGGAGCCCGATGTGGGATTCGATCCCGGGTCTCCAGGATCGCGCCCTGGGCCAAAGGCAGGCGCCAAACCGCTGCGCCACCCAGGGATCCCTTTAAAAAAGATTTTGTTTGATTATTTTAGGGAGAGCTTGAGCTGGGGGAGGAACAAAGGGGAAGGGAGAGAGGGAGGAAGAGAATCTCAGCAGATTCCCTGCTGAGTCTGGAGCCCAACATTTTCAGGGCTTGATTTCACAACCCTGAGATTATGACCTGAGCCAAAACCAAGAATTGGATGCCTAACCAACTGAGTTGCCCAGGTGCCCCTCATGAGGATAAAATTAAACAGAATTTGAATGTGCCACATGAGTTAGAAACTGTTAATGTTTTTCAGTAATAGCAATAATAGAATTGGTAGAAATAATATCACCGTTACTATTTTCATGCTGTTTTCATGACCAGACTCTGATTTTCCAATCTTTACAATAAACAGTTTTTTTCTGTTAAGTCAATTATCTCATAAGAGGGCAATAATGCCCTCTGAGGGGGAAAAAAGACCAATATTTCAGTGTTAGTTCTTTATAGATTCCTTATATCTTTACTATTATGGAACTTATAAATCCCATATTTTAAAACAAGAAATATGGACACATATTAAGTGTCTTTACCTTCTGAAATATACTCAGAATGTGTCTATAGATGTTCATTCCAAACATTAATATTCCATTTTTATGGCATTGGTGGATTTATGGCAAAGCTATGATTGCTTTAAAGCATTACAAATGAAAGATATATTTACAAAGCTAGAATTCTGAGAGGAATTCTAAATATTTTTTATTTATGAAGGTAACTTCTATATCCATTTTGAAAACTTGATCTTTCAGGATAAAAATAGTATTAAATTAGTATTTAAAAATAAGTCAAAGGAAAGTTAGAGAAGACATGCAGTAAGAGTTTGTAGTACTTAAGAGCCCAGAGCAATATTTAAAAAGAATATTACACAGTTGGTGAGAAGCATCCTAAGCCAAAGATGTTTTTTGAAGGAGGTTAATTTCATGCATAATCAACTGGAGTGTGATAAAAATTTTTCTTTGGATGACTAAGCAGCACTGGAATCTTTCCAATTGAAATCTTTCCAATTTTTTGACCCTAGTTTCAAAACACAACTCAGGGATAATAAGGAATAATAAAATTAACAGCAATAATGGGTACTACCTATTGAAAAAAAATATGCAGAATACTATTAAGTGCTTTCCATACATTCCTAATTTAATCTCCACAAACAATACTATGAAGAGAGCTTATTGACATTTTACTGATGGGAAAACTGACTGAGATGGAAGCCACATGACTTGGTCTGTCATGTAGCCATGCAGTTTCCTGTTTTTTTTGTTGTTGTTGTTGTTGTTTGTTTTGTTTTGTTTTTTAAAGAGGGAACTAACTAGCACCCCCACACACACACCATACCTTTACTTTAATAGAAAAGTCTTGAGTGTTTTGGGTCCCTCGTATCAGCAGCATATCAAATGCCATAACCAACAAGCAATTTCCATTTCTAAAAAATCAGTTTTACTTACATTTTAATTACTCCCATATTTTTCTAAGTAAATATTGTTTCACAGCTGAGAAATATATATAAAATGGAATATATTTGAATTCAGGGTCTTCCCTTTCCCTCCCTTTCCACCATCTGTGAGAAATAAAGCCAACTGAGAGGTTGGGAATAGAAAGATCTGGAAAACGCATACTAAATACTAGCCATTAGCCCTTTGGTAACTGTGCTAATGTGTCCAGATACAATAGCCATTGCCTTCTGGTTTAATTTTGAATTTTTGGAAGGATGATCATATAAAATAATTGAGAAAGAGCTATCCTCCTTTTTTAATTTCTAAAATATGCCATTAAAAACCCTTCCCAAATTAAAATTGACAATTATATCTCCCTGAGTCTTTCATAGTTTCAGTTTTATTTCCAGTCTTCATCTCCCATCTTTCGTTTCAATACTAATAACAGAAATCCCTAGTAACTTGCCACCTCCTTTGTGGCCTTCCCACATTTCCCTGATGACTACTACTTTGTATTTTGAGTAGGATTTGTTGTTTGTTGTTGAGTTTTTAATCGTCAGCATGATCTTGTCACATATGTTAAATTAAACCCCAACTGAAAGCAAGGAAAAGCAGCTAACAAATGTATAAGTTATGTTCTTAATCTGAAAGTCTTTCTTTCTCAGTCAAAGCCCTCCAAGTTCATAGAAACATACATTTAAGTGAAATTTATGTAGATCTCTATGTATACTTTCTAGTCATAATTTAAAAAAAAAACAGTAAAGGATGCATATGTAAGCCAATACATACAGAACTTTATAACTTACGTAAGTAGTAGATCCAAAAATCTCCTAATTCTGTAGTTTGAAACGCAAAAGTTTTTTTGTAGCAGAAGCATGAATGCAGGAGCCTTTCCCCAGCTATATAATATGGCTCCGTAGACCAGGAAACGTGGCTTCTACTCAAGTACCATTCCTCATACAGTGCTTTCCCCACACTGAGCTTTCTGACAATGGCACACTCTGACTTGCCTAGCAAAATAATTGGTTACCAATTTCCAAAGCTACCACAGGCACTTCATCGGTCTTCACAATTACAGGCCTCTGTGTTCCAGTAAAGGAAAAGTAGATATGGTCAATGAGCAACTCTCAAAATGCTTTGGGACCTTTGTCATCCACTGACCATCCTCATCTGAAAATTGCGCCTCAAGAACTACCATCTAAATCGCTCACTTTTATGAGAGCGACTTTATGATTCTGTTAGCCTTAAGAACAATTAAATCAGCCAGGACATAAAGACAAGTATTTGTTGGCTTTTTCGATTTTCAGAATATGAAGTCATATCCAGAGAAAATGGGTCATTCAGTGGGAAGAACAAGTCCATCCAAATTACAAATCAAACCTTCTCCACAGTAGAAAATCTGAAACCAGACACAAGGTAAGCTGCCTGTGCTGTTACAGGTCTGTTCTGAGAGTGCAAAAGTCATAACAAAGGAATGAAATAACATCATCCATCTCTATCTTAAAGGGCAGTCTAGTTTGCATTTCATTCTTCGGCTTACTGTGCATAGCAGGAGATCCCTCTAGAGTCATGTTTTGCAAATATGCAAGTTATTGGTGGGGCCACAAGAGCTGACAAGATGGTCTTGTGAGTTAACACTCCATGTAAGAACATTGAAAAATGGAAGGTCATTAACACCAAATGTTGATATTAAATACAAAAATTTAGAGAAGGAAAGGTCTGTGGACCAGACATAACTGGAGTGTGAATGATGTAAACTAAATCTGAAAACAGAAGCATTTTGGCTTGGCATGCTGGGAAAAGGAAGGCAAGGAAATCCAAGCTATGTCACAAATGTAGATGAACGTTTGTGATAATGAATGCTTCAAATAGCTACAGACCATTCCCAGGTATAGCAGTCCTTTGAGTTTGGGTCTTTTTATTGCAGACAAATGAGAATCAATTTTTGAAAATAGAAATATATAATATTAGCAATGTTGTACAATAAGCAACTTTTCTTGGCATCTCTTATTATACATTGATGCCAGGTTGTTTGTTTTACAGTATGGTCTTGTTTGTTTTTTTGTTTGTTTTTGTTTGGTTTTTTTTTAGTTTAAATTCAGTTAGCCAACATATAGTACATCATTAGTTTCAGATGTAGTTTTCTTTTTTTAAAAAAGATTTTATTTATTCATCAGAGACACAGAGGCAGAGACACAGGCAGAAGGAGAAGCAGGGGTGGAGGAAGGGGAGGAGGGCAGGGGGTGGGGGTGAATGGGTGACGGGCACTGAGGGGGACACTTGACGGGATGAGCACTGGGTGTTATTCTGTATGTTGGTAAATTGAACACCAATAAAAAATTTATTTATAAAAAAAAATAAACAGTAAAAAAAAAAAAAAAAAAAGGAGGAGGAGAAGCAGGCTCCCTGCGGGGAGCTCAACCCGAGCTCAACCACTGAGCCACCCAGGTGCTCCTAGATGTAGTTTTCAATAATTCATCAGTTGCATATAACACCCAGTCCTCATCACATCACATGCCCTCCTTAATGCCCATCACCTAGTCATTTCTTTTTAAATCTAAAATGAGAGACATGTAACTGGGAAACGAACAAGAGGAAATGGAAAAGGAGGTGAGCAGGGGGATGGGGTGACTGGGTTATGGGCACTCTGAGGGGGACACTTAATGGGATGAGCACTGGGTGTTATGCTATATGTTGGCAAATAGAACTCCAAGAAAAAATATACAAAAATAAATAAATAAAAAATAAAATATCCAATTTTATCAGCTCATTGTATTGCACAAAAAGGGCCTTACACACTTCTAGAAATGTAATAGAAAAGACTTTTGTTTTGCTTTGTTTTACATGGCTAAATCATCAAATTTATTGCTCAAAGAGATTCTCAAATGGATACAGCCAAGCATTTCCTTAACAAAGCCAATGTACTGAATTCATTTGGGGACTAAATATCACTCTCTGTGGAAAATCAATTTCTTTCCTCAAACTCCAGACCACTGTTTGATAAGCTGTCCACGCAGTCAGTTAAAATGAAAACATCCTCACATTGTAAGTTATAGTATGCCAAGCAACATGGATCAGTTTTCAGAGAGACCTAATCAGGAATTTTTCCAGACTGAATACTTCATAGCTTGATAAGGTTTCCTGGTATTTAAAAAGATCAGCAGAGGCAAAGACCGGAACTCCAGCATTAGAAATGTTTTTCATAAGTTTTACTTATATCTTTCATTGTCCTCAGTTGATGGAATTGAGTCAGGTATTGACTGTGACACTTGAAAGAGTCTATTACAGTTCTGATACCAAGGAAACTCTTCTCTTTTCAGGAAAGAAAGGAAGCATCTAGTTCATTCTAGATGGTTTGCTGTGTATAAACTGTAGTTCTATGCTGCAAATATAACATTTTCCACAGCATCTTTTTTCTTTAAAGTTCTCTGTTTTCAACTGTAATATGGAAAATATTACAACCACTAATTTTTTTAAAGGATTTAAGTTAGCCAAAATAAGCATGTATTTCAGTAAAAGCCCATTCGATGATCTTGGTTCTATTTCCTTAGTGAGATTAACAGGGAGAGGGAGAGAGAGAGAGACTATTTTTAACATAATATATCTTAAGGAAAGAATAAAAAAGAAAAAGTTATTTAATTTGGACTTTTTGATAGGTGGACTTGGGCTTACAGAACGTGGATGGTTTTTCTTTACAGATTCTTGCTTTTATTCCACTTAATACATTGGAAAGCATATTGAAAAACATCTAATTTCTAAATGTTCATTGTGTTCCTTTTCTGAATTAGGCTATTCTCAAATCTTCTCCGAGTTCACCTATTAGTCATGATCAGAAGTAAAAAATAATTATTTCAGTGACATTTTTAAGCCTCCTTTGTTTGTAAAAGGTTTGTGTTTCCATTCAGCGAACATTTATTAAGTGCCAACAGTGTGACTGGTGTTGTAACTGCAAACGTGAATAAACGTGGTGCCCGCCCTTGAGGAGGGTGAGCAGTTGGTAATCAATTATTCTACACAAAGTGGTGAGAGCTCCCGTAAAAGATACATACAGCTTGCAAGGGGAGCCCAGAGTGGGTGGCATTTTTCAAAGTCTGGGGACACTGAGAAAACGTCCTGGAGGAGGTGACAGCTGGGCTGCAGCTTGAAGAATGCATAGGAAGGAGCTAGCTAGGTACCTGTGGGAGGGGAAAGAATAGTACAGGTCGGTGCAGAGGACCAAAAGGCATGGTGTGTGCAGTGAAAAGTGGACAGAGGCAGTGGAAGCCACAAGCAGTGGAGGCCAGGATGTAGAGGACAGTCTGTGTCAGATCAGGGAATCTGGTCAATAGATAAGACCCAGAAAGATGGTAACTGGGAGTGTGCTCCAAGTTTCATTTTAGTTTGGTTTTTTTCCTGACTTTGATTTAGTTGGAATAATCACTCTTGATACTGGAGCTATGTATCATGGGTATCTGTGGGTAGAATAAATGTAACAAAAAGTTTTTTTAGTGTCTTGCAAGAATGCCATTTGGCACCTTGCCTAATTGGCCAAATAGTTTGCATAAGAGAAATAGGTGCAGAAGAAGTGCGAAGCTGCATTTCATTTTGGAATCACAGGACTAATTAGTCACGGGATCCACATCTAGCTTCCAGGTGTAATTGTTGTAGGACTTATGCTAATTGTTTCTGGAGTTTAGAGCCTTGTCCCTTTTATCCTGCCCTAAGGCATATGTCTTGCTTGTTACTCGTGTCCTTCATTGGTGGGTCTTCTGAGGAGGAACCCATTCTACTATCCCAATAAGCAGAGCCCAAAAGAGGCTCTTTCTGGATTTGTCTTTGGGAAAAAGTAATATTAAATTTAGGAATCCCTGAAATCAGAATCCCATGCTGAGTTTTGCCAGTTGGCAGAAATCTGGGTCCATTCGGTGTTTCTATTTGGCTTATTTTGTGTTATTTTTAGAGTTTGGTATAATTGAATGAAGCCCATTCAGATATAAATACTGTTTTGTTTTGTTTTGTTTTGTTTTGTTTTGTTTTGTTTTAAAAAGGGACTTAAAATTCCTATCTATGAATGACCAGGACTATACTGATAGTCCCTACTGGGTCATGATTTAAAAGTTGTATATCATAAAAAATTTTTTAAAAAATAAAATTAAATTAAAATAAATAAATAAATAATAAATAAAAATAAAAAAATAAAAAGTAAATAAAATAAAAGTTGTATATCAGCAGTTTGAAAACATTTCCCCATTGGGCACAGATATGACACACATGGATATAAAGGTTCATGAAAATTGTTTAGTCTACAATTTGTGGAATTTTGTGGTGGTCGAGTAGTTCAGGAGATCCCAGTCCCCAGTGAACAGGAACGCATCTGTGCTCTCTTAAATATATGCTAGAGATTCATTTGTTTACTTAATGGGAAAAAAAAAAAGCTTTCAGCTGAAATATTATGTGTTGAAACACAATATTTTGATCTATTAATCAAAATAGCTTAATAAGTTAAGGAAGAATAAACTGAAGTTGAATTATTTCATTTAATTTGGGATTTCTGAAGCCTAGAATCACCTGTAGAAACAAAACTAACACCCATGAAACAACCAGAAAGCACCGTTAGACAGCATAAAAGATGGCAAAGGGCTTACACTGAAGTTCTGCAATTTAAAAGAGGAGAGAAAGCCTCACAGGATACTTGAGACTAGACCTTTATGGTAAAGGATATCACTGAATGGGACAGATTGGCAAGAAAAGAAAGAGCAAGAACACTATTGTTTTTTCGGATCAAGGCCATGTGCACGACTTGAGTGAATTACAAGTAGTCCTCAGACTTACTACCCACAGCAGGGCTACAGTCGGAATAACAAAATTATAAGCGCCAAATATAGGTTTGTTGGCCTTTTTTTCTTTCTTTTTTCTTTTCTTTTTTTTTTTTTTTTTTTTTTTTTTTGATGCAAGCTTTTTCCATACTATCTTATGTTGTTAAGGCAAGATTTCTTTCCATTGTATCTTTCCTGCCCCAACCATGATCCAAGATTAATACTAATAAAAGACATGCTGTAAAATTAAGAGGAAGTATGTATAGGGTGCAGCCACCAGGTGGTTTTTATTACCCATAAAGAATGACTTCAGTCACATTTCAGTGCTTGGGGAAAATTGTATTCCCAGTAGGCAAACTTTGAATTATCGTTGTTAAAATCCACCACCACCACCACCACCCTTCCATGAGGTTCTGGAATTCCCTACTTGAAAAGCTAGAAGATAATAACTTTTGAAAGAATTACTGTAGCTGGGTTCCTATACATGTGTGTCCAGGAGACGCATGTATATAATTTTAGGTAGCATTTTCCATCATTTGTCTGGACTGAAAAACATGAGATCTAAAAATATCCCTGGCTGATCCTTTGTTACACACTGGAGGGGGAGGGATAGAGCTTGGTGAGAGAACGTTTAACCCCCAAAATAATCAATGCAGAGAATATAGATCACCAGAGCCTTTTAGGTTAAAAATTCCAAAGAGTCTAGAACCAAAAGCATGGAGGACTGTGTTACCTTCTTCTTCTCGCCATGCATGCCATGCCTCTCCCTGCCTGTTTTTACAACTTAGCCAGGTTTTTATTGCCTGTGTAGAAGCTCAAAAAAAAAAAAAAAAAAAATGCCCACTGGGAGGGGCCATCCAGCAGCTGTCTGGCTGCAGGAGAGTTTGGCTGCACACCTGGTATGAGACGTTTCTATCTACAGAGGGTGGAGCCCATGGCTGCATTCCCAGGGTCACAGTGGGGACTACCCCAGCCTTGCCCACAGACGCTTGCAGCTATGGTGAGCTTTGGTCATAGACGTGCACAGGGAAGAAGGGCTGCAGGTGTGGAGTTGGAACCGTCTTAGGTGAAGCAGGAGAGCTACGAGAGGCACGCTGCTATGTCACAACTCCATCTCTTTCTTTCCAGAACCCCTCTCTCACCCCTACCCCCCAGATAACAAAGAAAATATAGATATGTTGGCGTCCAGCTGGACCAGTACCCAACCAACCCATTCCCCAGTATTTATTGTCCATTTATTTCCCCCATGAAACCGCATGTGTGGCTCTTGTTGAGGCCAAAGAAAAACACTAGGCCTCTCCTGTCCGCAGCCAACCCTTTGTGGTTATGTGAACAGAAGAACTGAGAAAGCATAGGACTAAAACAGTAAGCCTTGCACCACTGCCTAAGGGGACAGGAAGGACGAAGTAACTTATTGATCCCAAAGCCTCCCCAACTTCGAAAATGGTACATTTGTAGGATATCCAAAGACGTCACAGAGTCAGTGGGAAACTGGAACTGGAAACAAACCCTGAATCTAAGTCTTACAGCGAGTAGAATCGTTCGGATAAACCATATTTCTCTGAAGCTAGGCCTGTGGTCTGCCGTTTGTTTTCAGACAGGTTGTTTCTAGCACACGTTGGGATAATCCAACAGATGGGGCTCTTCTGCTAAATAGGTTGGACACTATAGATGGATGCACACGTGCTCCACGGTAAAAATAAAAAGCACTATCATGTCTTCACATGAGCCCTCCTCTCCTAACTTGACTTAAAAACCCCTGAAGAATCAACCCCTTGTGTGCCAGATTTCCATGTGGCCCCGCAACTTCCTATGGAAAATGTCTTCTGTCTGGTAATTAAGATAAATCAAGTTCACTTAAGGCATTCAAGGACTTCTGCTCTCCTCTGTAGCCTGGGAGGATCCTGGAGAACAGTCCTGCCTCTAAAACGAAAACCTACTGAAATTTCCTGTACCTGACAGCAAGGACAGTTTGGGACTATTGTTTATGTTGTTTGATTTAATAAAATCTTGGCTCCAAAAGTAAACTGGAATAGAGACAGCAGCTTCTCATAACTATAAATCTGGCTGAACAAAGAAGGCATGTGGAATAGCCATTATGTCCTCGTTCATGGTGGGGTTTTTGTGTGTGTGTGTGTGTGTGTGTGTGTGTGTGTGTGTGTGTGAGAATATTCTGGTCTCTGCAGATTCTGTTACGAACTTTTCCACATCTTATGGGCTTTGTGGAAAGGAGCAAAATAAGCTACCAGAGCATTAGGTACTTTATTGAGTTTTATTGTAGGTGTGGGCCGCAGAACAATGGCTGCATCATTCAAGAAAAAAGAAATGTAGAGGAGTGCTCAGTTTTGCAACTTTTCTTCTGGCAAAAGTATAGCTAAGAGCATGGAACTCCACTAGTCTATAAAGAGAGCAATTATTCTTTCACATGAATATATTCTTTTCATTGCTTTTCACTTAGAATTGCTTAGTATGGGGGTGTGGGGGGGGGGGGGAGGGCGGTGCCAGAAACGCATAGCAACTATATAGACTTGGAGTGTAGCCCAGACCGGGAATTGCTTGTACCCGTAGAAATGGGAGCTACAAGAATGTTCCTGAGGACGTCCGAGGCACCGGGTTGATGACACTTGATGCCTGCTGGTGCTCTGCTCCTCTGCCCTCTGCCCCTGATTAGGACTTATTTTATTCTCTAATAAATGTCCCTGCAGCTCTGCCCTTGCGCTCCTTATCTGTATTCCCAGGTCAGTACAATGTCTACATGTGGCAGGCATCCAGAAATGCCTGGAGAACGGATTGATCGGATTTCTCCTTCCTCATTTGAGCGCCTGTTACTCACTTTTTCATATTCTACTTTTCCATTTCTCTTCCCCTGACTGAAGCCTAACTGAATAGGGCTCAAATATTTCAAAACTTCATAGGGGTAAAATTAGGTAGCCAAACCACTCAAACCAACAAGCAGCTGCAGGGTGGCCTTTCTATATAAAAGGCAGGTTGCTTGAAGTTTGAGACCTTTGTTAGAGTGAAAACCAACTTTTAAATCCTTGGGAGTCAATAAGTAAAAAGTTCATCAAATAATAAAAACTAAAACTCCTTTATAGGCAAAAAAAAAAAAAATAGAGGGAAATGGTTATAGAGAGAAATAAAGGAAGGGAAAGTAGGAAATGATCGAAATAAGTGTCTACGCTAACCAAACCTGAAGATTGGTTCAGGTCAGATCCTACAGGTTGGAGTGTCCCTGTCTCTCTACAGATCCCGCTCATTGAAATCCTAGTTTTTTTTTTCACTTTTCAGTGAATTGGTATTTAAATCTTATGCTGATTTTCAACAGTTGTTTTCAAATTCTACCCTTTATTACCCCACTCCTATGGAATAATGGTTTAGCACTTTCTAGACTCCTTATTGAAATCTTAGAACTTTTTATTTTCTTAACCTATGTAGAAAGATTCACCTGCTGAATTTTTATTCTTCTCAATAACCCACTGGCTGTACCCTTATTATAAACTTTATGAACCCAAAAGCAAGAATGTGGACATAGAAGAGTTCTGTCTCTAGAATTCTATGGCAGTGTTTGTCAAGTTCCCCAATAATATAACTACTTTTTTAAAAATTTTCTAGAGATAGAAATTTAATACTAGAGAATATTTATAATTACTTACTATGTGCCAGGCACCTTCCTTTTAAATGTGTTATCTAATTTCTTCCTCACAAAAAGATTCAAAAGGTATTTTTATACCTTGCTACCTCCTGAGAGGGAGGGTCAGGAAGACTGTTTTTGCTTGGACCCATTTCCACCCAGGGAGAACCTGGCATGGCATTGTGCCAGTGGTGTTACTCACTTGGTTTGTCTTTGGTGACATCTGGCTGTCATCTGGACTGTACTCCATTTAGATAGATACTAGTGGTAATGACATAGGTCTTATAAGTGACTTTTTAAATTTTAATCTTTTTTTTTTTTTTTAAGAGAGTGAGTATGAGAGGAGGGAGGGGCAGAGAAAAAGAGGTAGGGGGAGAGAGAATCTTAAGCAGACTCCACACTTAGTGCAGAACCTGACCTCACAACCCTGAGATTACGACCTGAGCCAAAATCAAGAGTCAGGCACTTAACTGATGGAGACACCCAGGTGCCCTGAATTTAATTTTCGTTTTTGTCTGAAATATTTGTATATGGTTTTAAGTCAAATGGTGTAAAGCTGTTCACTCCTCTTCCCAAATTCTGCCTCACAGAAGCAACCATTTTCAATTTTTTTCATCTTTATTGTATAATCGACAAAACTAATATATTTAAAGGATATACAACATGATGATCTGATACACATACACGTTGTGAAATGATTCCCACCTTAATCAGGTTACTTAGCACAACCAGCACCTCGTATATTTACCTATTTGGGGGTTGGGGTAAGAATATTTAAAGTCTACTCTTAGCACATTGCAATCATATAATACAATGTTATCAACTACAGTTACGATATTATACATTAGATCCTCAGATCTTATTCATCTTATAACTGAAAGTTTGTACCCTTTGACCAAGATCTATTTCCCGCAACCCCTAGCAACCACTTTTCTACTCTATTTCTGTGAGTTTGACTTTTTTTGAGTTTTAACATAAGTGATACCATGCAGTATGTCACCAGGTTGATCCATGTCACTGCAAATGGCAAGATTTCCTTCATTTTTAAGACTGAATAGAAAATATTACATTTTCTATATCCATTTACGTATCAATGGGTATTTAAGTTGTTTCCATATCTTTGCTAATGTAAATAATGCTGCTTATGAATGTGGCAGTACAAATATCTCTTTGAGACAATGATTTCACTGTCTCTGGATAAATACTCAGAGGTGAGATTGCCTGATTATATGACAGTTCTTGAGGAACTGTCCACAGTCCCTTTTTAATTTCTTGAGGAACCTCCACACAGTTTCTAGGGTGACTATGCCAGTTGCATCCCACCAAGAGTGTACAAAGGATTCCTTACTCCACATCCTCACAGGCATTTGTTACCTCTTGTCTCAGGTGTGAGGTGATACCTCATTATGCTCTCCTGGACAACTAGTGATGTCGAGTGCCTTTTCACGTACCTATGGGCCATCTGTATATCTTCTTAAAAAAAAAATTGTCTATTTCGGTTCTTTGCCCCCCTTTTTTTTTTAATACAGTTACTTTTTTGCTGTTGAGTTGCATATGTTCCCTATATATTTGTATATTAGCCCCTTATCATATACATGTTTTACAAATACTTTCTCCTATTCTATAGGTTGCCTTTCTTTTTGTTGATGGTTTCCTTTGCTGTGCAGAGCTTTTTAGTTTTAGGTAGTCCCACTTATTTTAGCTTCTGTTGTCTTTACTTTGGGTATTCAATCCAAAAAATCATTGCCAAGACTGATGTCAAGGAGATTACCCTCTGTGTTTTCTTCCATTAGTTTTTTGTGGTTGCAGATCTTCTATTCAAGCATTTAATCCATTTTGAGCTAATTTTGTGTATGGCGTAAGATAGTGGTCCAGTTTTGTTCTCTTGTATGTAGCTGTCCAGTTCTCCCAAGACCATTTATTGAAGAGTCCGTCCTTTTCCCAACTGTATATTCTTGTCTCCTTTGTCATAAACTGACCATATAGGGGTGAGTTTATTTCTTTGCTGTTATGTTCCCTTAATCTATGTATCTGTTTTCTGCCAATACCAAACTATTTTTGATTGGTAAAGCTTTGTAATAGAGCTGGAAATCCAGGACCATGAAGCCTTCACCTTTGCTCTTTCTTACGATTGCTTGGGCCATTCTGGTTCTTCTATGGCTCCATACAAATTAGAGGATCCATTGTTGTTCTTGTGAAAAATGCCATTGAAATTTTTATAGCAATTACATCAAATCTATCAATTGCTTTGGATAGTAGAGAGATTTTAACAATATTAATTCTTCTAATCCATTAACAGGGAATGTCTTTCCATGTATTTGTGTTTTCCTCACTGTGGTTTCCTTCTTTCATATTTTTTACAGCTTTCAGTATACAGATCTTTTATTTCTCTGAATAAATTTATTCCTAAGTACTTTATTCTTCTTGATGATATTATAAATGGGATTGTTTTCTTGAGTTCTCTTTCTGAAAGTTCACTGTTGGTATATAACACAATTGATTTCTATATACTGACTTTGTATCCTGCAACTTGACTGAATTTGTTTATTCTAATGGTGGTTTTGTGGAGTCTGTAGGGTTTTCTATATAATACCATGTCATCCATAAATAGAAATAGTTGTACTTTGTTTTAGATGACAGTATTTGGTTTTTTCCCTGATTTCTCTGGCTAGGATTTCCAGGATTATGTCAAATAAAAGTGGCAGGAGTGGGCATCCTTGTCTTGCTCCTGATTGAGAAGGAAAGGTTTCAGCATTTCACTGTTGAGTGTGATGTTAGCTGTGGGCTTGTCACTTATAGCCTTTATCATGTTGAGACACATTCCTTCCATAACACTTTCTTGAGAGTCTTTGTCATGAAAGTATGTTGAATTTTGTCTAATGCTTTTCTGCATCTATTGAGGCCATACAGATTATCACTCATTTTGTTGAGGTGGTATATCACATTGATTGATTTGTGGATGTTGAGCATCTTACTATCCCTGGATTGAATCCCACTTGATCATGTTCTGTTCCGATTACCTATTTCTTTATCATTCAGTCTTGGTAGGTTTTATGTTTTTAGGAACATATCCATTTTTTTCTGCAATATGCAAATTATTAGAGTATAATTGGTTATATTAGTCTCTTATTTGGGGGGGATCAGTTGTAATCTCTTTCATTTCTGTTCTGAGCTTTGTTACTTCCTTTCTTCTACCAACTTTGGGCTTAGTTTACTCTTGTAGATCCTTGAGCTGTTTATTTCATATCTTTTTTTTTAATGTAGGCATTCATCATTATATATTTCCCTCTTCAAATTGCTTTTACTGTATCTCATAAGCTTTTATATGTTGTATTTCCATTTTCATTTGTCTCAAGGAATTTTGTTGTTGTTACACTGGATTTCTTCATGAACCCATTGGTTGTTCAGAAGCATGTTGTTTAATCTCCACATATTTGTGAATTCTCTAGTTTTCTTCATGTAATTAATTTCTAGCTTCTTACCATTAGGGTAAGAAAAAAAATACTTGATATGATTTCAGCATTTTTTAGTTTTTCAAGACTTGTTTTGTGGCCTAAAATATCCATTCTGAAGAATGTTACATGTGTGCTTGAGAATATGTATTCAGATGGATGTTCTGTAAATGTCTCTTAGACCTTTCCAGTCCAATGTGTAGTTTAAGTCCAATGTCTCATAATGATTTTCTGTCCAGATGGTACCTCTGCTTCCTTTGTTTTCCATCTGAATGGTATATCTTTTTCCTCTTCTTTCCTTTTAGTCTGTGTGTGTCCTTAAAGCTGAAGTAAGTCTCTTATAAGCAGCATTTCCTTGGTTCCTGTTTTTTGTCCATTAAGCTACTACTCTCTGTCCTTGGATTGGAGAATTTGGTCTATTTACATTTAAAGTAATTATTGGGAGGTATAGACTTACTACGGCTGTTTTGTTCATGGTTTCCCAATTGTTTTGTAATTCTTTTGTTCCTTTATTTTCTCTTTGCACTCTTCCCTTGTGATCTGATGATTTTCTGTAGAGGTATGCTTTGATTGCTTTCTCTTTATCTTTAATATATCTCCTGTAAGTTATTGTTTTTGTTACCACAAGACTTACATAAACCATTTATGACAGTTTATTTTATGCTAATAGCAACTTCAAACACATACAGAAGCTCTGCATTTTTACACTCTCTCCTCCACATTGTTTTGATACCATAATTTACTTTGTTTGCATCATTATAATCGATAACAAATTGTTGCAGCATTGCTATTTTTAATATTTTCCTCTTTTAACCTTTTTTCACATTAGTTATAAATGATTTGCCCCACCATGATTACATTAGAATATTCTGAATTTAACTATTAATTTATCTTTACCAGTGAGTTTTATACTTTTGTATGTTTTCTTGTAACTAATTAGCAGCCTTTAGTTTCAGCTAGAACTCTCTAACATTTCTTACAAGGCCACTGTAGTGGTGATGAATCCTCAGCTTTTGTTTGAGAAACTCTACCTCTCCTTCAATTCTGAAGGACAGTTTTGCTGGGTAATTTTGTTTGTTGTTTTGTTTTTTGTTTTTTTTTTACTTTTTATTTATTTATGATAGTCACAGAGAGAGAGAGCGAGGCAGAGACATAGGCAGAGGGAGAAGCAGGCTCCATGCACCGGGAGCCCAACGTGGGATTCGATCCCGGGTCTCCAGGATCGTGCCCTGGGCCAAAGGCAGGCGCTAAACCACTGCGCCACCCAGGGATCCCTGTTTGTTGTTTTAATTTTAGCATGTTGAATATGTCAGGTCTGCTCTCTTTTGGCCTGAATGTTTCTGCTGAAAAAATCTGCTGATAGTATTATGGAAATTTCCTTGTATGAAACAAGGTGCTCTTCCCTTGCTTCTTTTAGATTCTCTCGCTGTATTAACTTTTGACAGTTTAATTATAATGTGTCCCAGTGTGGGTATCTTTAGATTCTCCTATATGAAACTCCTTGGACTTCCTGAATTTGGATGTCTCTTTCCCCAGGATAAAGTTTTTAGTCAGTATTTCTTCACATAAACTTTCAGCTCCTTTCTTTCTCCTTCTTCTGGGACTCCTATAATACATATCTGCTTGATGGTGTCCCATATGTCTCTTAGCTATTTTCACTCCTTTTCATTCTTTTATCTTTTGACTCCTCTGATTAGTTGAATTCCTCTGCCCTGTTATCAAGTTTGCTGATCCTTTCTTGCACTTTATCTAGTCTATTGTTTAACTCCTCTAATGAATTTTTCAGTTCGGTTAGTGTATTCTTCGGCTAAGTGATTTCTGTTTGGTACATTTTTTTAGTCTCTCCTTGTTGAAATTCTTGCTTTGTTCATGCATTTTTCTCTTGACCTTGGTAAGCATCTTTATGACTATTATTTTGAACTCTGAGGTAAATCACTATTTCATTGAGATCTGTTTTTGTAAACTTTCTTGTTTTGTTTGGAACATATTCTTCTGTTTCTTCAGTTTCCTTGATTCTTTGTTCATTTCTGCTCATTAGGTAGAACAGCCATCCCTCCCAGTCTTGATAGAATGGTCTTGTGTAGGAAATAAATCTCTTCGGTCAGCCCAGCCCAAGTTCCCGGTTATTCCTCAAACCTCCGAGGTTGTCCAAGCCACCTTCTCTGTTGTTAGTGGCTTGCCATAGCTGAGGGTATTCCAAAACCCATCAGTGTCCCAAAGGTGAGAACTGCAATCAGCACCTGGATGCAAGCTAATTATAAACTGGACCCTCAGATAGCAGCTAGGATACTATGTATTTAATCCTCCTCCAGAAAACCTGGAGGATGGGCATTTTTGCAAGCTCTCTCTGTGTTCAGCCCATGCTGATATACCCATGAGGGAGGAGTGCTCCTGTATCTGTTAAAAACTGCTTTGTGTGCTACAGTAGTATGGGACTCAAGAATGCAAGCCCCGTTGGCTCTCAGAGCCAGGTAAGCCGACATCCTTTGAACAGCAGCCACAAAAACTAGGGTGCCAAATATTTGTAAACTCCTTCCAGAGAGATAGTGGTGACTTAGTTTTACTGTTGGAGCAGGCTGGGGGGAGGGGCAAGGAAGGTGTCCACCATTTTTCCAGTCTCTGACGATTGCAGCCAGCCAATACATATGTGCTATAGTTAGAAGTCTCACCTTCAGATACCAGCTTTAAAAAAAATTTTTTTTTAATTCAATTTAGTTAACATAAGGTGTATTATTAGCTTCAGGAATAGAATTTAATGATTCACCAGTTGCATATTACACCCAGTGCTTATGACATCAAGTGCCCTCCTTAATGCCTGCCACTCAATTACCCCATCCCCCTACCCACCTCTCCAACAACAACCTTCAGTTTGTTCTGGTCAAGAGTCTCTCATGATTTGCCTCCCTCTCTGTTTTTTATCTTTTCCTTCCCTTCCCCTATGTTCATCAGATAGCCACTTTTAAGGTATGCAAATAAACCTTTTTCAGGGAAGACTGGTATATGGGTGGCTTTGCCGGTTCTCTCTGTGCTAAGCCCTGGGGGTCTGGCTGGTTAAGAACTGCTTCTTGACTACAGTCATTGGTAATTGTGAATGCAAGCCCTATTGCCTTTTAGGGCTGGGTGTTTATGGGCCTCATTCCTCAGGTGGGAGTCTTAAAAGTTGGGGTACTAGATGGGAGGTCCAAACCCTTTGCTCCTCAGGGAGGTGCTGTGAGTTGGGGATTTGCCCCCAATTACAGGACGCTGTGCCAGAAGCAGGGTTTTTGCCAAGAGTGTGTCCTAGCCTTTCCTACCCATTTCAATGTGGGTGTTCTTTCATTTGCCTGATGTGTATGAGTCACTTGGCTAGTTTCTGGATCTTTCAGAGAGAACTGCTCCATGTGCAGCTAGCTGTATATATGATGTGCCTGTGGGAGAAGAGCAGCTCAGGAGCTTCCTATTTCACCATCTTGGTCAACTATACTCTTTTTCAATTATTTTAGCTATTTCTTTTGCTAATTAATTATTTCTTCTGCCATATTTCTAGACTATTTCTCAAAAAAGCAAAGTACATCATCTCTTTATTCGATGCGTTTATGGTAATATCTCCTAGAATCCCTCACCATCATCTTTTGCTTCTGTGTTGCTCCCCTAACTCCTATATCCTTTGTCCTCTTTTCCTGCCTCCCTTTGTGGCATTCCTTGAGAAATGTATTTTTAGATCATGGAAGATAATATATTTGAGTTTTTACATGTCTGGAAATATCTTTGTTTTACTGATACTATTGTTTGGGCAGACACAGATTTTAGAATAAAATGAAGACTGCTGAAGGCATTCCATTGTTTTGGAGTTTTTTAGGGACTTTAGGATTTATTTTAGAGATAGATAGTGAGAGGGGGAGTGACCCAGGGAGGAGTAGAGAGAGAAGGCACAAGCAGTTTCCACACTTAGTGCAGAGCCTGACTCAGGACTTTATCCCACAACCCTGAGATCATGACCTGAGCTGAAATCAAGAGTTGAACACTTAACCAACTGAGCCAACCAGGCGCCCCTTCCATTGTTTTCGAACTTTCAGTGCTTCTAAGAAGTCAAATATCATTCTGAGTCTGGGTCCTTTGAATGAAACCTATTTTTTTTTTTCTCAGAAACTTTTAAGATCTTTATATTCCAATACTCTTGAAATTTTTCAACTGGTATGCTTGGTTAGTCTTTTTTCTTTTTTTATTTTGCTGAGCATTCATTAGACCTTTTAAATCTAGAAAGCCTAGTTGTTCCTACTAGTTAGCGGTCTTTTAAACTCCAAATCTTTTTTATTAACTCCTTTCCTTATACAAAACATTAGACAACGTGTTTGGAAAGTAAAGAGTTTATTTCGTCATAGTGGTTGTCAAATATTTGTGTGCTCACTGTCCTCATGATTTCAAAATAGAATCAGGAAGGACTTCAGTATAACAAAGGAATGTTGTTTCCTACCCCTGAAGAATATACTATGATTTTTAAAAAAAAAATTTTTCTCCTACACAGCTATGAATTCCAGGTGAAACCCAAAAACCCACTTGGAGAAGGCCCAGCCAGCAACACAGTGGCATTCAGTACTGAATCAGGTAATCACATCACAATCACAGTGGCGTTCAGTACTGAATCAAGTAATCACATCAATCAGGTAATTCCCAATAAGGATGTAAAGGGCCACAATGTTTTGCATAAGGAGCTTCTGTGAAACCCAGCTAAATAAACACGTGTATAAAGTGTTTCTCGAACTTTGAAAAAGCAATCTGATAAAGGTAGCCTTAAGGAAACACTAACATTTTTTTTCTAATTTATTTTGATGTTAGAGAAAAAAAAAGGCCTATCAGTTTAAAAGATGAAAAGTGTTATCAGTGTCTACTCTAAAAACCAGTGAATGAATGAATGCTCCTCTGTATGCTTAGAATCAATGCCTAGAATTAAAATATCAGACACACTCGAGTCATAGGACATCCAGAAAGGGCATTCATTTGACGGTTTTTTTTGATAAGGAGCTGTGAAATTTTCTGACTGTGTACACTCCCAATTCCTTTAAAAGATACATCTGAACTCACAGCATTATCTGTGTAATTTTTATACCAACGGCACTTCCTGGCATTTTGGTGATTTTACCATCAATATTTCCTGTCTGAATCTAAAAAGAGGAAGCTTTAAAATGGAGTGAGAGTTTGAAGAGCAACAAAGATTCCAAAAGATACAGCTGAGTCCCGTGCAGAGACTGTCTAATGGAAAATAACTCTACAACCAAAACCCACTTTCAAATTCAGTCTTTAGCAAGAGTGTACCACTTTGCAAGTCAGACTTAACTGTCAGCATTCACCTTCCTCACTATACCACTGACACACCAGTGCTTACTGACCTACTGTAACACCTGACTCTGCTTTTTCTCTTCAGCGGATCCAAGAGTGAGCGAGCCAGTTTCTGGTAAGTACCTGGCTCTGTGTGAACCCAACTACATGCTTCTCTAAACTGATATTCAGCTTCCAGGCACAGCAGAATGGTCATGATTTTATTTTAGTCCATTTAGAGTATCAGCCAGGTGGCTGATAAACATTCACGGACACTGAGAATCTGTGTTTGGGGAACAAGCTGGATATTCTGAAGGTCGTTTTCATTCAGGTGCAGGACAGCTCAAAATTTGTTAGATAAGATATAACCACCTGATTTCCACTTTTAATAACAAGTCACATTAAAGCATCTGTTTAAATTCTATACTATGCTGCAAACAAAACCAAACCCAAAAACCTAAATTTGCTCCTAAGGGGATGGGATCTACATCTAGCCCTGCATGGACTATGTGAAACCTAAACACACTGCCTATCTCACCAGTCACAGGAATTTAATTTTGGGAGTTTCTATGTTTAAACTCCTATATTTTGGGTCCAGCATTCAGCATTGGAGAAAACCGGGGATCAGCAGGTGGTTGACAATGAACTGTGCAAACAGCTTTATTATAAAGCATTGAGGATGGCTCTTTGATCCCCAAAGGCAGATGCTACACTCAAACCATGTTTTCCTTATGCAGCAGGAAGAGATGCCATCTGGACTGAAAGACCCTTTAACTCAGATTCTTACTCAGAATGTAAGGGCAAACAGTATGTGAAACGGACGTGGTATAAAAAGTTTGTAGGGGTGCAGCTGTGCAACTCTCTCCGATACAAGATCTACCTGAGTGACTCCCTCACAGGTAAGCAAGGCTACTTCAGTATAACTTCAGGCTCTGTTTCGAGCCTCCAGACAGCGTCCTGTAACTTGGCCTTTTCTAGGGGATGGCTCCAGGCACTAAGGTGTGATGTAAACACAGTTCTTCCTTTTGAGCGAGATGTTCCTGGAGTACCAGGCCTGGGATTTGAGGCATGCCACCAGAACGTAAATAATGAAAATGCAATTTGAAACAAAATCAAGGCAAATCTGAATGTAAAGGCACTTGCCACATGGAAGCTCAATTTTGCTACAGCCACCAAGGACAGAGTCTACTGACAATGAGTGTATGTAACAGTAATCATGGAAGGAATCTTATATTTAAGATTTTGAGTTTCTCTAAGACCAGATCAAAACACAGTACCGAAAGGGTGCTAACTCCTTGCTGTAGACTCAGTGGCACTGTTATTTTTCTCCTCTGTATTCATACAGAAAAAAATTTTAAACAAGGCTAGCCCCAACATGAAAAGGTAGACATGTGATCATTCAACAAATAGCTGCTTTGTCCAGAGGATTTCTAGGTGCTGAGGACAAAGCAATACACAAAACCTCTTCCTGCTTGGGAGCTGCTTTCTTGCAGCTCCTAACTTAGCAGGGACAGTCAACAAATATGTAAATAAAGATTCCATGTAGTGCTTTGAAGAAAAATTAGAAAGGGTGAGAGAAAATGGCTGAGCGGAAGCTTCTTTAGTTAGAATGGCCTCTCTGAAATGCTAAGATTTGTGCTGAGAACTGTGAGAAGGAACCACCCCTGCAAAAATCTAGGGATGAAGCACTAGAGGTAGAGGGAAGAGAGAGGCAAAGGCATTGGCCAGAACATGCCTAGTTAGCAAGGGGAAAGGCGGGCAGGCAGGCACAAAATCATGTGGAGCTTTGTAACCAGGTAAGGATTTGGGGTTTTCCTTTGAATATAATAGGAGACTGCAGGAGAGATTTTTGAAGAGGAACAACATTTTTTTGAACTGCATTTTTAAAAGATGACTGATCTTTGGGAAGAGGAGGGGGAGAGAGAGAGAGGCAAGAGTAAAATCCGAGATAGTAACACTTCATGATCCTTTTAATTTCTGGTTCCCTAGGAAAATTTTATAACATAGGCGATCAGAGAGGCCACGGAGAAGATCACTGCCAGTTTGTGGACTCGTTTTTAGATGGTCGCACAGGACAGCAACTCAGCTCTGACCAGTTACCCACCAAAGAAGGTATGTTTTCTGAGCCTCCTTCTCAGCCAAGAGGATTTTACAAATTAACAAAAAGAGAATTCAAGCTGAGGAAAGCAGTTGCTTTAAAAATCATTCTAGAGTACTACCGCTCTTTTTATCTGACTAGAAAAAGACTTTCACATTAGGATCTTAACAGAAGTCTCTCAACTTTCCTCCCAGTCCCTTAAGACTCTGTTCCTTAGAACTAAAGGAAATTACCCCCAGACATCTATAAAGACATTCTACTTCAAGAACAGTTTGCAGAAACAGCTGTAGAGGAGGAGTCTTTCCCAACCATAAATCATTCCTGTATTACCTTATAGAGCACACCGGCATTTTTTTCTATACCCTTATTATTTGCCATATAAATATAATTAAAATCGAACGATTCTGGTGAGTAATGAATAACCACTGTACCTTGCTAAAGACGTATTAGCACTAAGCGAGGATTTAAAAGACTGAAAGTTTAATCCTTATCCAGGCAGGGCAAGAGGGAGAGTAAATTAAATGTCCGTATTACTCAGCAATCACTAAGAAGTTTCTAAATTATTTGACTCATTGATTCAGCCATACATTTCGTTCAATGGCATTTAAGTCCTCTTTTACCATGGCTGGTGTTTTTACCGGTGAACCCATTAACAGGAAACTGAAACTGCTGCCCCTCAGGAATCGGATAAAAAACACGCTATGAAGTGTGATACCGCCATGACATTTTATACTCGCAGCAACATTTGTAGAGTCCTCGAAGGAAGATTTCACCTAAGTGTAATTTTTAGCAACTTATCGTTCGTTGAACTACCCCCCCTTCTTTTTACTGAACATGGTCACTGACACTCAAAACATGAAAGCCCTCTGGCTCCTGCCCCTTTTCAGCCCTGTCTCTCAGACACTACCAACCAGCTCATCCCACCTTGTTAAGGCAGAGGTCAGAGGAGTTTCAGGTGCAGCCTCAGGTCTGGCCAGCTATTCCCACCTCAGGGAAGACACCAGGCTCTCTGTTGCTATCCCTTTTCTAAAATACCACCATGTCACCTAGAGTAACATTCAACCCTTCGAGGACACCCTTCAATCTGTGAATGGTGAGGGCAAAAATATAGCAGCTATTAAAATGAAATTATTTTCCTCCTTAGGCTATTTCAGAGCAGTTCGTCAGGAACCTGTCCAATTTGGAGAAATAGGTGGTCACACCCAAATCAATTACGTCCAGTGGTATGAGTGTGGGACCACAATTCCTGGAAAATGGTAGATGCTGCAATCGTGATCAAAAGTGCCTTCTGTTTTACCGTGGCAAAGAAGTAATTGGAAACACTATAGTATTGGTCACATTCATTTAAAGCTGTTATGTTTACTATGTATTAAAGTTTAATAGCAATAGTAGATGTTTATTAGAAATATTGCTGAGAATATTTATCAGGTTTTACAAAATCATTTTAAGAAAACAAGATATTGACATTAACAATAACATTTTTAGGGAAGCTGGCTCCCTAATTCATGGTATTTTAAGAGATCATTTGTATATTATTTATCGCACTGTTGTAATGATGTTTTGAGATACTTTTATAACAAATTTAACATCAAAAACTAATATACTTAAAAAAATACTTTTATTAAAGTGTATGCTTCTTACTGGTGAGTTAATTCCACAAATCTCAACTTGGTTTAACTTATTAGATCAAATCATCTTCAGCATTTGTATCTGGGGGGGGGGAAAAGGTCCTAATATTCACACTTATTTAAACTTCAAATTTTTAGCAATAGCCAAATAGCTTTCCTGAAGCATTTCAATAGTTAAGCACTCGTGCTGACATACATGTCCTTAAATCTTTGCAAAGTACTGAAAAGATTGTTTGAATCATTCAAATTGATTTCAGCTGCATACCGAATACCTGATCTCTTCAAAACATTTTCGTTCTTTCTTTACCCATGTTACCATGTCTGAATGTACTCTGTCAAGCTATCCCTTTAAGCAGCTGTCTTCCTACTGTTGTTAATGTAATTCTGATGAAGCTGAACGTAGACTGAATGTGAAGTCTGAGCACAAAAATACCACATGACATCCCTACCATTTTAGAGTACGTACTTTTTTTAATACCTAAGACCTCTAGAAATGAATGTATCAGAGAATGTAATGAAAACCTCTTACTTTAAAAAAGTCCTTCATTTGGGGAGGGACATGGGAATGCTGCATTTGTTGGCCTCTTTCTTTCTGAAAGGACCTTTCCTCTGCTTACCCTTCAACATGCTTCAATTTTATCAACGCTATGTTTTGTATTTTTCAAGCAAGTATCAACTCTGCAATAAAGAGATGTAGTTTTTTTAAGACGGAGTTCTTCATTTCTGAATGATTCAAGTCTAAAAAGAAACATCATAGATTTTTCAGGATCTACCCAACCCCCCTGGTATCTGTTGTGTTTATATATAATGTTATCTTCCTCTGAAACCTATTTTAAAGAAGTTTCATTGTTTTAAACCAAGGACTATTAAATCCATTTCTTTCAAAGTCAGGACAAAACTCAAACGGCACCGGGTTTCTTGAAATAGAAAACTATGTTTTTCCTTATGTAATCTAATTTAGTCATTAACATATACAAGACCACTAATGGGTTCAATTATCTTTATTAACCTATCAATGTTACATTTTGTACATAATACCTAGTTGTCTTCTCAAAGGGATCTATTTATTTTAGTACATCATGTTAATAAAAAGCCAAGTTAGATGGCTAAACTTCAACCTAGCGTTTTAATATCCTCTGGACAAGGCAAGCTAGAAAGTCAATCACTTTACACACATCAGAGTAGTGTTCCAAAATAACTAGGCAGCTGCTACACTTTTAAGCAAGGGAAGAAAAAAAAACTTTCATTTTGGTCTTTTTGTATTCCAGCAAATTATACTTTCAATTAACAGCAACAATGATATCATAAAAAAATGACTGCTTTTTAAATTTCTCAATTTCAATACAAATTAAAATAGTAGTATTGGAGTCTTTTGGGAGGCTAAGAGTTATCAGCTACCGTTCATCAGTGTAGCTGAGCCTCTTTATCGATAACCAGGTCCAGGTTTGGTATAGCCCTGACCAAAGGGAGGGCGGGTACGTGCATAAGGGTTAGGCCCACTAGGAGGTGGAGTCATGGTACTTCCAGGAGGTGGAGTAAAACCTGGTCTTGGTTGATAGGCCCCGGGTTGGCTTGGAGCCATTCCAGGTTGTGAGGCAGGGGGCACAGTGTAATTGGTAGGCTGAGAAGTTTGGGTAGTGTAAGTTTGTGGAGGGTAACTGCTCGCCTGGTACTGCTGTGGTGGTTGAGCAGACAGCTGTTGAGGCTGGCCAGCAAAGGCAGGAGCTGGTGCCTGGGAAGCTGGTTGCTGGCCATATCCCTGGAACTGCTGAGGTTGTTGGGGTCCAGTCTGCTGACTATAGCCTGCTGAAAAGGCAAAATAAAGTACATATATAGCTTACTTTCCTTTCAGTGAAAAGTTTTCCAGAGAATTAGTCTTACTGCTTTGGACAAAAAGAAATTTAAACGCTTATTCCTAAGTATTTATATAACAAGTAGAGTAGTATATTCCATCATATCATGTTACTTCAAAACCAAGGAGTATCAAAAAAGGGTATTTTCTACACAAGTTTTGAAACCATCTTATCTAAATTGAAACCACTACCTATTTCTTCATTATAAACGTTTCTATACTACATAATCCCTAAGAGCAAACACCTGTTCTAGTATAATTCCTAGTATAGAACAGATGCTCAAATGATCAATGCAGGAATTAACGTAAAGCTAGTCATTAACCTGGAGTGGAGGGAAGGCTTATTTAACAAGTGTACCAAGTAAAAACACATTGAGACAATGAATATTTTTAAACAAAGCAATGGTGCTACAAATACATCTTACTGTGCTAATAAGAGGCTTTGAAGTTCACTCTATAAAAAATAAGCCATTTAAGAATAAGCATTACCCATTTTCACAATCCTTAAAATCTTTTAGATTTGGTATCTGACGTTTTGCCTTTATAACTCAGAATTTTGACTTAGGAGTAACAGCATAACACATAAAAAGCATACCATATTGCCCCACAATATCAATAGCTATATTCATTATTTACTAGGATGTAAATTTTTTTAAAATAACAAGTCTGCTTCACTAAAAACTTTTATCTCTACCATGAAACACACCTGCAGCTACTTGCAATGAAACCTCTCCAATGACTGGAATCCTGTCAGCATTAAATACCAGATACATAAGAAAATTATTAAAATATGTACAACCCTGCATTTAAAAAAAAAGGATTGAATGAATTGGAGTATATTCTGAACTCACCTTGAACCTGGGTTCAAAATTTACTCATGAAAGAAACCTTTTTGACATAGTCCATGAGTAAAACTGGAAAAGGTCAGAGGGAAACTGCCAAACCAACAGTGTCAAAAATGGTCCAATGTTACCACCACCATTTACAGTCTCCAAGCAGAGTGTTTAGTTGACTATTTCCACATCTCCCAATCAAATTCAAGTTAATAGGACTAGTGGGATCAGAAATACAAAAATGATGATTTGAAAACTAAACTTTACTCGAATGAAGACCCTGACTAATAAAATCATTAAGAACAAGCTTAACTTTTAGTAGGTAAATCAAGTATCTAAGGCATTTTACTTATGGTAGCATCCAAATACTGAAGTCAGTTCATGATAAAATCTTGAATGTCATATAGCGTCTATCCCCTACATAAAATTTGCTTAATTTTTTTTACTGTAAGTTTTTGGAGAAACAGAAGGACTCAGCATTCATACTGAAACAATGTCTACATACAAGGTAAGACTATGAGCAAAAAAATGCTGCCTTTTCATCCTGGCAACTGAAATTTTAACTGGCTTTTTAACTGAGTCTGGGAACAACCAGATCTTTATTTCTCAACAGAGGGAGTAATAACTGCTATGGGCCTAAAATGCCATTTCATTTAGCAACCCGTTAGTCTTTGATTATAATGTGGCAATGCTTCTATTATGTGTCTGGTTTCTCTCCAAGCCCCACCCTCTCCCTTGAAAAACTACTTTGGTGAAGAACAACAAAATCTCAAGAAATGGAAATTACGTGATTTTTAAGAAAATTAATGAGTAGTGTAGGACAAGGGATCATATGATCCACGAAGCCTAAAAAAATTTTATCTAGCCTTTTGTGGCAGCTAAGCCTGCTACCATTGGCCCAGGTGGGAGAACAAAGAATGACAGAAGCGATTAGCAGCAAAGTCAAGTGTATACTGGCTCTGACAGGGCTCCCCCACCAGAGGAGCTGCGTGTTCATGTGTGAAAACCTCTTTAAGCCCTAACTGCTTCATTTATAATGTAAGTGGGTAACACAAGGACAAATCGTTTCCAAACTTGTCTGCACTTTAGAATGACCTGCAATGCTTTTAAAAGTATCCAAGCCTGAGTCCCACTCCTAACCAAGTGAAACAAAATATCTTGGTGTAGGGCTTAGGCACCTTAACTTTCAAAAAAAGGCTCTCCAGGTGATTCTGAAGCACAGAGGAGTAAATCCCCTGGATTACAATGATGACTATGTCTTTTCAGCTCTGGTATCTATTATTTCTACAAATTATATAATTTCTAACACTTTGACTTTAAAGAACTTCAAACCTAAAATAACCCTAATATTATCATAATCCAGGCTTAAATTCATCTACCTGCTTTACATAATTAAAAACTACCAATTACACGTTCAATCACACTATAGCAAATACAATCCAAATAGAACTCACTATATGCATTAAAGTATGTCAAAATTCCAATTAAAGATAGAATTTTATGGTCTAGTTCAGGGGTCATGACATACTTCTGTGAACAGCTTCTGCGTAAATATCCTAAGTTTTGTGGGCCACGCTGTCTCTGTTGCAACTACTCAGCTCTGCCATTACAAAGCAACAGCACAGCAGTGAATGGGTGTAGGTGTATTCCAGTAACACTTAATTCACAAAAACAGGTGACATGCCATATTTGGCCCATGGTAACAGCATGCTAATTCCTGCTCTAGTTGAACTATATATATAAACTCCATAAAATAGAATTCTGGCAAGATTCAACTTAGAAGTTATTTTTAATTATATGACCTTTTGATACTTAAATCTTTGGATGGGAAACAAGAGTTAAGCATAAACTCTTTGACATAACAAATGTAAAATTACCTGATTTACAATCATCACGGTCAAAGCTGCACTACAGAGATTTCATATTTAAATATGGGTAATCTTCAGTGGACAGAAGGTAAAAGAAAATACCCGGGATGCCTATTTAAAACAACCATATTCAACGTTCTTAAGCTGCCTGGATTACATTTGACACAAGTCGATTTTTTTTTTGGCCTATTTTCGGTATTCCTACATACTCAGGGATATTTAAAAACCTAAGTAGCTTATTTTGGTTCCTATTTAACCAAGACTCTTTTCATGTATGAGGAAAATGTTAATATTTTTACAGTACACTGGAATTATGTGTGGCATAGAATGGGAAAAATAAGTCTTGCATTTTTGCAGTTCTAAGTCACCTAAGAGAAAAGCAGATCCTAACAGTATGAAATAGCTTGTGTTAAAAATGTTTTCATACAAGTTATACAAAATTATCTACTATGACTCTTGACTGAAATGTTGATTTACAATAAAAGGTTTATGCAAAATATTTAAATGTTATCTCCTCCAACAAATCAATACTTAACACCTCCTATAGCAATGTGTATTATAAACCAAACCTTAACAGAGGAAAGGATTAAAGTTTAATGGGTACAGAAATAGCTCAAAATCCATGAGTCCTCTCCCTCTGCACACATGCTCACCTGAATACTGAATACCATACTGCTGTGGCGGCTGAGGCGGCGCCTGGGGCTGCTGAGCACCATAGCCGGCCTGTTGCGGGTACTGCTGGTACATCTGGCCTAAAAAACAACAAACCAAGGAAAAGAGGCAGGTTTAATTTGGCAGAGAGAAATATTTTTAAGGCACATCTCATTCTCTCCCCATCCAAACACATAAGTACACTTGGTAACAAGACACAGGAATGGGTCTGTTCCCCTTTAAATGCTACGAAGTACAAGAGTATCTACGGACAAACATAGCTGCTCTGCTGTGAACTGACTGCAGAGAACTCTCAGCAGCAGCAAATAACACTAGTGTGGTCACTTCATAAATTCCAGAAAAACAAATGCTTTCAAACCCAACTGCCAACAGATATGTACTGCTAATGTTCAGTAAAAATCAACCAAGTCAAAAATCACGAAGTAAAAATCTGAGAAAAGGAACATATATAACTGATAGCTCCTAAATCTCTCCCCAAACACCATATTTATTCTAAAGGCTTGAACCTTTGTTACCTTGGAAGATACCACCTTAATCCTATATTGTATTTCCTAACTAAATTTCAGGACAGAAGTGACCAGAAATATAATCAAAAGGAAAAAATATGTACAGCATTATGATAATAGATTCTGAGAAATTAGGATGATTAACTCTACAATACAAAAATGAGCAAAGAACAGAACAAATAAATACATAGAAGGGAAAAAGTAAACCCTTACTAGCAATCCCTATACAGATACAGAAAAATGAAGCAGTTTACCTCAAGTCAATACAGCTAGTATGAACCATTACTGGGATGCAAACAAAACTCTACAGCTTTAGTTTAAAAGAAGTTCTGTACACATTATTTAAGATAAATATTAGCTTAGGTATCATTAAAAAGGCTGAGATTAAGGCTCCACATAATAGGCTGTTGCCATCAATGATTCTAAAGTATAATTGTTTTCCTCAATAAAAACTGACAGGCACAACTATTTTTTTTAACTTTTTAAAAACTTTTTATTTTAAGATTTTATTTATTTATTCATGAGAGACAGAGAGAGGGGCAGAGACACAGAAAGAGGGAGAAGCAGGCTCCTTGCAGAAAACCCGATGCGGAACTCGATCTCTGGACCTGGGATCATGCCTTGAGCTCAACCACTAAGCCACCCAGGCGTCCCTCTATTCAAATTCTAACCAGCAACTGATCTAACTGGTGTTGTCAGGGACTCATTATACATCATATGTGAAAAAGTATTCATTAAAAGCCTATAATTCATCCTATAAATAACTGGTATCTTAACCTAGACTGTGCTATCCAATACGATAGGCACTAGCCACATACAACTACTAAGCACCAGAAATATAGCTGAACTATCTATAACATATTGGGTTGTTGAAGTGTTTCAAATTGGTGTCACACCCCAGATTTCTAATGTGCAGTACAAAAAATAGAATGCAAACATTAATAACGATAACTACATGTTGATATGCCAGATACAGGATTAAGCAAAATGTCTAATTAACATTAGTTTTACTTTAAAAACTTTCTTAAATGTGATGAATTAAAAAATTACTTATGTCTTCTACTGTATTTCTTCTGGAGAGAATTGATCTAGAGATTCACCTCCAAAATGCTACTGACTGAGGTCACATATTAATAACTATGCCATTTTTCTAGAGTAAAGTTAAAAAAAGAGTTTCAGCAAGGCACACAAAGCCATCCTAAAGAATTCAACAAATATCAGATAGTATTAACTGGATGCCTCTGGAAAAAGGAACCTGGTTGCTAGGGGTCAGAGGTAGGAGAGACAGTATTTGATTTTTCACTATTTATCCTTTTATATTTTCAAATTTTTACCTACTTGAAAATAATTTTTCAATTAAAATAAACCCAATAGAATAATGTGAGACATTAAGAAAGCATTAAATCCCATTCCTTTATAAGTGAACAGCAAACATTATTTGGTACAATTGTCCTTCCAACTGCCATTCTACAACAGTATACACTGCTTAAGATGGAATTTTTTTCTAAAAAAAAAAACACCAATGTCAGTTCACCTGAAGAACATATTAAGAATAAAATTCTTAGGAAAAATATTTACAATTCCAAGGCCCGTTTTACAGAATTTAAGTAGCCACTAAACTCCCATCCCATCAAAACTCTGCTTTTACTCCTTGTTTCAGCCCACATCTGCTTCAGTTCTAGTTTGCTCGAGTTAGGGCAGCTGTATCTTGGTACAAAGTAAAGACTGTAACTAAAGTTGGCTGAGAAGAGGCTGAAGCAGAAAGAAATTCTTCCCAAACTACCCACTCATCAGACAACTATCACATGCTAGACCCTATGTTGTCTAGCATTCATTCAACAAGAAGACTAAATATAGAGCCACAAGATGACTACGATTCTATTATATAAGTGCTGCATTCATTTTAGGCTGTGAATTTTTTTTTTTTTTTTTAAATATGATTGATAAAACTCAGTCACTTGCTTCTGGTGCTGAAAATACAGCATACCACCTACTTGGCCCCTTTATACAAATAGTTAGAGCACCACCTGGTGTTTGTTTTAAAGTGGAATGTGTTCAGTTTGTAAACTTCAGGTGTCTGCTCTCCTGAGCTTGCTGTGGCCTCTCAATCCCCTTCGACCATGGAAATAACCCCTTTATCTGTTTAAATACAGAGCCTTCAAGTTATATTTCTAGAGATATTCTTTTAATACCAATAGTTTTGTCCAATTTTCATAATTTAAATGAGAGAATAGTAAAACCCAGAGAGATTAAATTGCTCATCCAAGGACATCTCACCTAGAGAAGACAAGTTTGATTTAAAATACACTGCTTTTTTCCACAAAAGACATATTGCTAACTGCACAAATATTTAAAGGGCTATTTATCTTTCAAAAAACTACACTTAAGTTATGCTTTACCTCTATTTTAAAAATCTTTTCAATTACAAAAATAATACACAGAAACAAGAAGAGAAGGGAAAAGGAAATAAAACAGCACCTAAATATTATGCAAAATGAAGTGTCACCTCAGGGAGTCACCATGGACCCTCTGGTTACCACTGACTGGTAACTGGTATGAATCCTTCCTGACCTTTTGTCATGTATTTATATTCACATAAGCACTTTTTCAGGTTTGGTTTTGTTTTTTTCAATAATCAGAAGCATATATGACTTCTAACCCAAAAGCATACCATATCAGTAAATCAGAAATTTCTACAACTGTATTCATAAAACGAATGCTTATGTAAGCTCTTTACCATGCATCACCAACAATGCTGCAATAAACATCTCTGCACATTTACCTCCCCAAATAAGTGCTCTTATTTCTATTTTACCTTCACTCTGACCTGCTTGTGTCTGAGCTCCTGTATATGGTGGCTGCTGTGGCTGAACTCCTGGTGGATGAGCTGCAGAGGAGGAGGAAGCAATGCTGTCGGGTGTCCCTGAACGGTCTTCTGCAGGAGCACTGGGTGGCCCTAAATGATCATGAAAAATCAGTTTAGTTCCCAATATAAGACCCTTCCCCAGCAAGCTCAATAATAAGTTTGTTTAAAAGATACCCAAACCAAAAGTACTATAGAACAAGCAATAACCACAAATGCAACCTTTTACAGTGAATGTATATACTTCATTTCTTCCTTTGCTCCACACTTCTTAAGAATCCAAAGGTATGACTAGAAATCCTTCCCTATACAGTGTAGAGTGTTATATTCCTAAGTACTAACCTCTCTCTGCAAAAATCAAAACCCATCTCTGCAATACCACTATCCTCCACTTCGTGTTACCGAATTCATTTTGTAGGTCAAGCATAAGTATTCCCTTCTACAATGGGCCTCCATTGCCCATAAATCAAGTTCAACCCTCTGGTTTGGTAGTCAAGGATCCAAACAGTACTTCTCACAATTCCTCCTCTTGCATGCCATGCCCCCTGTTAGCTGAAACTAACCTTCCATTTCATTTATCACTGTTCCCTCCTGTCCCATTTTCATGTATTAAATATAATGTTCTTTACATCCAGTTATTACCCCACACTTCCAGTAAACCTTCTTCACTCATACTTTTTCTGAAGTATACTTTTATTATGACCCTTACCAACTTCAACTTTTCATTGCTGAACAGCTCTCATCTTCCTCTTAGATTACACAAGCTATTTGGGCCAGGCTCCTTTCTGATTCTTTTTGTCTGCCTCACAAAGACTACCTCTCAAAGTCTTCTAAAATAATGAACAAAGAAGTAAATGGTGAGAATCTACTACAGTTCTGATCCTGTGACAGTCAAAAAAGACACTGTGAGGACAACTGTAGATGTTTATTTACTCTTTTAAGTTCTTTCTGTTGGGCAATATAGAGGAGTGGTTAAAGGCATGGACTATGGAGCCAAACTGCCTAGTTTCAAATGCCAGTGTTGCCACTTAGTAGCTCTGGACATACTACCTCGTCTCTTTCTGTGCCTCAGTTTCCTCATCTGTACAAGAAAAATACTAATTTCTACTTCATTAAGGTTACTGTAGGGATCAGGAGCTAACAAGAGCTTACAGCAAATATTTATAAGAGTGATTATATCACAAGAGCTTATGTGAGTGATAGCCATTTAGAAAATTCCACATAGGGACTTGCTATTACTTAGCTAAGTTCCCCGAGGGCAAACCTCTACCCTCTGTACTGCTGCATCCCAGAACTCAGCACTTTATTAGGCAACTGTGTGGCTGGCCAATAGAGTCCAGGCACTGACAAGAACCTAGGCTAGGATTCAGAGTGGCAATGCAGAGAAATTGATGGTTACCAGAGTAAAACAGGTTAAGTGCTCATGTTACTGATATTTACATATGTGTACGTAAATACATACATTTTCCTACAAAAAACACCATTACTGACCTAAGAAAGTACATTACTTTGATCCTTCTTTCCTCTCTTGTATGTAACCTATTAGTCAACGTTGCCAACCTATCTTTGTAATACTTTATTCCTCCTTCCAATGTCCACAATTCACTATTACAGTCAAGCTTTTCCCAACAGCAGACATGAATAACTACAAAGTATCCTGGCATTTTCAATGCGCAGTTTTTCTTACTTCAAATAATGTGAATTATATTAATCATGTTATTCTGGTGTGGCATAGACTATGTTCTAATCCAAATTTTAAGCCTGACCTTATATATAACTATTTATTCCTCTATCTGCCATTGCTTAACAAGAAGACATATTCACTCATATTTCAGTTGCTCTAAGTTCAGATGTATCACTTGTGTGATGTCTTCTTTCACCAAGAACATACATCATATACTAATATTTGTCTTTCCAGAATTTCACACAATTCTCTTTAGTGAATAATCCCAGAGAAGTCTCAAAGAAAAAGAAAATAGACTGAATCCTGTATTTCCAGTTACTGATAATGGCAAAGTAAGTGGTCAAGGGGTAACCACTAAAAACCTGGACAAAATAGCAGAAAACAACTATTTGAAATCACTGGAAGTCAACCAAATGTTAAGCAGAAACCAGAAACGTTTACCCCCAATTGAATTACAGTGGCTAAGAATTACAAGCCCTGACCTCTGCAACCCCAACAGCAGAAAGCCATAATGTGAACTTCATGGCTAGCCAACTGGCTGGAAATTTGAAAAAAAAAAAAAAAAAAAAAAAAAAAAAAATCCCTGGATTAAGAGAGCCACCAAAAGAGGGAGACCTAAAAACCAAGTATAAGCTCTGCCCAAAATCCTCAGCTGGTCATAAAATTAAGAGGTAGACACATAAGAGAGCTCAGGAAAAAAAGCCGCACCAAGAACTGAAAGGGCTGAGCAGAGATTAGTTGGTATGCTCCACCGGGACAAAGAATAAGTAGTTTGAATCCATACAAAATAACTCACTGCCAGAGCAACAATAACAAAAAGCCCTCAAAGGAACCTAAAAGAATCCCAAGTCACCACTTTAACCATAATGTCCCGTTTTCAATAAAAAATTATCAGATATGCAAAGAAACAGGAAAATGTGACCCACAATCAAAGAAAAAGGCAGGAAAAAGAAAGTGGACTCCAAATAGGCTCAGATGTTGAAGCAGCAAACATTAAGAGCTCCTATAAATATTTTGTTTTTAAAAAATTGTATTTTTAAAGAATTAAAAATGCATCAATGAGTTATAGGGAAATATAGTCTTAATGCAAAGGAACCTCAAAAGAAAAATACTATACAATCAAATGAAAATTCTAGAGCTGTATGTGTAATTAGAATCCAAAGAGAAAGAAAGCAGAAAAAATTCTGAAGTAACAGTCAAAAAATAAAAAGAAATCCTAGTATAGGTGCTGTTTTAAGATTAAAACCATTTCCATAAGAGCACTTTCTACACAAAAGCAAGTTAACCAGAAAGCTACATTTAAATTTAAATTTCTCCAATTTAACATCCAAAGAAAGAAGACATCAAGTGTACTTTAAATCCTACAACAAATCCTTAATAAGATTATAAAATGGTTCAGATTTTAAAAAAATAAATAAACTCTCTGAATTCTACTTTTGAAAGAATTTACCTAAACCAAACTGGTTATTCTTACAGCAGGTTCTATGACAGGGAGAATGCCTAAGAAAGTTTTCCAGGTGCTAGAAATCATCTAGATCTTGATCTTGCTTGGTGTTTTATATAGATACACACAAAAGTAAAAATTTACTGAACTGACCCCCTAAGATTTGTGCACATCACTGTATCTGTTAGCCTTCTATTAAAGAAGGAAAGAAGGAGAAGGAAGGAGAAAGGGAATGAAGGATAAGAGGAAGGAACTAACTTACCTGAAACCTGATCATCTGTTAAGCCAAACGCTGACATGACATTTTTATTGATTTCATCTTGGTTTTTTAAAGGATCAAAAGCTGACATACTTGCTGCCATAACCTGAGTAGATTGTTTTCCAGAAGAATCGGAAGCAGCAGGCTTTTCATCCCTACCATCCACAGTATCTATGAGAGGAATAAACAAAAACTTGTTTCCATTTTATCTATACTCAATAAAGCCTAAAAAATACAAAATAGGGAAAAATATATGTGTATATAGCTTGAAATGTTCAGAGTATCTCTGAATATAATTGTTAATTTTACTTTCCTCTTTACACTTGAATTTTTAAAATCAGAATAAAAAATAATGAAAAAGAAATTTTAAAAAGCAGCTTTAAAAAAAAAATTATCTACCTCCTTTCCTAAGAATTTTAGATGAGGAAAAGAAATATAAGCTCCTTAACACAGAAAAACACTTGCCCCTTTTTTTGGAGCCCCATGGCCTATATATATCCTACTACCAGATACATTGAGGACTAATGCTTCATTTTGCAAAAGAATAAAGAAGTTTAACTGAAGTTATGATATCAACATTGATGGTCTACGTCTACTTGTCTATTTGTTCATCATTAATTACATGGAAATCTCAAGCCAACCAATACATTAAACACATCCTTTTAATTTGTTACGTCACCGTTAAAATACTTTACAGTTGGAATGATGTGTGTGAGATTTGCTCAAAATAAGAGGGGTGGAAATGTATGAGAGTCTAGATAACATGATACTATGAGCTGACAATTACTTTAGTTGGGGGGGGTTTTCACAAGATTGAGAGTATTATGTCTACTTTTGTACATTTTTTCATAAAGAATTTTTTTAATAGAAAAATAAAATTTTAAACATGAGCATGATCAATTTAAAACTATGCTTTTCTTCTAAGGATACTAAGGTATTCAACAGGCATTTGTACCACTATGTTGTAAAAGAAAAGGGATTCAAGAATAACCCACATTTTACAAATAGGAACCTGAAACCAAAACGATATTAAAAACAAAACAAATAAATAAAAAGAATATTGCTAACCATCTACTCAATTAATAATTTTCGATTTTTTTCCTGTTACCAAGCAAATAAATGAACATCAGTTATTAGGTTATCTCTGATCGGTTTGTGAAAAACTCTAAGTATAATATAAGCACACATGGGCTTGCAACTCTTATTCATTCCTATGATTCCACTGGTTACACTAATATTTCCTCTGTTTCTGGAAGAAAACTACCATAAGTACTCCTTTAAAATAAGTCTACCAGTTATTCATCTTCCTCACCAATTTCCTTCCTAATCCTAATTCCAAGGCTATAGCCCAAAAGTGTATCACACCAATCTTGTAAGTTATTCCCCCTCATGCTACTCCCCTTCACGGTCTGTGCATCCTTCCTCTTACCACAAACTAAATCCATCAGGAAACACAATACTTTATGCCTACCAGCCTTCTAGCTGCTCCTACTAGCTGCTCCGGCTACCGCAACAGATCAATCCAGTGCCCGCAGTAGCCTACACATCATGTTCCTCAGAAAGGAAAGCAAGTACCTAAGAACCACTGCGGAGGCAGACCACTGACGAACGTAGGTAGCCACATGTTTTGGGGTGAGGCCAAACCACATTGTTCTAAGGAGTACTCACAGCTGACAACACCATTTCGTGGTCTAGACTGTTTCTGGTGTAGCATTTTGGGGGAGTTATTTTATGTTATTTTCTTGAGAAGATTATTAAGTCAGGATATATTCTAAAAGTTTAGAAGCTTTAAATTTCATAGAAGGCAGGTGGTCAAGAGCTAGTGATCTTGTTAAGGACAAGAAAGGAAACAAAAAATGAATTACAACCATCTACAAAGCCAAAGCACAGCATGCATTATTCTACTCATTAGATAACTGGAATAGGACACTCTGACAAGAAGGGAGGCCACACAAAGGAACAATGCGTGATGTAATTTCCAAGATGAAGAGAAGAAACCAGTTTTTTTTTTTTTTAAGAAACCAGTTTTAACATCTTTTACATTAACATCGGTGAGAATAATAAAACATGAAAAATGAAAATAAAGGGTTAATAAAGTGAGGTAATAAAAACAGTGGCAAGAAATACATAAGAACAGAAAGGTTGTTTCACCAAACGTAAAAGTTTATAATTCTATTCCTTACAGCAGAATATAAGCTACAATAGGTAATTTTTACACAGTACCAGCTACACTTGTTGAATTTTCATCTAAGTTACATAATATTCTACAGATGCTCAAACCCTCTGAAATTATAAGCAAATGTTGTTGTGTCAGCCATCTATGAATTACTCTGGCAAAATGGCCAAAAGTTTTCTTCAGATTCTGGACCTAAAGTTGGAGCTTTTTGTCTGGAGAGAGAGGGTTCAGAAAAGGCCATTTGCCTTGACGTGAAATATTAAAAGTTTCATCAAGAAAAGGTCAGGAAGATCTTATTATAGTATTTCAGCAAATCTCTAATATGCTTTGAAATACAGAAGTAGGGACACCTGCGTGGCTCAGTGGTTGAGCGTCTGCCTTGGGCCCAGGGCATGATCCCAGAGTCCCAGGATCGAGTTCCACATCAGGCTCCCTACATGGAGCCTGCTTCTCCCTCTGCCTGTGTCTGCCTCTCTCTGTGTATCTCTCATGAATAAATAAAATCTTTAAAAAAAAAAAATGAAATACAGAAGTGGAACTAGAAATAACTAATCACCAAGTATTTATTAAGAATCTACCATTAGGGATCCCTGGGTGGCGCAGCGGTTTGGCGCCTGCCTTTGGCCCAGGGCGCGATCCTGGAGACCCGGGATCGAGTCCCATGTCGGGCTCCCAGTGCATGGAGCCTGCTTCTCCCTCTGCCTGCGTCTCTGCCTCTCTCTCTCTCTCTCTCTCTCTCTCTCTCTCTGTGTGACTATCATAAATAAATAAAAATTAAAAAAAAAAAAGAATCTACCATTAATACAATTCCACATAGCTGGAGGAAGAGAGGAAGAGGAAAATTACAGAAAATGCAGTTTTATTTACACTGTATTTAAACTAAAGAAAGAAAACAACTCCAAAACTTAAATAGAGCCAAAAAATATAATCTAGGAGGAGAATCTAATGGCTGCAAGGATTATACAATGCCACTTTCCCACAAAATCATCTTCTATTAAGTCCGTTATATACAGTCATCCAGACTTTATAAAACTTACTATTTCATAATGCAACTTTAAGCATATAATTTATATGCAAACAAAAATTGTAAAAAAAACCCCACAAGTTTGTTTTTTAAGTGCAACATCTAAGAATACTAAAAGTTGAGGAAAGCAGTTTTTCAAAATCTATTTTCAAGCCCTAATACACAAACTTCAGTCTACATTTTTAAATATATTTGGTCCAAAAACTTTGTCAGTTCCAAATTTGTCAATAAATCTTACTTTATCTTAATATAAACACACTACATATCATCTGTAAAGTGGAAAAAATAAGCTTTTCTTTACATATGATTAAAAACTATGTTTAAGTAAAGTCTACAATTTTCCATTTGAATATACAAATCTCAAGTTATTTATTTAAAATTACTTCATATGCCACATAAAACACATGAAATTATTGCAATTCCTAATTATTGTAATTACACTGTAATTATTACAATGGAAAGGGTTCAAAAGAGTCAAAGGGGTTTGAAAACTGACCTATTCATAAACCCACCGGTTTAAGACTAGTTGTAAGGAATTAACCCAAGAGCACTTTAAAAATGGGATTCTTTGGCCCTGCTCTTTAGTAGATTTACAATGAGATCCAGGAATTAGTAAAATAAAACCTCCTGGTAATCCTAAAGGACAGAGGCAAAAATAAGAAAGGGTAACAAGGATGCCAACGTGCTCCTACATAAACAGTTTTTTAAAAAATCTGCAAAATGATACGAATATATAGAGTATAATGCTAGGCAAAAAGTCAAAGACAAATATCATTTCACTCATATGTGGAATTTAAGAAAGAAATATGAACAAAGGGGAAAAAAAAAAGAAACTAAAAAGATTCTTAACTACAGAGAACTGACGGTTACCAGAGGGGAGGTGAGCTAAACAGATGATGGGGATTTGCTTGTCATAATGAGCACTGGCTGATGTATGGAATTGCTGAATCACTATATTATACACCCAAAATTAATATAATACTGTAAACTATATTGGAATTAAAATAATAACAATAAATTTTTTTAGAAAGACAAAGGAAGAATAAAGCAGAATAAAATGGATTCACAGTCTACCATTTTCAGGAATACTGCCGGAAGGTCCTGGCTCTCCAGGTGGTTCCAAGCTATCCAATAAGCGGTTCACTTTATTTCTCAGTTCTATCAGCTCTCGACGGAGATATTTCACCTGACTGGATTCAAGGGGTCTTGGCTGGCCATTAACTGGAATAAAAACATTAATTTGCTTAAAATTAGGCAATGTTCTTAATATATCAACACAATAACAGCAATAAGAAAAAACAAATGTAATTTCTTTAAAAAGAGAAACAAAAACAAGATACCAAATGATGTCATTTAAATGAGAACTCTTTTTAAGGAAAGAATTATTACTAATAATTATTACTATTATTACTATTACTATTATTACTAATAGTTTACTTTTTGAAAAAACAAATATTAATCTGTCTTTGTTGATGCACATCTATGGCCTATGATAATGTTGGTTAAAAAAAGTTTTATTAGGAGAAACTACAATAAACTAAAATTTTAATATATATTTTAATAGAAATTATGTACCTTCAAAAGCTCACTTTTTTTCTCCACACTGTTCTTTTTATATTTTTGAAGTAATATAATAAACACCTTATTCTATACATATATGTTAAAAGCTACAACGTGACTGACAGGTCTGTTATCCCCCTTGCCTATTTTTGACCTAAAAAAATAGCCACCTAAAATAACTGACCTAAAAAGTAACCTATTAAAAAAAAAAAAAAAAAGCAGAATTCTTGAATCCAAATCACTACTGTTCTTCAAAGTAGTTACTTCCAAAAGCAGTATACTAACTATAAAAAGTCAGAGATATTTAATAATCATTGGAGTTTTTTTTTTAATGAAGACAATTACCTCAGTTAGTCGAAATAACCTAAAAAAGGAAAAAAATAAAAGAAATCCTTCAACTAGCAAAAAAAAAAAAAAAAAAAAGTAAAGCAAGGCTCTGAGTGCAAGCTTCAAGATAGGAGTTCAAAAATTAAACTAAGCTAAAATAGTTTATGCACTGCTGGTACACATATTACAAATTCCCAAGTCAACAAATTAAAAAGGAAATCCATTTGAAAATAGAGGTTCAGGGATTCTTTGTTAAGTTGCAAACATCAAATCTAAGTTTTTTGAAGACAACCCTATTTTTACACACTCCCTATATATAGTTATGAGGAAGTTCAATACAATTTTCTATCACATCCATTTATTACTCATTCTTAGGGTACTACTGGGTTTTCTCTAATATCTAGAAAGAAGAAAAGCAGCTCCTGACAACCAGGAACTGGCCTAGTCCTATAAGACAGGCCTTGGTACTGCCAGAAGCTGGGCTGGCTGGCACTCACAAGTAAGCTGCGGTGTTCTCCTGATGAACATGAACAATTTCAAAGAACATCAACAATCACAGAAGATACTCTGGGACTGTGACAGATGAAGACAAAAATAGAGCCACTGCATACTCATGGGAGAACTCGGACAAAACAAGAACAATAACCAAACCACAAAAATGGCCAACATCCCTGGCTAAAATGATTGCTGCTTGTTTTACCAACTGAAGCTTTAGCCTCAATTAATTCCTCCAGCTTCTGCATAAGACTTATTAGTAAGATACCCAATCACAGGACCATCCAATCTAAGGGCAGGGCCCATTTCTTGGAACCTTATCCAAAATCATCTAACATAAACCCAAGCCTATGAAAAATCCTAATACTTTTACTGAGACACCCCACTGTTCATAGTATTCATCCTCCCTCACTGCCATGTATCTGTAGTATTCTCCTTTTCCATCCCTCACATTGCTTATTTGAGCCTTTTTTCTTAACTTTAATCTTAATAGAGGTTTGCTAATTTGTATCTTCTCAAAATTGTTGATCCTATCAATTCCCTAACTTCTAGCTCACTTCTACTCTGTATTATTTTTTCCTAAGTTACTTGTCCTTCTTGTATTGAATACTACAAAATATCCCTTCAAGTTTAGCTTTAGCACACTCTATAAAAACTTCATTATGTAGAAACCATTACTAATTATTTCTAATTCCCATTAAAATTTCTTGACTTCTTTCTTAAAAGCGTATTTTTTTCTTCAAAAGTCCCATAGTCTGTGCTATCTTTTTTGTCCAGTGGTTTCTAATGAGGCCAGAGAGTATAATCTCTAAGATATCTCTTCTCTGATATCTATTGATATTTGTTGGAAAAACCACTATATGGTCAATTTTTATAAATACCCACATGTACTAAAAAAAGCTATACTCCTTCCTGATTGCTAGATGCATAAGACCAAGCCTGTATCTGATTTGTTCAAATTTTCTCTATCCCTACTAATTTGGAGCCTGCTTGATCTACTAGTTTCTAAGGAAAGAGTATTAAAATCTCTTTCAAGATTGTAAATTATTTTTCCTTACGGAAAAATCTAAGGAAAATCTAATGCTATGATGCATTACTGTTCAGAATGATTATATAGTCTCAGTGAATCGTATTTTTATTATGAAGTGACTATTACTAATGAATATTTTCACTTAAGAGTCCATTCTATAAGTATTGACAACTAGCTTTGAGTTTATCTAGTATGTTTTTAGCCCTCTACTTTCAAACTTTGCAAAGTAATTATTTTAGTATGTCTCTTATAATCAGTGTGTAACAAGACTTTGCTTAACTCCAGTTAAAATCGATCTTTTAACATGTACTTTGGTCCATTTATGTGTATTATTTTGTGCTATTTATCAAGCTTTCTCTCGGCTTCTTTTCCTCATCATCTAGTCAACCACGTAGGTACTCTTGTTTCCTTCTTTCCTTTCCCTCAACTGGTTATTTCTAGTTTCTCTCTAATCACTTAACATTTTAGACATATATACTTCAATTTTTAAAAATCTAAAGTTAATGAGTATCCTCTTCCCAAATACAAGTTTTTAAAATATTTAAATTTCTATCATCCTCTCCTGTCTTACATATAATTATTAATCAGTATTTTGTCCCATCTTGTTTCTATATTCCTAAAACTTTTTTTTTTTTATAATCAGTGCTCATTTAAATTTACACATTAACCAGTTTATTTGCTCACAACTTCTTGCATGTTTCATCCTTCTTCTGGACTCAAATTTCCTTCTTGCCTAAGTATTATTTTAAAAAACTCTTTCAACAAGGCCCATTAGTGATGTAATTCTCAGTCTTTACTTGAATTTTATTTTCATTTTTATTTTTTTAAGAAAGAGCACACAAGGTGAGAGAGAACCTTAAGCAGGCTCCATTGCCAGCACAGAGCCCAATGTGGGGCTTGATCCCAAAAACTCTTTCAACAAGGCCCATTAGTGATGTAATTCTCAGTCTTTACTTGAATTTTATTTTCATTTTTATTTTTTTAAGAAAGAGCACACAAGGTGAGAGAGAACCTTAAGCAGGCTCCATTGCCAGCACAGAGCCCAATGTGGGGCTTGATCCCATGACCCCAAGATTATGATGTGAGCCAAAATCAAGAGTCAGATGCTTAACTGGCTGAGCTACCCAGGCACCCAGAAATTGTTATCTCCCCTTATTCCTCAAGCCTAGCAGACTACAGAAAACTACTTTTCCAGTTACTTTTCTGATCAGTTTGAAAATGGTACTCTATCTCTAGCTTCTACTAGTATTATGAAGAAGTCTACCAACACAGTCTAATTGCTTTGTAGGTGATGAGTCTTAAGTCTCTCAGGCTACTTTTTAAGATCTCTTCACCTTACATATTTCCCAGTTTCGTGACAGCATGTCCAGTGGAGTTTTATTCATATCCTGTTCACAACTCACTGTGCCTCCTGAATCTGTATCTTTTATATAATTCTGAAAATTTCTTTACCATTATCTCCTCAAATATTTCCACTCCTTCTTTATCTCTTTCTTTAAAGTCTTAATGGAAATAGGCTGGACTTTCTCATTCTCCAATTCTATCTCATATTTTTCATCTCTGTTTTTATGCTTGATTCTAGAATTTCTTTAGACTACCTTCCAGTTCACTAATTCTCTCTTCAACTCTCTTCTCTTCAACTCTCAACAACTAATCGGCGCAGCGGTTTGGTGCCTGCCTTTGGCCCAGGGCGCGATCCTGGAGACCCGGGATCGAATCCCACATCGGGCTCCCGGTGCATGGAGCCTGCTTCTCCCTCTGCCTGTGTCTCTGCCTCTCTCTCTCTCTCTCTCTGTGACTATCATAAATAAATAAAAATTAAAAAAAAAAAAAAAAAAACTAATCAGTTGTTCTCCCTCTCCACCCTGTATTTAATTTTAATGATATTTTTCTTTTCCAAAAGTTACCTTGATTTTTTAAAATCTGTTTATTCTTTTTCCATAGTGCCTTGTTCTAACATTCTTATTTCTTTTGTATCTAATAACCTTTAACACATATCTCATAGATGATCACTTCTATTAACTGAAGTTCTCAGAAGTCTACTCCTATTACTAGTTGTGGCCATTGTTTCTTGCTTATATGGACTGTTTCACGTGTGTCTTACAATTCTGAACTCTAAGTTCATCAACAGGATCCCATCTAGGAGAAGCCTATGACCTGGATTGAGAATATATTCCTTCTAAGAGATTTCTGCCTATCCTTAACATTTTTTTATGTTTTTTTCTGGGCTTGAAAGTTCCCAAACTATGAAGACCGTTTAAATTTAAACCCAACTCATCTAAGGCCCACAGTTATAAATCCTTAAGGGAGCTTTCACAAACCCAACAGCCCAGGGTACAAGAGCTTCCTGTATCAATTCCATGACTCGTTCTGTATCAATAGAGAGGTATTTTTCCTTTTTCCTATCTAGGGCCTATGACCCTAGATACACTGAGGGCCTATGACCCAAGGTCTCTAAACACCAAGTGATTAGTCCTTAGATTATGTAGAATAAAACCTTGACCATCACCACCAAAAGTACACCAAGTCTCAGCCTTTGGTACTTTTGGTTCTGGTTTTTAATTCCAGGTATCTTTTGGTCCCTGAACATTTCTCTATACTTCAAAAAACACATTTGTAGTAGTTGATCTAGGATGTCCTCAGTATTTCTGGAAGGAAGGCTTTCAGTTTATCAAACCTTCCTGATAGCAGGCTAACAGTGGTTAAGCATTCAATACTGTAACAAGATACCTTCTATCTAAAAAATTTTTAAGCAGTTTTTGTTATTAGCATTTTAAAATCTGATTCACATTCATCCTTCCTAGGTGGAAATGAAATAAATACAAATTAAATCAACTGGCCAACATCATGTTTCATGGAACTGTAAGGTTCAATGCCAAGTACTTTTTAAAAATGCTAAATAAAACATTCCGAAAAAAGGCCCAGATTTTATTTTTCACATAATCATACTACCACTTTAACTCTAATCACTTCTATCTTATCCCTGAGGAGTCCTGCCTTACAAATTTGTTAATGCCTATTAAGGAAACAAATCTAAAATATTAAAATTAATCTATTTGTTTTATCAAACTACTTCTAATTTAATCTTTAAGTACTCCTTGAAAAATAATGTCTACAGTATTGAGTCCTATATGTTAAGCCTTGAGAAGCAAAAACACGTTATAGAAGATAATTATATACACTAAGAACTTAATAAAATAAACTTAATAAAACTAAAACTTAATAAAGGTAGTTTTAAACCTGCATTTTCAATCCTGGAAATTCTTCTATAAGTGGCATCCATTATTATGTAGGGAACTGAGCAAATAGGAGAATTTAAACATGCCTACTTTCTATTTATCTCCGAAGGAAAAAAAAATACTTATACCTAATAATTCAAAAATTCAGATATAACTGAAAAAGTTATCACTTAATTCTGAATGTTTAAAAGGAGTAAAGCTGGGGTGCCTGGGTGGCTCAGTCAGTTAAGCGTCTGCCTTCAGCTCAGGTAATGACCCCAGAGTCCTGGGATCCAGCCATGAGTGGAGCAGGGCTCCCTCAGTGAGGAGTCTGCTTCTCCTTCTCCCTTTGCCCCTCCCCACCACTCATACTCTCTTCTCTCTTGCTTGTTCTCTCTCTCTCTCTCTCTCAGATAAAAATTTTAAAAAATAAAAATAAAAGGAAAAAGCTAAAAAAAAAACTTCAACAATACAATATAGTAAATTTATTAGAAAGTTTACCACTTACCAAATAATGTCAGTTTCAGTATTCTACTACACTGAATTGCAAAAGAAAGGTCAGAACTATCAAAAATGGTTATAAGATCTCCATCTGGAATTTAAAAAAAAAAAAAAAGTAAGTTTCAGATTTATGTGTCAGTAGTAAACCAGGATATACATTTTAATTAAAATCTAACTGTAGATCACAGAACATAATTAGAATCTCCCATAAGAACTTTAAACAGTAAAGGATCTGGGAAAGATCTATTCAAAAGGATACTATATCCATTTTGCTTATTACTTTTACAGCAAGGTTATTTACCATATCCTCATAAGAAAACCCAAAACATAGCTAAGCTTAATGTACTGAATGATCTTTTACAAATTACTAGGACATTGAAGGTAGCAATATAACAAAATACTGGTTTAGACTAAAATCTTCCCGTACCAAAAAATTTAAATATATTTATCAAAAGTTAAAAAAAATATAGATTCCCAAGGTTCAAATTTTAATCCTAAGTACAGTAAAATACCACTGATACCAATGGAGGGGCAGCTTTATAAGAGTAAGTAAAAGGATCACGGATCATTTTGATACGAAGATGAAAACTATTAACTCTCCTTAGGAAAAAATACTCATATATACAAGATTCTGTAATCTCCTAGATCTCAAGGTTAAAGAATATTATAATCAGCTTCTTGATTCAAAAGCTTTCAAAGGACTAGGGGAAAAAATGTTCTCTAGAGAGAACAAGAACAGAAAAGCAGACACGGGCAAGGAGATGACCAGGAGCCTCTGCCAAGTATCTTCACACACACAGGTGGGTTGGGGCATGAGGATGATAGTTCTGTCCTGGGGAGGCTGCTGCAAGGATGCTCCACTACACCAATTTTAACACTGATTAAACAGATTTATTTTGAACAAAGGTGGCAACAAAAGCCATAACTGAGAATTTTATCATTGTTTTTAGATCTTTATAACCAGACCCACTTCTTATAACATTTCTAATGCTCATCTTCAGGGATTCTACTCATATACATATTCTTAATGAAGTATATATGTAAAAGAAGGAAACTTCTAGCTACCATTTTTATTTTCTGAATTTCACAACAGAAACAATACATATGATAGCAGGAACTTTACCCTACACCACCGCCCTAATACCCAACAGTCTATGGAACACAAATCTGTACAATTCAAAACATGTAGAAACACCATGAAAAAGAAATTCAATGTGATAACCGGATGTGGAGGACAAAGTTTCAACAATAAGGATACCCTAAGCTAAGGCCCACAAACTGATCCCAATGGTCAAAATCTCACATTTATAGGACTGTGAGCCAAGAACACTTTTTACACTTTTTAAAAGCTTTTAAAGAAAAGTGGATGAAATAGATGCCTATATGACCTACGATGCTAAGATATTATCTGATCTTTTAAAGAAATGATTGCTAAGCCTTGTCCTAAACGAAAATAAGGCAGTTAAGAAAAAGCCACATAAATAGGTCAGTTTAAGTTAACCAAGTCTGAGGTAAATTAAGGCACATACCTGGAAGTCAAAGAGGTGAAAGTCAATGTGTTATATATAAATAGATGAGATTTATAGCTGTTCCAAATCATCAAAACTCCAAGAAATTGCTCTTCTTTACTGTCCTTTACTTGTAACTCCTTTACTGTCCTACTGACTCTCAAAATTAGTTTTGGGTACGATTAGATCATATTTTATTTAAAAAAAATTACACCTGTAGCTAAATGGCCAGCTTAGCTAATCATCAGTTTCACAGTGTAGGTTGTTGGAAAGTGGGCCAACTAGGGAGATACTCCAAGCCACTGACATCTCAGCAGAGCCATGTGATTGGGGTTTGGCCAATGTGATGTGAGCAGAAATGATATACATTACCTCAAGGCCTAGAGACTATAACTGCCCCATGTAACCCTCTACACTGTGTCTGCGTCCATCTGCCTGCTGATGTTAATGCTTCAGGTGAGCTTGTAAGCCATGTTTGAACACAATAGAGCTTCTGTCACTGTGGATCTCTAAATGAGTGTTAAACCACTGAAATTTTAAGATTTCTATTACCAAGAGCTGACACTACTTCAAGCCAGCACACAGAGACACAGAGAAGCAGCTGTTAGTGATAAGAAAACCAGGGCAGCAGAGTCAAAGATGTTAAGGGATAAGAGTATTTTTTAAAAGACAGTATGGGTACAAGATGAAACAGACTAAAAATAAATTCAGCAGTAAGAAAGACTGGTAACCGGGCAGCCCCGGTGGCGCAACGGTTTGGCACCGCCTGCAGCCCGGGGTGTGATCCTGGGGACCCGGGATCGAGTCCCGCATCGGGCTCCCTGCATGGAGCCTGCTTCTCCCTCTGCCTGTGTCTCTGCCTCTCTCTCTCTCTCTCTGTCTCTATGAATAAATAAAATCTTTAAAAAAAAAAAAAAAGAAAAGAAAGACTGGTAACCACTTAAAGCACAATTTGCAGTAGAGATGTTTACAAAGAAGACAGGTTTAAAGTAAATGAAATAAGGATAATCTACTATTAAAATTCCACTGTATGTTTGATGCAACATTTGTCATGTAAAATCCACTGCCATAAAAATGGTTTTGTGGTCAAATGAATCTAGGGACACTGCATTCTATAAACTGACAATGTACATCAGCATATTACATGTTCTGAAAATTTCTGCACTAAAGAAACACATTTCTGTTTCAACCAGCTTTCCCACACTTAGTTGACCGTGAAAATCTTTATCATTCAATTATCTACTGATACCTCTTTCACTTTGGGAAATATGAGTGAAAGTTCGGTTTTAAAAGCAAAAAGGAAACCAGAATTGCTTGAGCAGGAAGAGAAACAAAAATGCTTATAAAAATATATATGATAGTTCTATCACTTAAAACCCCATTTCTAATAATAAATCACTTAGCTATTTTTAACTTATAAAAGACTTATAATTAACTACATGAACATCTAATTAAAGTGGGTACTCAATTATAACAGAAGGGAATAAGATTTTTGAGCTAGTTCAATAAAAGATAGGCAAAAAAAAAAAAACACCCACATATAATACTTAGACTTTTAATGACTAACTTTAGAAACAATCTTACCTTCATCTTTGTATTTTATCGTAACTTCATCATTACTCAGGAGTTTTCCTCTGAAAACTCGCTGCATCATTAGCACTAATTCATCATAAGTAATATCTTCATTATGAATGGGAATTCGTCGAATATCCTCCCCAAGTTGAGCTTTGATGATTAGCTTCCCACTTAGGTCCAACTGTCCATTCATGGTGGACTCCAGGATGTTGTGTATATATATAACTCTATGGAAAGACTGATAAAATAGTTTTGATGATTAACAGCTCTAAAAACATCTCTTAAAAGTTGAAAAGCAAAAATACTATTAGAATCTAAGAAATTCTGGCTTTCAAAAGAGATTCACTGTTCCAATATTACCACATTCATCATGTTAAAATGGTCCACAGATAACTTTATTACGTGCTTAAGAAAACAAGTTTTATTTTATGTTTATTATTATTTTACCCACATACCTACTGCTTATGACATTACCATTTCTAACTTTACTTGTCTAAAAACAAACTCCTGATCTTCCCCGCAAATTTTGCTTCTCCTGTAGTTGTCTTTATGTTAGTTTCTTCCCTCTAGCTGTTTATGAGAAAAAAAAAAAAAAAAAGTCCACCAAATAGCCAAAAACCTGCCACTACTTTAAAAATAGCTCTATATTCCAATCATTTCAGTACCTTTACCTCTGCCAACTTATCGAAGCCAGATCAACTCTTGCTTGCATTACTGCAAAAGACTCCTAACTGGCCTGCCTTTTAATCTATTCTCAACATCAGTTGATCAGTTATTACATCAGTTTTAATAGATTAAAAGCTATTCTCAACATCAGTTATCCTGTTAAATAAAACCTAATGTCACTCTGCTTAAAATCTCCCCAATACAGTCACATCTCACTTTTAGTAAAAGACCAATAAGGTCATGATCTGGCCTCTGGCCCCTAGCCAAGTATTTAACCTCATTTCCTACTTTTCTCCCTGGTTACACCACTGCACCCATACTTTAAGTTCTCCTTCTCAACTCAAGGCTTTTGCACTTGCTGTTCACTTTGTCATGAGCCCTTGTCAGAACTCTCAAGATTCAGATCTCTGATAAAATGTTCACTTCTCAGAGATCTGTCCTGACGACCTAAACTAAGATGGATCCTCTTTCACTTTCTTATCCTGCTTCAATTTTCTTCAAAGCACTTATCACTATCAGACATTAAAAATGCATTAATTTTGTATGGTCTTTTCCACTAAAAATTAAAGAAGTAATTGGTTTTGTGCATGGTATTCCTAAGTCTAGAACAGTGCCTCACACCTGGTACTTACTCAATTTTGTTACCTGGAGGACAAATAATACTGACTTCCACACTCTATTTAGCCTGTAACTAAATGATAATCCTGAAGAGAAAAGCATTTGTGAACATTAAAAGAGAGGTCTCAAATTTTTCTCTTTAAATAAGAAAGACTTCAATGGGACCTTGGGTGGCTCAGCGGTTGAGCATCTGCCTTCCATTCAGGGCATGATCCCGGGGTCCTGGGATCGAGTCCCATGTCGGGCTTCCTGCATGGAGCCTGCTTTTCCCCCTTCCTGAGTCTCCGCCTTCTCTTTCTCTGTGTCTCATAAATAAATAAAATCTTTTAAAAATAAATAAGAAAGACTTCACTAACATTTTCTCTAATTTTCCAATTTTAGGGTCTTAAGGAGAAGAGACAAATGAGTGACATTCTTCTGAGCTTTCTAGTAAGACTGTACACTATTGCCTCTTAATACCTAAGTCAGCCCTCCGCAGGCCTTAGTGGATGTGTATGATCAGGTTGCATTATTTTCAGAAAGAAGATAACATCAGAGAACTAGGCACTAGATACTAATTTACTACAGAATATTCCCTTCTTGGGTTTTACTTTAATCCTAATTTCAGGTTATTATTTCAGGGTGATTATCCTGTAACAACACTGTAATTCTAAACTCAAAATACAGTCTGAGGTCTCTAGCAATTTACCATGGTTGCTATAGTTATAGAAAACCCACTTACAATTAAATAATGTGTTAGTATTCCTTCTCCTCAAGGCCTAGCCCTTGTTTTCAAGACCATGTCCCTGAATACATCATCCACAACCACTGAGCATTTCCTGCTTCAACTCCCGTCTCCTCCCGCCCCAAGGAAATGCTCTCTCAAACTGCTGACGGTGCCCTACAATCTCCTACTGGCCACATTCTGGTTTCAACCTCATACTTTACTACTGGCAGGTTTCTGTTTTCTCCTCTTAACTTTTTAACATTATAGTGGGTTTTCGTGCTTCTGTACAATTATTTCTGTTGTGTGTGAAACCACCCCAACTACCCTTCAAATACTTGAAGTTTTCATGAATCCTAATTCATTTCGTGATTACATACGCCCTAATATTCTTAATATAAATGCCCTATGTCCTTCCAACTACTCCTTAATTGAATGTCTCTAGTCCTCCTTGTCATATTCTGAAGAGATTACATTTATTAATAACATCCTTTCTTTTTAATCTTAGAAATACTTTTTCCCATGATGCGCTGACCAACAAATCATATAGTGATAGCTTGGAAATAAATTTCCCAGTTATTATAACAGATTCTTTAAAATTTTGCCATTTAGTGTGGACTCAAAGTCGTCAGACTTGAAGGCCTATATCCTTAGATTTTTCCCTTTATCAGCAGGATGAAACTTAAGCTCCCTTTAGCCTAATATTAAATACCCTCCATGATTTGTCCTTCCCTTGATTCTTTCTACCCTTCTCCCTTTTTATTTCTGTACTCGTATTATCTGTATTTTAGAGCTTGTGTTAATAACTTCAAGATGAGGCATTAGATACTGAATCTAACATTCTAAAGTCAGTTCAGAACAGAGCGGATTGTTTCTAGATCTGGATGCTTAGCTGGTCTTAATGTAAAACAGAATAGTTTTTTATCTGCCAGTTCTCACAATGGGCTTCTCACCAACACTGTGATTAACGGAAACCTCCATATAACCTCTTCCACCTGTTAGCCAAACTGCCATCTTCATTCAGGAAACATCTACTTAATACCTACTATGTGCCAAGCTCTGAAGTGTAACTACTTCAACAAAATGGTAAAGACTCCACCTTGTTGACCTTACAGTCTGAAAGAAACAAAGAACTTCAGTAAAGTCAATGTATGTTACTTCCGCCTGTGGCGTAAACCAGCAATAAACAATTAAGGGTCAGGGCTTAGCTTCAGCGAGATGTTACTACCTACTCTGAGCAGCACCTCTTAGGAGTGCCTGACATATAACAGGTATGTAAAGACTTGTCCTGTTCCCTCAGCAAAAGATGAATGGGAAATAATAAAGTTCTGATAAGGGGGACTGGGAGAAGCTGTACTGTTTAGGGTCAGCCCCTAAGACGGACCTTCACACTCTACCTTCTTTATGAAGCCGGAAGTGATTCCCCCCAAGTCCTAAGTAAATTTCCAATACTGGGCAGCCCCAGGGGCTCAGCAGTTTAGCACCTGCCTTCAGCCCAGGGCATGATCCTGGGGTCCCGGGATTGAGTCCCACGCCGGGCTCCCTGAATGGAGCCTGCTTCTCCCTCTGCCTGTGTGTCTGCCTCTCTCTCTCTCTGAATAAATAAATAAAATCTTAAAAAAAAAAAATTTCCAATACTGAATGTAATGAACAGTACGTCTTTTTAATTTCAGGGGGACTGTTCAAGGTACATTTCCAATGGATCCGAAAATATTATTCTATTTTACTTTGTTTCCACCATGTTTGCCTGCAAATTCCCTTACTCCTGGGTGTTTCCCATGCGCTGTAAACTCCCTGCGTCCAGGAACCAGGGCTTCTTTCATAAAGCTGTCCCCAGTCTGTGCAGCCATCTCAAGACACGCACACAATCATCACAAAGCTAAGGACGCCACAAAATTTTCCCTTTCTGGGGAAATCCCATTCCCACATTTCCTTGTGGAACAGTCTTCAAGTCTGTTTTTTCTCAAACTCCAGCTCGCCAGGTAGAAACAGGTATGAACTCCCAGCTGCCAGGTGAGGTCCTGACAGCACGGTCTTCTCCCATCCGGTCCGGACCCCACTCCGAGGTGCACCAACGACACAGCCACCGACCCACGAGGCCCTCCAACGGCATCAGCGCTTCTAAGCCCTGAAGAATAAAGCGACCTGCCCAGAGGCGCACGAGGCCCGCGCCCTGAACCCGCGTCTAGGCTCAGCTCCCCTCTCCCCGGGGGCAGAGCCCGCTCGAATTCGGAGGGGCCTGCTTGGGCACCTCCACGCGGAGCCGTTTCAAGAAATTCTAAGCAAAACCAATCGTTGAGGAGTCCGAGGAATCCAAGGAGCCACAAACCCTGCCGGACCAGGAAGATGGTAAAAACTCCCACCCGTGACCTTAGGCAGGTACCTCCCCAAGCCTCACTTTCATCGTGTGCAAAATGAGAACGTCTAATTTAAAGGATCTTCGTGATGATGACACGGTACCGTGCATCTACAATAACTCGGCGCGGCTCACGGTAAAGTAAACTTACAAGTTCGCTATCAGAGCAGCAGCATCGCTGCAAAACTGGGCTGGGCCTCCGGACGGCGCTGGCTAAGCCGCGACCCGGCTGAGGGGCCAGGTCCTCCCGGGTGACCCCCGGGTGACCCCCGGGCGCCCCCCGCCAGGGCCCCGCGGGGGAGGCGCTCGCCGCCGGCCGCCCGGGCCGCTCCGGGGTCCACGGGCTGCCGGACCCCGACCCCGACGGCGACCCCGACCGCGACCGCGACCCCGCGACCCCGCGGAGCGCAGCACCCGCCGCCCCGCCCCGAACCCCCGCCCCGGGCCGCCGCCGGCTCCAGCGAGGCCCTCCCGGCGCTGCGCCGTCTCCCGCCCGCCTCGCCCAGAGCGGCCGCGCCCCCGGCCCCGGCCCCGTCCCCGGCCCCCCCCGGCGGCCATACCGGTTGCCGAGGCCGCTGCGGCCGCCTGTCCGCGGGTGTCCGCCGGCCGGGCCGGGGCGCTGGGCCGTCGCGCGGAGGCTGCGGTCGCGGCCCACTCGGCTGCCCTCCGCTCGCGCCGCCGCACCCCACCAGCCGGCTCGCGCGGGCCCCGGCCAATCGCACCGACCCACCGAGCCTAGCGCGATGTCGGCCCAGTACGTGGCAGGTGGGGGAAGAAGAGGGGCGGGCGCTACAAGAGCGGAGGGGGGGGAACTGCCCTTTCGCTCCGCCTCCCGGCCGACGGCCAACCCAGCACGCATGCGCAGCGGCGGTGGCGCGGCGCTGACGGCGCTCGCGCATGCGTCGGCCGGAGTCTCCGCCTTCTCACTGGACGGCGGAGCCGGCCGGGGGCGCGCATGCGCAAGGCGTGACCAGGCACTTCCGGTGTTCCTGAAAGCTCGGCTTTCGTGTCTCTCGCCCGTGGGTGGGGCGTGCGTTGCGCTTGTGGGCGCGGACCCGGGTCAAAGTGGGGCGTTTGTCCAGATTTGGGTGGGGTGGGGTTTTTTTTGTTTTGGGGGGGTTTTGTGATCATTGTCATTCTCTTAGTCGTGTCCTGAAAAAAACGAATGCGTTTCTCCGTCCTTCCTTCCTTGCTGGGCACCGCGACGCTGCTTCGAGCACCGGGATGGGGATGGGGATGATGGGGAAGGGGATGGGGATGATGAGGAAGGGGATGGAGATGATGATGGGGAAGGGAATGGGGATGATGGGGAAGGGGACGGGGATGATGAGGATGGGGATGATGGGAATGGGGATGATGAAGAAGGGGATGGAGATGATGATGGGGAAGGGAATGGGGATGATGGGGAAGGGGACGGGGATGAGGATGGGGATGATGGGAATGGGGATGATGGAGATGATGATGGGGATGGGGAAGGGAATGGGGATGATGGGGAAGGGGACGGGGATGATGGGGAAGATGATGGGGATGGGGATGATGGGGATGGGGACGGGGATGATGGGAAGATGATGGGGAAGGGGATGGGGATGATGGGGAAGGGGACGGGGATGATGGGAATGGGGATGATGGAGATGATGATGGGGATGGGGAAGGGAATGGGGATGATGGGGAAGGGGACGGGGATGATGGGGAAGATGATGGGGAAGGGGATGGGGATGATGGGGAAGGGGACGGGGATGATGGGAATGGGGATGATGGAGATGATGATGGGGATGGGGAAGGGAATGGGGATGATGGGGAAGGGGACGGGGATGATGGGGAAGATGATGGGGAAGGGGATGGGGATGATGGGGAAGGGGACGGGGATGATGGGAATGGGGATGATGGAGATGATGATGGGGATGGGGAAGGGAATGGGGATGATGGGGAAGGGGATGGGGATGATGAGGAAGGGGATGGAGATGATGATGGGGAAGGGAATGGGGATGATGGGGAAGGGGACGGGGATGAGGAGGATGGGGATGATGGGAATGGGGATGATGGAGATGATGATGGGGATGGGGAAGGGAATGGGGATGATGGGGAAGGGGACGGGGATGATGGGGAAGATGATGGGGATGATGGGGATGATGGGGAAGGGGACGGGGATGATGGGGATGGGGATGATGGAGATGATGATGGGGAAGGGAATGGGGATGATGGGGAAGATGATGGGGATGGGGATGATGGGTTTGAGAGCAAGGAGTTTCCTGGAGCGTTGGCGGGGCCGGGCGGACCTGGGCGTGTGCGAAAGGGAAAGTGCAAAACTAAGGCCGCTAAGAATTGCGGAGGCCTTTTTGGAGAATAAGGCAGCGTTGCCCAATGGGCTCTCCTCTCTTCTTATCTAAGGCGTTCGTTTTATTTATCTTTTTTTTTAATTTTATTTTTTTTAATTATTTATTCATGAGAGACAGCGAGAGAGAGGCAGAGGGAGAAGCAGGCTCCATGCAGGGAGCCCGACGCGGGACTCGATCCCGGGTCTCCGGGATCACGCCCTGGGCCGAAGGCGGCGCCACCCGGAGACCCCCTAAAGCGCTCGTTTTCGGTGGGCGTTTTGCTGCGGAGCGCCCCGGCTCAGCCCAGGCTGGGTCGCGGAGGGGGTTGGGAGTCGCTGGGGAGGCTCTGCGGGCCTCAGGGTGGCCGGGAACCCTTGGCTCGCGCCAGGCGCTGAGCGGAAGGCAGGACGAGCTCGAGGCCTCCGGTGCTCCAGGTCCTGCCTGGCGGACTTGGGGCAAAATGAAATGAATCCAGGGAGACGACTTAGGTTCTTTCAGTACTATGAATAGACTGGTGCCTTTTTTTCTTCTTCTTTTTTTTTTTTTTTTTTTTTTTTTTCAGTTAAAAGTGAAAAATTCCGTTTGAGAGTGAAATATATATGACTTCGGAATGCTCTCTGCCTCTGAATTATATTTTCCAACGCTGCGTGTGTTGCCCTCTGAGCAATTGCTTTGCAGGGGTTGAAGAGCAGAGGAATGAAGGAGTGAAAAAAAAAAAAAAAATTTCCTGACTTTCTCCAAAGGCTGTTTTTTGTTCTTCACGACTTGTTATTTAGAACTGAATAATCCAGACTTACGGGATTGTGCAATTGTCCAGTAATAATATTCTAATGTCTTTGAGATGGTTTGAGATTGGATAAAAGCACACAGATACGGAGGGAGGTAAAATATCCCCTGAAGGAAGTGAGTTATGATGCAGGAAAAGATGTTAGGGTTTGAAGCCAAGGGAATTCTTATGAAAGCAGGGGAAGAGGACCCGAGGGCAGAAAGCTGCCCTCGGGTTATGAGTGGCCCCTTACATACTTTGAGGTTGGGAAGGTGTTAGAGATCATGTAAGTCTCAAATTTTGGAAGCAATTTTTCCAGGACCTTGAGGAGGGTAGCTACTGTTGGGGAAAGGTCATTTATTACCATCTAATAAAACTTTAGCCATGAGACCCTTCAGATGTATATCAGTGGGCCATGTGCTTGGGCAGTGATCGCCAAGATGTGTCTTGGGGGGTAGAAATAAAGGGAATTTCCAAAGGAATGTTTATGTGCTAAAGTAGGCTTACAGGGCCCTGGGGATCCGGCTAAGCTTGCCTTCTGCCCTTAGCAAAGTATGAGCATCAAGGCGGTTGAGTCCCTGCAGGAATGTCACTCTGCCTGTTTCAAGGACTTGTCGATGGGCTGTAGGTAGTAAGGAAATTTAATAATTTTTCTTCTGCCTTTGTTCCCCACATCAAATTATACCACTGTCAGTCTTTCTAAAAAGAGGATAGATCCTGGGGCAGGAGACAAGGAGAGGAACCTTAGCCTGAAATAAGGGGAAACAATTTCTTCTCTTTAGGTTCCCAGGAAAGGGGCACTCCCTCAAGTCCCGCCGAAGTACCCTGCTCCTTCTTACACTGCGACTGGCTAGAAACTAGGAAAGAGGCACCCATAGTATGGTCTTGTGGAGGGGCTGGTGCATTTGGACTCTGAAAGCAGCTTGAGGTTCTTTATGTTGAAATCCCTTCATGCTTCATCCCCAAATGCCTTAAGTCCTGTTCAATATTAAAACCTGTTCCCAGCTACCACTGTGGAAATTGAGAGATGGGGCGGTCGGTAATCCTCTTCAGGTCAAAGGATCAGTAGTTGCTGCACAAGGCAAGAAGTGAGAAATGGGTGAGTAAAACGTCATTTGGAAGCCAGATCAGAGGTTCAGGTGACATGAGGCAAGAAGGATGTCTAAGTAACTTTAAAGTATTTCCCCAGGATTCTCCAGAAAAAATACATTTTAAAAATTTTAATGAACAATTTTTTAAAAGATTTTATTTATTTGTTCATGAGAGACATAGAGGCAGAGGGCTCCCCGCTGGGAGCCCAATGCAGGACTTGATCCCGGTACCTCAGGATTACACGCTGAGCTGAGCCACCCAGGTGTCCCTAATGAAGAACTTTATAAAAGATCTCACCTCCCACTATCGCAGATACAGGCTTACAATGTGATTAAGCTTGAAATCAAGGACACTTGGGTTTATTTATAGGTCATAGAGCAGGTTTAGAGAAGCAGCTGAATGTGTCAAATTGCCCCTCCAGATTATAAACAACTTTAATAACCAAAACCATATCCAGTTCATTTCCTTGTTTCAGCTTAATACTAAATTGCCCCCCAAAACTTCAGTAATCTTTCCTCATCCTTGATCCTACAAAACAATCACATTTTAAAAATTAAGAGCATAATGAACAGCAGGAACTCATTACCTAACCCAAGTATTAGAACATTCCCAATAAATCATGTCTTCCTGTGTGCCTCTCCCCAAGGTGGTCCCCAGGCCTCTCTCCTGAACTTTATGTTTAATATTGCATGGGTTTTTTTTGTTTTTAAAGCTTCTATAGAGTTTAATCATATATATGGGCCTATAGGATATGTTGTCAGTTTTGTTGATAGGCATTATGTAGAGTATCATCTCTGCGGTTTTCTGGAACAATTTTTGCACTCAGTATTATGTTACTGAGATATCCATATTGCTACAAGTAGCTGGAATTCATTTGTTTTCATTGCTGAATAATATTCCTTTGGGAGAGTATACCACAAAATTTTTTTTTAATATTTTATTTATTTATTCATGATAGGCAGAGACTCAGGCAGAGGGAGAACCAGGCTCCACGCAGGGAGCCCAATGCGGGACTCGATCCCAGGACTCCAGGACCACGTCCTGGGCCAAAGGCAGGCGCTGAACCACTGAACCACCCAGGGATCCACCCACAAATTTTTAAAATCTGTTCTATCAAAGTATATATTTTTTTAATTTTTTTATTTATGATAGTCACAGAGAGAGAGAGAGAGGCAGAGACACAGGCAGAGGGAGAAGCAGGCTCCATGCACTGGGAGCCCGATGTGAGACTCGATCCCGGGTCTCCAGGATCGCGCCCTGGGCCAAAGGCAGGTGCCAAACCGCTGAGCCACCCAGGGATACCCTATCAAAGTATATTTAAATAGTTTCCAGTTCCTGCTGTGTGCCTCCATAAACATCCTTTAGTGTGTCTTGTGTACAAGAGTATCTCTTGGGACGCCTGGGTGGTTCAGGTGGTTAAGCATCTGCCTTTAGCTCAAGTCATGATCGTGGACTCCAGGGATTGAGTCCCACGTCTGACTCCCTGCTCCTCTGCCCCTCCCCTGCTCATGCTCCTGCTCTCTCTCTCAAATAAATAAAATCTTTTTTCAAAAAAATGAGTATCACTTGTTAGATGCTAATACATGGATTACTGAATGGTAGATTATGCAAACATTTAGCTGTATAAGATAATGCCAACTCTTGGTATCACTAGGACTTTTTTGTGGGGGAGGAAGGGATAAATGGTAACGTTCCGTGGTCTTATTGACCATAAAGATTACATTATAACTCTGACTTTTTGTACCAGACATTTGACATCTAGACTTTTGGTCCCTTATGAAATCTCATGTGATTGTTCTGTGTCCTTACGTATGATTCTGTCTTTGAGTATCTTGTTCACCACTGTGCTCTCCTCCACCCAACTTGAAGGCTGTGATTGTATTCTCTCTCTCTCCTTCATCAATGCATCTGGCATTGATTACCTCAGTGAACAATAGGCACTCAATGAGTTAACTGTTGAGTCAATGAAATACTTATTACCATTTCTGTAATGTGCCACAGGTCTCTGTACTTAGGCTTCCAATAAATTCAGGTGATAACTGGCCAGGGAGTGATAACCTGATTGAACTAGTTACCACGTCTGTGGAGAACATGGTTTCTCCCACTGCACATGTAGACGCTGATTTTAGGTACTGCTGCCTTTCATTAGCGAAGCCAAAAAGGCTAAGTTATATAATTATCACTTTTTAAATACTTATGGTCACATATATTGGGATAAGCATCAATCAAACCATTAAGAAGATTGTTCTAAGGAGTCTCTAATTTCACCTTTAAAATGCTATTGGACTAAAATAAAATAAAATAAAATGCTATTGGAAAACATCTTACCCTCTTTTTTTTGTGTAGAGTTTAGAAAGCTACTGAGTCAGAAAACTGAACTTTGTGCTTACCTGGCCAGCTGTCCTATGTGCAGGTGAATCTGGTTTGCGAAGAATACCAAGAATAGTCTTGAATCAGAAATATTGGAAACATGTGAAGAGGGGCAAAACAGTGTAAGGAAGTACCTTTGACCCACCCGTAGCAAGGAGAGAACTGACGCACTAGTTCAAAGGTTACCTTCCTTGTTTATGGGCTTCTGAAGAAGGGGTAGATTCGAACTGTGGTTTTGAGAAAGACAGTCAACTCACTTACATACCATTTCTTTCTCCCTGAAAGTTTGTGTGGCTAGAACTCTTCAAATAGAAGGGGAAGATTCTAAGAATGAAAAAGGTAGATTCTCAGACTGGATGGAAAGCGGGATAAAGACTATGAGCCTTGTAGCAAGTTGGATAAAACCTGTTCCATCATGCTGTCAGTAGTTAGTCTAAATCATTTTGAAAGTTTTTCAATCATCTCTACAACCCCCTGGGGAACAAGAGAAAGGACATGAGTTCCTCCTGAGGTGAGGATTTTTTTTTTGGGGGGGGGATTTTTATTTATTCATGAGACCCACAGAGAGAAAGAGGCAGAGACACAGGCAGAGGGAGAAGCAGGCTCCATGCAGGGAGCCCAACGTGGGACTCGATCCTGGGTCTCCAGGATCACTCCCTGGGCTGAAGGCAGCGCTAAACTGCTGAGCCACCGGGGCTGCCCTGGGGTGAGGATTTTAAGTTATGTCCCTCCCGGAAAATCAGCTGTGTTGTGGCAGCAGTTGCTAAATAAAGAGAACTCCAAACAGAAGGGGACACTCCCACTAGGAGCCAGCTGGTCAAGTCACCCTCCCTTCCATTGGCCAAACGTGAAGATCTGTTTGTGTAAACAAATGAAGCTGCCACTCCATGCAAAGATAATGACGGGGGTTGGGGGGGTGGGGGATGATATTTTTACTCTGTAACTTTAAGGGAGTCATTCTCAGCACAAGCTAAGCAAAATACTTCAGTTTGTCACACCAGCTGTGTATCCACTGAGACCCTAAAATGTTTGGGGCTTACCATGGGGCTCTGTATCCAACCCCTATTTAGAGAAATTGCTCCTTGTAGGCACTTCTTTCTAGATTTTATGTACCTAGAGGCTGGCACCACCTAGGTATTTGATATATATTTCTTGAATAAAAGAATACTAAGTTCCCTACCATTCTTTAGGGTAAGCTTCCAGAAATATGAAGCAGCCATCCCTGGTGAGTTCCTAGCAGTATAGAATTTTATCTCTGAGAAATTTGAAATTGTTCACTTTTCTTTATTTGTATCTCCTGGAGACAGTGCCAAATTACACCTGTGCCTCTGTCAGAGCTTTGGTTGAAAGACTAATGGCACAAGACGTACAAGGAGATCTCACAACTTTTCATTTGACTAAGAGCAGGTTTTTTCCCAGTTCTTTTAAGAAACCCAGATGTCAGGTTCTAGAAATCATGCATGTCAAATCATAGTCCGGATACTAAGAGGCTCTCACATCTCTACCATTTATGCCAATGATCTTGCTTTTAGTCCCTCCACATAAATGACAAATTAAAGGGCATTTTTTAAAAAGCCATTTCAATGAAGGAAAAACTCACTTATTACAAAAGGTGCAAAGTAAAGCAATGAGATGCCAATTTGCACAAATTAGTTTGATTAAAAGAAGTTTCAAAACATTTTCTAGAAAAGGGTGTGGCAATACAGAAATTCACGCCTTGTTGTGGGGGCAGAAATTGATGCAAACTATCTAAAGAGTCGTATGGTAATATTCATTAACATCTAAAAGAGCCAAAACTCTATGACCCAGCAATTCTATTTCTAAGGTACCAGAGAAACCCTGGCACATGAGAACACAGATATTCCCTACTGTGTTATTTTCAGGAAAAAAAAATTATACAGCAATTAAAAGAAACATACACAGACTTCAAAAACACTCTGTTAAATGAAAAAAAAGCAAGTTTCAGAAAGTTATGTTACTACACAGGAAAGAGTTAACATACAAACCGAAACTGCTATCCCTGGACAGGACTGCTTGCATGATTGGCCTATGGCTAGGGTCTAGGGACTTGGCTTTCAGGAGCATTCCCACTATTCTTTGATATGAATGGTGCATTGAACCCAAATTGTACAACCAATGCAGTTTATGCCGAACACCTGCTTGCTTTCTGGGAGTCTGGAATTTGGGGATATACCAGTCAGAGGGTGCCTTTGTGACCAGCTCCGAATAAAAGCCCTGGGCACTGAGTCTCTAATGGGTCATAGTAGACAACGTTTCATAAGTGTTGTCCCAATTCACTGTGGAGGAATTAAGCGCATCCATGTGATTGCCCTGGAAGAGATTTTTTGGAAACTTGTGCCTGGTGTCCTCCTGACTTCAGCCCATGGGACTTTTTTTCTTCTCTAAGTTTGCTATATCATGTTCTGCTATAATAAATCATAGCCATGAATACAATTCTATGCTGAGTCGTATGAGTGCTCCTAGTGAATCACTGTACCTAGAGGGTGGTCTTGGGGACTACTGAATTAGTTCCCTAAACCATTTATAGAAAAAAAGGGGTGGGGGGAGCACAAGAGTATGAATTTCTGTGAGTACATAAGCTTATGTATGCATAGTTCTCAAAATCTGGAAGGTCCACACCAAACTTACTAGAGTGATTAAATGTGAGGAGACAGGGAGGGAAGGGAAGAAAAGCCTGGATTTGGTAAAAATTGGTCAAAGGGCACTTGGGCTCCATCTGTGGTATGCTTTACTTTATTTCTTTTTTTTTTTAAGTAAAATATACCATGTCATACCTAGATGGGAAAATATTTTATGCTAATTTAAAAAACATTTCATCCTGCATTAAAAGTCACAAAATTTTAGAGCTGGGGTGGTGGTGGTGGGGATTTAGAGTTCACCTAATTCTGCCCATACCTTTAAAAAGGTAGAGGCAGGCTTCTGCCCAGAGAGGCAAGTATGGCCTTTAGTCATATAACTTGTAGTTGGGACCATAACTCCCGGTCCAGAATGCTTCCCTAATCTGAACTGCTTGATAAGTACTGTGGCCAGAAGAACCAACCTTTTTTTTCTTTTTTTGTCATTGCAAAGGTCCAGAAGGTCTCAATTGTTACAACATGGTTGCATAGCAGCTTCTATCAAAGTTCAGCAAATTATCAATGTCATACTTCCACGTGTAACAAAGCTGTACTGGAAGAAGATAAGAATTGGACTACAGTTGTCTGGGAAATGTAGTTTGTAAGTGATAACAGCATCAAATCATACCACTCTGCTTTTCTTTTCTTTTTTTCTTCTTCTTCATTAAAATAAAGGGTTACCATATTAAGCAATGGGACTTTTCAGACACATGATCAGTAGCAAGAAAGATGTACATCCTATTTCCAGTTTTGAAATAATTCACAAATAAGAACTTTAAAACTAATTTCCAAGTTCATATATTGCTATTGGGAGTACACAATGGTACAACCACCTTGGAAAACCATTTATCAGTTTCTTATAATGTGAAATATACACTTAGTCTATGACTCAGCAATTCCACTACTAGGTGTTTTCAAGAGAAAAGAAAACACTGAGACTTATACAAGAATATTTATATATGTACCCAAAGACACTTGGGTGGCACAGTCAGTTAAGTGACCAACTCTTAGTTTTGGCTCCAGTCATGATCTCGGAGTCGTGGATTTGGGCCCCCTTCAGGCTCCACACTCAGCACAGTCTGCTGGAGATGCTCTCACCCTCTCCTTCTGCCCCTACTTCTCTTTCCCACTCTCTCTCTCTCAAATAAATCTTTAAAAAAAAATATTTATATCAGCTTTATTCCCTGTTTTCAAAACTTATTACCAAATGCCCGTCAATTGGTGAAAACGTCAACAAAATGTGATTTATCAAAAAAACCTGAATACTACTACAATAAAAAGAAGCAAACCACTGATACAGCATGAATGAATGAATCTCAGAAATACTATGGTGACTGAAAGAAGCCAGGCTCAAAAGACGACATGATTCCATTTATGGCCTTCTGGAACATGCAAGACTAAATGCCTGGTAATAGAATGCAGACCAGTAGTTATTTGGGACTGGGGATGGCAGAGGATTTAACTGGGGAGGAGCATGAGGGAATGTTATAGGCTGATGAAAAAGTGCTTAATCTTTCAAGGGTAGTGGTTTCACAGGTGTATACATTTGTTAAAACATCTAATTAACACTTAAAATGGGTTCATTTTAGTTCATGTAAATTATCAATGAAATGAATATATAAATATTTTTTTAAATACAAAAAAGCAAGCCCCCTACCAAAACAAACAAATAAAACAGAAAAATAATCCCAACAGCCAAAATTAAGGAAAACCACGTTAATATTTTTTAAAACAAACAAAACAGCACCATCTTCAGCGGCCCACTTGTAATATTGAAATTTTCTGTGGTACCAGGGCCTGTCTTTGTATATACATAGTGTTGTAGAACTGTGGAGCAGTACTGAACATAACACATGACTGTTTAGGGTGTGCACTCGGCAAACTGGCATGGATGTGAACATGCTGCACTTCCAAGTGCAATAGCCTTTTTGTTCATTCAAAATAGTGGGCCCTCTCATTACCAAATGATATACCCAGGGGGACGCTTTGAAGGAAATGTAATGCCAATCTCAAGTAGTGTTGGAATAACTGTGTTTTTGTCAAGGTAGGTTTATTGATTTCTTTAATTGTTAAGACATATGTGACTTGTGTGATGTTTCCCTATTTATCTTGGGTATAAGTTTATGGTTAATCTGAGGCCCACTCCTAGCAAAAATACAAGACCATATGACATGTTTCTTGGGTACTACTCTCTTTGCTCCTATGATTATTTTCCCTTCCTTCTTACTTCATAATTTTCAGCAGCTTTTATATATTTTTTTTCAAATACACATTTAACAGGTTACATGTATGTAAAATAAAGTAATAGATGATGCAAATGTAACACTACTTTGAATCTGAGTTTTGTATGTGTGTTTTAATAAATAATTGCTAATAAAATTTCTCTCCTCTCCCAAGATTTAGTGTTTTATTTTTATTTTTTTTTTAATTTTATTTATGATAGGCACACAGTGAGAGAGAGAGAGAGAGAGGCAGAGACAGAAGCAGGCTCCATGCACCGGGAACCCGATGTGGGATTCGATCCCGGGTCTCCAGGATCGCGCCCTGGGCCAAAGGCAGGCGCCAAACCGCTGCGCCACCCAGGGATCCCTGTTTTATTTTTAAGAAAAGGTGGATGGACACAGAGAAAATGCACTCGAGAGGAAAACTTAACATTGTCATGGAAGGCCACCTGTCTGCTGTACAATATAATGAAGAGTTAAAGATGTCATGTGTCTGTCTGTCATACATGATTTATTTGTCCTTGGTTGGCAAATTTATGCTTCTGTTCTTCATTTTAGAAGTTTCTGCATTGTCCTGAACATATTCCTTAACACAAAATGAAAAATACTCTGCCTCTATGAGGACATATAAACTCAAAAAAATGCTGAATGCTCCATCAATCTTTTGCAGATTTTGAATCAAATGCAGAGTGAGTGTTTCATTATGTTAAAAAGAGAGGAAAATGGTAAACTATGGGAAAATATTTTCACCAAATGTAATCATTAAAGAGCTAATAACTATAATAAAAGGAATTCATATAAGTTTATGAGAAAAAACAATAGCTCAATTGATGAATGGTCAACACAAATAACTAAAAAATAAAATGCCAAAGTAAATGAGTATATAAAAAATGTTTATGGCACTCCAGATGTTGGCGACATTATAAATTACTGCAATGTTTTAAAGGCATTATAATAATACATACAAGGAATGTAAACAAATGTCCATAACTTCTGACACATTTATCCTAATCCTTAGAGTTTACCTTAAGGAAATAATTTAAAAGAAAGGAAAAAACATGTATATAAATATGCCAGTTTATTAATCATGCATGACTACAATATTAAAAATTTAAAGAAGCTGGAAATCCAATAGAACTTAGTAACTTATGCTATATTATGCAATCGATTATTGTAAGGACTGCATTATTGGGTAACAAATGAAAATCATGATGAAATTTCATTTACTATAATTATAGTTATTTAAATTCTTAAAGAGCATAAGAAAACATGAGAAAACAGACATCTTTGATTGGTTAGGGAATTATGAATTTTGCTTTTTTGAAAAAAATATACTTTGTAAATATCTTCCAAAATTGTCATAACTTCACATTGTTTTAAAAATGCAGCTAGGAAGCTATTTCTTCTCTTACTAACTGTCCCCCTTCACCCCATCTTCGCTCCAGGAATGGAACCTAATCCTGGCATCTCTGTCTTGGACCTCATCCGAGGAGCCAGGTGCTAGAGGTGCTGGGCAGATGAATTAAAGTGGTTCCACAGAACCAGAGAGCTCCAGTGGCTGCCAGGCTGGTATGATGCAATTAATACTTTGGGTCCAGATTTCCCAAACATTTGCAAAGAATGCCAAGTTCTTTTGAATGAGGCAATGAGTTTGAGAATAATCTTCCTTGGTCGGTAACAGAAAACAAGAGGTCAGGTAAACTTCAAAGTGGGAAGGGTAAGAGAAAAAGCAACCCAAACCTCCAACAATTAAACAATGAGCTCTGAACTGTCAGTTCAGACCCAGGAAGGAAAATCTAAAGGTCAGGATAGTTGGTTCCCCAAAGAAACTACATGAGATGCCACAAGCAAAAAAGGCTATGGGGCACTGTTATCACACAAAATAAATAAGAAACATGGAAAATTGGCTCCATGGAATATCATGAGAACAAGTACTCTGAGTCTCCCCTTCCTGAAATTATCTTTTTATGTTAAGTCACTGTTTGGCTCCTACAGTCCCTGTACTTGCTCCCAAACTTCCAAAGCACCGAATAATTAATTTTTGCTTTTCCTTACCCACCCCATTCAAACTCTTCTCAAAGACCTAACAGGCTTATCAGAGTAAGGGAAATGATTGATGAGCCTGTCCTCAATGTAACTGTCCACTCTTCACCCCAGGATAGCCTGTCAACTAGGTCATCCCCCATTCCTCCACTTCACAGTGGGCATGGGACTCAGGCTGGCCCAATTATCCCCAAACACAATGCCTGTGGGCACATGACCAATAAAGGTGTGCCAGTTCTTTGGTCCTTTCCTCTTCCTGCCCTTGCTTTACTCTGTGTCACAGGGAACCGAGCCGCACAGGTTCTGGGCTCAGCGGGCCTTCAATGAAAGGAGGTTGCAGGGCAGGTGAGAGGGGATGCCAATGTTCAGCCATGTAATCCAATTTGAGGATGGTGCCAAACACAGAACAAAGACCCAGGAAACATGGAGAGAAAAATAATCCTAACATATTCTTTGAACTCCTTGCTTTTGAACTCTAGGCCTAAAGTTAGTATATCATATATTTTATGTCCTAAACCAGGACACTTGAGAGTAATAGGGACTGCTAGTAATACATAAGTCAGGAAAATAGGCACAAATTAGAACCAATTCAGGCAAACTAAAACATATAGTTACCCCACCCAAAACCAACTCAGCCTTTGGACTTTATAACTAATTGAGCCACTGAATTATCTTTGACCCTTAACCTACTTTGAGTTGATCTCTATCACTAAACTTCCTGACCTATGCATGAGGTTAAGGTCTAAATCAATAAATGGTAGGATTTTAGGGTAGGCAGACAAACATCAATATCTGCCTGTCTTATCCTCATAATTTGTAAAGTTTGCACATTCTTGGTATAGCCATTCCAGGAAAATTATAGGGAATTTTGGTTGCTATATTCCCAAGAAGATTGAAAAAGTGCAAAGAAAACTAAAATCGAAAAAAAGATTAAAAAAAAAAAAGAAAGAAAACTAAAATCACTGAGGAAACCACATATACTCCACTCAGGCTAAATGAGGTTCTTTAGTTATCTTTTTTTTTTTTTTTTTCCAATTTAAAGTGGCCCTTATTTGAAGTTTACTTTCATCTGAATATAAATTTTGGGATATAGAATAGGTCAACCAGATCTTATAATTTTTCCGTGTCCAACCTCTATCTAGGGATATTACTATACCACTACTAAAAACACTGTCCTCTGAGAACTGCTTTTCTTCTGTATCTTCTTCGCTTTACTTTTTCCCATTAGCCTATAAGGTCTCAATTATACTATAGATGAAATAGGCTCTCAGCTTGTCTAGGAATCCAACAGTCATTTACAACCATTTCTATATATATATATATAAACCCTCACGTGTTCTTTAGGGTAGGATAAGAAGGGTATGTCACAGGTCACATGACATTTGATAGTCCCTTAGTTCAGTGCACTCATAGCACTTGCCTAGTTTATGACAAAACAGAACACAACAATTCAAAGACTATATCTCCTACGTTTAGTGGGAGTGCTTCCCACTCTAGTAGAGGTCATTTTTTATTCAGGAAGCCATTCATAATTCAAGTGTTTGAAATTCCATGAGCAGTTAGATTTTTCAAAAGCCATAAGTGGTGTTTGTGACTAACTTCCCATTTTTTGAGTCTCAAAGTCGCTTCATCAATAAAAGGACAGATGTATCAAGATCCAGAAAGAAATACACAGAGGCTCTAGTAACCAGCTCATCTTTTTTGTGTCTCACTGTCCATTTCTTAGAGTGCTAAATCCTCTGGTCACAAAACATGCTCTTTTTTGAACAGAAAAAAAGTATCCCTTTCCAGAGGTTAAACTGGCACAAAATCCTTAAGTAGAAATAAAAATATAAGCAAATACAAATTAAAATATTCACAGATCAAAAGTATTATATATATATAAGCAACTCACTGCAGGGTTCATTAGGAGTCATTTTGTTCCAGAAGGTAAATATTTTCTCCCCATGCCCTCTTTGGTAAATTGTAAAAGAATTTCTTTTACCAAAGTTTGTCACATTTATGATATAAGTAACAATGATAATCTTGAATTATCCTGAATGCTGGGTGGAATTCTTTACCTCATTCAGGTAAGAATCTACTGAATGACAGAAAAAAATACCGAATCCATTATCCCTGATGATAATAAACAAGTTTTACCTGAGTCTTAGCCTTGAACAAAATATATTGAAGGAGACTCTCTGGGAGGACCAAGTATTAAAGGAAAGAAACAGAATAAGCAACACTTAACATGAATTGTATAAAAAGAGGATCACAAAGGCAGTAGTTTCACTGTCTAGATGCTTGGGTTTGCTTGGTCACTTTCAGAGAGTGTCGTTTCCTCCATGATGACAGATGGCTCCAGCAGCCTAAAGCGTTCACTTAAGGTTGGAAGTGACCTGAGCATGTTATACATCCTTACACGCAGCCTCATTGTGGTCACTGATGGCTTCAGCTTCACTCTCCCAGTGGATAGCGACAGTGACTTCAACACTTCGGAAGCTTTGTTCTGGAAGATTTTTGTTCTGACAGTGTACAGGATAAAAATTTGCAATCCCTGGCAGATAGAATAAAAGTTTTATGCTAGATCAGTGTTAAGATACAGAATCAGGGAAGAGATTTGTTTTGCTTTGCCACCCGCCCATCTCATCATGGACAACAACTCCCCAACCTGAGTTTACGTCTGCAGCTGCTGTGCACTTTGTCATCTCAGAGGGTTCAGGTGACGTTCCTCTCACATATAAAGTGCTACATGGAAACAGTAGATTTAGAAGACCCGAATTTAGGTCCCAGTTCACCACATGTTGGCTGTATGATTGAGAGGCTCTTTCTCTTCCTGATACCAACTGGGTGATACCAATTGATTTGTGACGCTAACAAACAAGAGTTAGTTTCAGATTCCACAGGTTAACAGTCCTGTGATTGCCTTCACTTCAGGTGCTAGTGAAGTTTGGGGACAAACATTGGGTCCCCACATTACCCATACTTCTGTCTGACTTGACTACAAAGTCAAGGGTTTCAAACCCACCTCCCTGCTTCAGGTTTGATCATTTAATAGACCTACTAACAGAATTTAGGAAGTATCTTTACTTACCATTACCTGTTTATTACAAAGGACACAACTCAGGAAGAGCCAAATGGAGGAGATCATAGAACAAGATATAGGGGAAGGGGCATGGAACTTCCATGCCTTATCCAGGTGTACCACCCTCCCAGCTCTTTAATATGTTCACCAACCTGGAAGTTCTCCAAACCCCTTCATGTAGGGGGTTTTATGGAGGTTCCATTATACAGGATTCGCAACTCTAGGACCCAATAGCATTAGCCATTTGTGATTGACACAGTCTCGTGCCCCTTTCCCCTTCCTGGAGGTAAGGCTGAAAGTTCCAAACTTCTAAACCAGGTCTAGTCTTTCTGGCAACAAGCCTCCAGCCTGAAGCTATCTAGGGACCCCAGCCTCCAGTCATTCATTAACATACAAAAGATACTCATCACTTCCAAGACAATCAATTCCAAAGACTTTAGGAACTGTGTACTGAGGACAAAGACCAAATATTTATGTTTTAGTAGACTGCAGTTACTTCACTTCAATTCCTGAAGGAGACAGATTGCCTATGGGTCACTTAATTCTCCTTCCAGTTCTAACATTCTATGATTGTACATTTCTTGGCATTTTAGTAACACAACAAGTTACTACACAACAAGTAAAAGTCTGCAGTGTTTAAGAACAAAACCAATTTTAAGCACTACTATTCATTGCTTTTCTGTCCTTTATGTACAAAAATCAGATGTGCATGAGAAATTAATCTACAAAAGACTGAATACTATTTTCTGTACACTTTTTAATTATTTTTATGGGAGTTCAATTTGCCAACATATAGCATAACACCCAGTGCTCATCCCACCAAGTGCCCCCCTCAGTGCCCATCACCCAGTCACCCCAACCCCCTGCCCACCTCCCCTTCCGATACCCCTTGTTCATTTCCCAGAGTTAGGTGTCCCTCATGTTTTGTCACCCTCACTGATATTTTCACTCATTTTCTCTCCTTTCCCTTTATTCCATTTCACTAATTTTTATATTCCCCAAATGAATGAGACCATATAATGTTTGTCCTTTTCCGATTGACTTATTTCACTCAGCATAATACCCTCCAGGTCCATCCACGTGGAAGCAAATGGTGGCTATTTGTCGTTTCTAATGGCTGAGTAATATTCCATTGTATACATATACACTTTTAAAATGAAAACCACCACATAATGAAGTCCTATTGGTATCAGACAGTGCTTTTCATGTAATCCTCATCATTTAATGTTTCTCATTTAATCCTAACACCAACCCTATAAAATAAGCCTTAGCAGCCCATGTAACAGGTGGGAAAACTATAGCTCAGATAATTTAAGTAACCCGCCTAAGATTACTCAACTGGTAATAAGTGGAGTCTGGAGTTGAACTCAACTCCATTTGATTCCAAAGCTCTTCTAGCCAATATACTACTCTGTCTCTTGCTTGTAACTGCAATAGAAGGATATTATGAAGTATATGACAGCATCTAAGAGTCCCCCTGTAAATTTCTCATTTATCTCCTTTGTGGAAATAACATCACTAGTTGAGTAATAGTATTGTGCCAATGTTCACTTCTTGATTTTGATGATGGACTATGGTTATAATATATTAGCATTGGAGAAAACTGGGAAAAGAGTACCTGGGAACTCTACTATTTTTGCAACTTCATGTTTTAAACTCTTTAGAAATAAAGTTACTTAAAAAAAATTTCTCCAGATTAGAATCTCTAGGGCCCAAGCCTTATAAGGATCTATTTCTAGAAGCATATCTTAGGAATACTGTTGTAGGAGACTTCTGATGCTCTGGTAAGATAACCCAAAGACCCTGAGAATTTAACTAATAAAACTCTCCTTTGGCCAGTTCTCTGACCAAAAACAGGAAGATTAACTTGATCATTATCCAAGAGGCAGTATTTACCCATCTGATGATGACACAAGGAAGGATGCATAGGGACTTAGGTCTTGGAAGGGCAGAAGTGGTTACTGGCCATCCTGATTGTTCAAGAGAGATTTATTTTGAAGATATAAGAAATCTGGTCCTCTTTGTGGGGAGTACACTATTCTATACTTAAAAGACTGGATAAATTTCTAGTTGTACAGAATTAGGAAAACACCTAGACCATGGAGAACTCATGAAGACAACATCCTGTGAAGCTGTGTGAGTGGAATCCCAATATTTCTATACTCCTTAAAATCCCAGAGATGTTATTGAAAAAGATAAAATGTATGGATCAAACAATTCTCACTACCATAAAGATCAAATTGTGCTTTTAAAACAATATCTATAGCACCTAGTAAATGTCTATCAGAATTACAGCATTCTAAATCTAGAAGGATGGGACACCTGCGTGGCTCAGTGGTTGAGTGTCTGCCTTTGACTCAGGGCATAATCCCAGGGTCCTGGGATCGAGTCCCACATTGGGCTCCCTGCAGGGAGTTTGCTCCTCCCTCTGCCTCTCTCTGTATCTCTCTCTGTGTCTCTCATGAATAAATAAATAAGATCTTTGTAAAAATCAATCTATCACTCAATCTAGAAGGAGCCTTACATATAGGCACTTTAGTGTACATAAAAATAAAATCCCTATTTAAAGTGAAGATTTCTAGCTCTTACCCCATAGATTCCAATTGACCAGGTAAGGGGTGAGGCTGAGGAATAAGCATTTTAACATACTATATAAATCTCACGTAGGCAATATTCAGACTTGCTTTGGAAAACACAGCACCAATTTTAACATCCCCCCTCCATTTTAGATTTTACATACCTCCCTCAGGTTGTACGACTTTCCTAAAATCACATGATAATTAATGGTAAAGCTGGATGACAGCCTAACTCTCCTTTTAGCCCAGTGCTCTTGTCATATGGTCACCCTCAATTTTACTAGAGAGTATTAACATTTTGTAATGAGCCTCTATTTTATAATGTGCCTGCCGTAGGAGGAGAGAATATTCTCTGACTATCTCTCCTTTCAGGTACTTTTTTAAATCCTCCTCACTCTAGGCAACAAGCCCATGGGTCAGTTGGCAATCCAATGGCTGCTGTCAATACCCTATTTATTTCTCTTCTGGGGAGTTTCCATTGGGTGTTGACGGCAGTGAAAAACTGCCTTATACTCATTTCAATTTAGTCAATTTAGTGGCAAGCATATATCCCTCACTTGAGGCACTGGAGAGGGTCACCAAAGGGCTTACAAACATTAACTGTGGTGGTAACAATTTAAACAGCCAAGCAACTTCCACACTGCGCTATACAGACTCTTCAACCTTTGTGGTCCAGTCAAATTTATCTAGTGCTGTTCCCGATGGTTTCCATTTTGTATCAAAGACTAGTTTCTTCAGTGATATTTGACCAGGGCCAGAAACAACCAACATGATACCAACTTCCCACAGTAGTGGGAACTACTCCCAACTACTCTCAGTAGTTGAAGATGTGAGACAAGCTTTCTTTCCTCTTCTTTCAAAATGTATTGAAAATAGTCTCCTAAAAATAACAGAGCAATGACCTTCAAGGTCACCTTTAGCTTGGTCCAGGGTACTCTCACCACTACTGCATGATCTGCTACTTTCAGACTAATCCACACCATACCTGGGTGGTGTTGAGAAGGCAAAACATGTAGTTGAAGACAATCCTGACGTCCTCATTACCGATTAGCATAAAGTATGCCAGAATCCAGGTAATTCCAAAAACAACCGAAATAGATAATGTACTAAGAACCTTCTTTAGGGATGAAACCTTTTTTGTGCTAGGTAAGAGAAAGCAAGAAAGAAAATACAGTTTTATTATTAAGATCATTTTATTTTTTAGTATCATTGCTACCCTCTAATTGAGAATACATATGCAACTGCCCATATATCCTCTTTAACAATATTATGCATCAAGTGGAAAACCATGTTAGACCTACATCTGGTTAAAATCTGATTTAGCAAGCTTTATTAAGGAATACAGTGATATTTGTTTAAAGGCTCAGGTATAAACAGTCCCTTATATACTACTGCAGGCAAGTACCCCACACACATAAAAATCAATGTTTTCTTTAGAAAGGAGTTTGTTTTATCTTGGTGATTATTTTGCGGATCAGTCAGTGAGAAATTCCTTCTCTGGGCATCTGGGATCTTCCTATGATGTAGGTTGATATGGGAATGAAAGGTCATCAAAATGTAGAAATGTAGGGATCTGGACTTAGCCCTATGTCTTCCCAAGGGGATGTTAGCAATTGTTCCACAAACAGAACCTAGAAAGCATTTTGTTTGGTAGAGCTGGCCTTTTTTAATTGTTCTTTGGAACCCTGACATCACTCTTTGAGAAGCCTGGACTGGACTAATTGATGATGACAGACCACATGGAACAGAGATTAGCTTTCCCAACTGAGCAGCTCCCACTCAAAACCACCACCCACTCACCACCAGGCACAAAAATAAGTCATCTTAGACCATCCATCCATATTCAAGTCAGTGAAGACCAGAACAAGTTTACCTGACCAACACTCAAACTTATGACAAATAATTAATAATTGTCACTCTAAGCCAGTAAGTTTTGGGGTGGTTTCTTATGCAGCAAAGAAAACTGCATAAGAATCTGATACATGAATGATAATTTGTTAAACAATCAAATTGTAACCTACTTTTCACTGTGATTAAGCCAATTTAAGAACCATGAGCTATCAGCCAAAACCTAGAAATACAAATTATTGTTGTCTGTGGCCAAAATAATACTGTTTTGTATAAAGGAAATATAACCTATTCTGCAATTAGGCTAAGATTTTACTGAGATTTTTCTGCATTGCTAATAAAACAAAGGTTTGAGGGATTATCAATGATAGTCTTTCCCCTCACATTTCTCCTCAATATGGATTATCATTCATTAGGAAAGATGACATTTAGTTTTGATCAGTAAAAGCACATATTAAGATCATATTCCCACTAATGATGGTTGTTCCCACCCATCTATTCATACTAAACAGATCCATTTGATGACCAACAAAGCTCACAGATAAACTTCTAATAAATGTACTGGAGGTATAAATTAAATAAATAAATAAATAAATAAATAAATAAATAAATAAATAAATAAATAAATATGCTGGAGGTAAACACAGTCTTGTAAAATGAAACCTGGATTCATGACCTTATTAGCATTGTGTTCTAAACAATTGTGATGTTGGAGTTGTGGATAAGGAGGGTGTATCTGTTTAATAGTTTCTGTTCTTTTTTTTTTTTTTTAATAGTTTCTGTTCTTTACCTGTCCAACTGAAAGCTTTTTTGTTTACCAGGGATGACAATGAATATGCTTAGGGGGACAGAAAGGTTATGGAAAGGAGAGAAGCAGTACACATGCTAACTTATAAACCAGAGAGCACTTGTCCTGCCTGCAGAAAATGTGGATGAAATGTTGCCAGATGTCCCAACTTTTTCAAGAGAAAATATAATTTTTAAGTGAAATCTCCCAATTTTTATGTTTCAAACTAATTTAAAAAACTTAAAGCCATTATCAGGTTCAAGAAACATGTAAAATATAGCCTGCAGCTTCTAGTTTGTAAAATGAAATACAGTTATCAGCATCTCCTTACAATCTTCTAATTTATTTAATTATTCAAATCTGATTTCTTGAAATTTCTTCTTTTGAAGTCTTTGGGTTTAGTTTAGTTGGGCTCATACAGCACAAAAGCATGTTATGTAATGCAGTTCCATATTGTTGGGAGAAGAGGAGATTTACTTTCTTAGACAAAGGTTAAAAGAAAATCTGCCCTGCAAACCACATATCCTTGCCATTGTCCCAAAAGTCTGAAAACTCTTTTAGGATCTGTAGATATATTACGGTGCTGTATTATGTACTGAATGAGTCATGCTTGGAAGTGTCCCACTAATTGGTAAGCTTACCTTGTCAGATTCAGGTTAGTCTTCCATATTACTTTGACTATAATGATAATAAATATAACAATATTGTTGATGAGGATAATGGTGATAGGTATGATGAATGACCACAACAATGGACTTGTTATAAGACCATTGTTTCCTGAAACTGCCAGCCAGCAGCTATGGGGAGAAAAACAAAATGATTTTAGTAGATTAAGAAAGTTATACATATTGGTTCTCTGCTATTAACATTATTGACATTCACTTTACTGAAAGAACTGCTAAAAGCCAATATCCCTTTGCATTCTATATATTTGAAATGACTTTCAAGAATTTAGCCACTAGAAAAACAAAGAAATATAGTAGTTCTGGATATTTCTTGATGAATGGGCTAATGAAAAGAAAATAGCTTTTAAATCAGGCAATCCCGAATTTAAATGTCACTCCATCACTTACTAGGGGGTCTGACTTTAGGCAAGTTGTTGTCTTAGTTCATTTTTTAACATGTAGCACATCAAGGTGGTTTAAAATTTTAAAGGCACAAGTCATCAAGTTATGCTTATACTGGCAAACATATTTTTCTTATCTTTAAACAAATAGTAACATATTTATATAACTTACTTAGCAGCATATCTTGGAGATCACTCCAGATGAGATTATAGACAGTCATTATTTTTATAGCTGTATAGTACTCCATTGATTTGTTATAGTTATTTACATAGTCTCTTATTAATGGGCATTTTTAAAAGTTAAATGTTTAAAAATATTTTAATAGTTATTTAACCTCACTGCATCTGTCTTAAGTTTTTTGTTGTTGCTATTGCTGCAAATGGCTTTGGTGGTTTTTTGGGTTTTTTTCCCTCATCTGTGAGGTATAGTAATCACTTCCTGGCATTGTTGTAAGAATGTGTTCATTTATTTAATAGGTATTTACAGGACACATGCTATGTGTCAGACAGTTCTAGATATCTGATATTAGCAGCGAACAAAAAAAATTTCTTCTTTGTGACATATACTATATATAGAATACCCTACAGATTCCACCAAAGAATGACCAGAACTGAAAAATGAACTCAATAATATTAATTGCAGGCTATGATCAAGGTACAGAAATCTATTGCATTCCTATAGAATGAATAATAATGAAGCAGCAGAAAATGAAATTAAGAAAACAAATGCCATTCACAATTGTATCAAAAGTAATAAAATAACCATGATTAAACTTAATCAAGGAGGTGAAAGACTGTACTCTGTTTATGTGCTGCTGAAGCAAGCACAGAAAGACCTGTACTCTGAAAACTATAAAGCACTGATGAAAGAAATTTAAGATGATGGAAAGAAATGGGAAGACATTCCATGATCATGGGTTAGAAGAACAAATATTGTTAAAATGTCTATGCTACTTAAAGCAATTTACACATTTAATGTAATCCCTATCAAAATACCAACAACATTTTTCGCAGAACTGAAACAATCCTAAAATTTGTATACAACCACAAAAGACTTTGAATAGCCAAAGCAATCTTGAAAAAGGAAAAACAAAACTGGAGGTATCACAATCCCTGACTTCATGTTATATTACAAAATGGTAGTAACTGAAACAGTACAGTACTGGCATAAAAACAGACACATAGAGCAGTGGAATAGAAGAGAAAGCCCAGTAATAAACCCATAATTATATGGCTAATTAATTTTCAACAAAGGAGGAATGCCATCCAATGGGAAAAAGACAATATCTTTAACAAATGGTACAGGGAAAACTGGATAGCTACCTGCAAAAGAATGAAACTGAACCACTTTCTTTCACCATACACAAAAATAAATTCAAAATGGATTAAAGACCTGAAACCTCTTATTTAAACCTCTTATTTAAAGGTCTGAAACCGTAAAAATTCTTGAAGAGAGGCCATAGCCATATTTCCCTAAATATGTCTCCTGAAGAAAGGAAAATAAAAGAAAAAATTGACTATTGGGACTATACCAAAATTAAAAGTATCTTCACAGTGAAGGAAACAATCAACAAAACTAAAAGGCAACCTAGGGATCCCTGGGTGGCGCAGCGGTTTAGCTCCTGCCTTCAGCCCAGGGCGTGATCCTGGAGACCTGGGATCGGGTCCCGCATTGGGCTCCCTGCATGGGGCCTGCTTCTCCCTCTGCCTGTGTCTCTGCCTCTCTTTAGCTCTCTCTATGTCTCTCATGAATAAATAACTAAAATAAAACTAAAAGGCAACCTACTGAGTAGGAGAAGATATTTGCAAATGACATCCAATAAAGGGTTAGTTTCCAAAATATATGAACTGATACAACTCGAAACCCAAAAACCAAATAATCCAATTTAAAAATGGGCAGAAGACATGAATAGACATTTCTCCAAAGAAGACATCCAGATGGCCAACAGACACATGAAAAGATACTCAACATTGCTCATCATCAGGGAAATGCAAAGCAAAAACTACAATGAGATGTCAGTTTAGACCTATCAGAACAATGAAAACCAAAAACACAAGAAACAAGTGTTGGCAAGGATGCAGAGAAAAAGGAACCCTTCTGCATTATGGTGGGAATACAAATTAGAGCAGCTACTGTGGAAAACAGTATGGAGGTCCCTCAAAAAAATAGAACTACCCTACAATCCAGTAATCATACTACTGGGTATTTACCCCAAAAGTACAAAAACACTAATTCAAAGGGATACATGCACTCTTATGTTTATTGCAGCATTATTTACAATAGCAAACTATGGAAGCCGGCCAAGTATCCATTGACACTTGGATAAATAATAGATAAAGAAGATGTGATAGATACATATAATGGAATGTTATTATTATATTATTATTATATATATAATGGAATATTATTCAGCCATAAAAAGAATAAATCTTGCCATTTGCAACAACATGGATGGAGTTAGAGAGGATAATGCTAAGTGAAGTAGGTCAGAAAAAGACAAATACCATATGATTTCACTCATATGTGGAATTTAAGAAATGAGACAAATGAATAAAGGAAAAATAGAGAGACAAACCAAGAAACAGACTTTTCACTATGGAGAACAAATTGATGGTTACCAGAGAGAAGGTGGGTGAGGGGCCAGTGAAATAGGTGATGGGGATTAAAGAGCACAGTTATCATGATGAAAAAATAAAAATAAAAATTCCTTCTTTAGTGAATTTATTTTAATGCACAGAAATAAATAAAAGTAACAAATAAATAAAATTATATTATGTCAGATGGTGACAATTGCTTAGAGAAATACAAAGCACGTAAAGAGAGTAGGTATTACTATGCATATGTGTATATATATGTGTGGAGGGGAGCGATGAATGTTTTAATTTAAATAGAGTAGTCAGGAAAAACCTTATGGGAAAAAGTGATATTTGAGCAAAGATCTGAAGTAGATAAGGGGAAGGGCGTTCTAGGCAGAGGGAACAGCAAATGCAAAGGCCCTGATTTGAGAGCTGAAGGAAGAGCAAAGCAGCTAATGTGGCTTAGACAGAGTAAGCACAGGCCATTAGTGAAAAGATGCAAATTATGTCACTGCTTTATAGGTTATTGCATATACTCTTGATGCAAAGGAGAAACTTAACATGATCTGTCTTGAGTTTGGAAAGTGCTACTCTTGCTAGATACAGGGAAAATAGAAGAACATGCACAAAAGTAGGAAATTGGCTAGGAGTGTTACAATAATCTGGTGGCTTGGACCAGAAGAGGAGATGTTAGGAAATAGTCTGATTCTAGACATATTTAAAAGTAAAGCTAAGGATTTATTTCTAGGTTGGATGTGAGATGTAGGAGGATTAAGGCTGATTCCAAATTCTTTGACTTGAGTACCTGAAAGGATGGAATTGCCATTAACTGAGATGGGGAAGATGACATGGAGAACAGATTTGGTAGGGGAGACCACTAGATATCCCATTAGACACCCAAGTGAGGTATCAGGAGGCATTTGGATATCAACAAAATAATGTGAGAAGCCCTGGCACATATTTGCATTCAATTAATATACGTGCTCTTTTCCCTGCAGGCAAAAGACCATTATTGTACATGTCAAAGGATTTTTAAATTGTTTTGCATTGGAAAGCTGTTATAATTTAAATTACTAGTAATCATATTTCTAATCTAAATGACCTAGAAGGAAACTGGGATAATGTTCAAGTTTCTGTAATAAAATAAAAAATAAAAGAGTGCCTATAATTCATTAACAGAATAGGTCTATCCTTAAATAAAATGGTGAGAGCAAGTGAGTTTTTCTTCAGGACTTCTGGCTTTCCTTTCTGCAACTGGAGGACGACCCTCCTGTCATTCTCTATTGTGTCATCTCTTTTACAGAAGAAATAGGAAGGCACTTGGCTGAGAATTTAATGATATCCTCCTGAGAAGTACTTTCAAATCTCTAGAAGCTTATTTGGTGACTAAGCAAGTGGCCATCAAAACTTTTATTTTTTTTATTTTATTTTATTTTATTTTATTTTATTTTATTTTATTTTATTTTGTTTTGTTTTTCATCAAAACTTTTAAATGAAAAAGATGAACACATTTCTTATTCATGGAGCCTAGAGTGTAGTGTAAAGGGGGAAGAAAAGAGAGAGGAAGAAGATGAATAATACAACTCTATTGGATAAAGGCAGACTTGTTAATTATGAAACAATTAGATATGTAGCCTTCTCTGTATGAGTTTTGAAACAATTTCTGAGGATTACTATTTGTACTATACACAGATGTGTGTGTGTGTGAGAGAGAGAGAGCCCACAAATGTATGCAGATTCCGCGGCCATCTCATACCAATGGATGGGGGAAGTAGGCTTGCTACCCATGGTCGTCAGGAAGTGTGTGCTAGGAGGAACTCCTTCTCACCCTCTCTATCCTTTGTACTACTTGGAGAGATGGTCAGTCATGCTCGATTTGTTCTCATGACGCCCAGATTTGAGAAACAGTCTGTCTAGGAGATGGGTAGACCCTATGGTCAGACTAACCCTTGCAAGTACGGAGTGGGATTTCTAGAATTAAGACTGGAGAGCACACAGTGGAGGCTAATCTGACAAACAGCTATGGACCTGATGTCTAGAGAGCATCACAAGTGGACCTCAGATGAAATGTTTAACTTCAATGGTGATTTTGTCATGAGACATACCATGAAGACAGATTTATCATATATAGCAGACATTAACAAGAATTTCTCCCTCAGGCACTATAATTTCCTATGTTATCTCGATCCTTCAGAAAAGTCTGAAACAGGCTATGTGATGGTGGTACTGACAATCAGGGGATGGGGTGTTAAAGAAGAGTGTGTCCTGCCCTGCAGTCACCCCTCAGGTGGGTCCTTGCAGAGATAGCAGTACAGCAAGGGAAGGGGGTTACTGGAGTAACATGGGGGAGAGCATGGGGTATGGTGGTGCAATTGCTGGGAGGATAACTCCAGAAAACCAAAAATAATCCCTCTTCTTTCTACGTACATCCCAAAGAAATGTGACCCCTGATGCACATGTATAGGATCAAAGGTAGGGGATATGGGTCCAAGATGAGGCATCTTCCCAACTCCTCTTTTTATCATTGCCTAGTGTCCTCCCTAACATCTACCAGTATACTCGGGAAAGAATCTGCTCTCAATTATTTATAGCTCAGCGTGAATGTATTTAAAATGGTAGGCTTCTTTCTCTAGACAGCATTTATGAGTAGATCTAGTCCTGTCCCGGGATTAGAGTAGGAAATTGGTGATGTAATTTGAAGCGAATTGCCTCTCCTGTGAGAATGTTGCATCTTACCCCCGATCTGTAATTAAGGAATTACCTTTTTTTAATTCACTAAGAGATTTTTAACACTAATTAAACCCAAAAAAATGGTACCTGGAGTATTTGCTTCTAAAATCAAGCCAGGCAGATAGTCTCCTATTCTACACTTGGGCACAGTCAGCCCTGGAAGCAGGTATGCACCCTAACACCACAGCCTTCCCTTGGCTGCACTAGCACATTTCCAATAGTTCTGTTTTCTTTTGTTTTAGTTGCTTTGACGTAAAGGGGTGAGAATGGTTAGATTATAAAAGGAGAAGGGAGGATAAATTAAAGAGTAGTTGCTGTTTAGTAGCAGAAATACATGTAAAGAGTTCAGCTCAGATTTCTTCTCTCCCATCTCATAGAAAAAGCAATCAGCACACAGTCGGGTATTTCCATTAGTAACAACTAATCACACTATAATCTCAGGGAGCATTTTTTATGTGTGATAAACCATCACAAAATACTCATTTTAATCCTATCAACTTAAAACCGGTCATAAGCATGGATAGTGCTGTTCAAGTTATGAAACATCTTCACACTTTCTTGACTCCTCACCATGACCTCAGAGTGGGTATTATGATCATTGTTATTCCCATTTCCTAGTTAAGAAAATTAAGATAAAGGGTTACTAAGGATCACACACATTATGTCCTATGATTTTCAGGCCTAATAAAAGAAGACAAATCTAACACAGTATAATTATAAATTTAGAAAGTAATTACTTGCCTTACAAAAGGATTTATCACAGGAAGCTTTCAAATCACTGTATTTAAAATATAATGCATTCTTTGAGAATTTGAAATACCCACTTATAATGATACTTATAAAGTGAGATGCATATGTACAGTGACACTTGGACACAATATCACTGAACAACTACATTCTTCTATCAAATAAATGGACATTTTTGAAAAATATTAACTCACATTTCCTCTTGTCTGTAGTTTAATTCCCACTGTGAACCATTCTGAGAAAAAATAATTCCCAGTGTCATAGCCACCACTACAGCCGGGACTCCTATGTGGTAAAAGAGAGGCATTGAATGAATAATTTACCCAAGACTGGAATTAATTATAAAAGAACATGAATGAATTATACTTCTAACCTTTTTCAAGACTGTATTGTTCTTTCCACTGTAGACAATGTCCTAAATGATCTACAGATATAGGTCAATGGATGACATAATTTTTTGGTAACGGTTTGCCTCTCTTGTATTGTTGGTTCTGCATACTAATCTTCTACATTTCTGATTTCTTTGTAACTCTTATCACAATTTCCATTCTTGTGATGAGCACTGGGTGTTATATGCACCTGATGAATTATTGGAAACTACATCTGAAACTAATGATGTACTTACTATATGTTGGCAAATTGAATTTAAATTTAAAAAAAGAGGGCAGCCCCGGTGGCTCAGCGGTTTAGCGACAACTTCTGTCCAGGGCCTGATCCTGGAGACCCGGGATCGAGTCCCCCATTGGGCTCCCTGCATGGAGCCTATTTCTCCCTCTGCCTGTGTCTCTGCCTCTCTCTCTCTCTCTGTGTGTGTCTCTCATGAATAAATAAATAAAATTTAAAAAAATTTTTAAAAAAGAGGGGGAAAACAACCTAAATCCTCCTTCACTTGAATAAATTTTAAATTAGGTATCACTCATGTAATTCTTTGCTGGAACCTGATAAATTTTTCAAATTATTTTTCTTAGTCACTCTGATTTTCTCAAAACATTTCTTTTAAGGTAGTGAGGAAGTTAGTCACACGTGGTCTAAATTTCAAATTAAACTAGTAGAGATGTTAAAGAAAATTAACATCTTGAGCTTGGCTCAGGACGTGACTTGTGACTGATCATGTCTGTCTCCTTCCCAGGAGTGTGAGCAGCCAGACAGAAGGTACATTCCAGTGACTGCTGGATTTCCATTCCCCAGGCCTTGCACCCTCAGGTCTTCAATAGGTATTTGTTGAAATTAAGTTACTTCAACAAAATTAAATTTCTAAGTGAAAAGGCAAACACTTACCCCATCCGATTAAAGAGATGAACAGAATGAAATATTGAGGAAGAGGCTTCATAGTCCTAATGAGAAGGAAATAGAGCTGTGCAGCACTCAGTCCAGTCCAGGTAAACGTCACCAAAAGGAAATAGTGCAGCAAGGCAGCAACCACAGTGCACGTGGGATTCCGGACGTCATAAATATCTTGCGTGAGCATTTCATTAGCATCAGGGTCCATCTGAATGGTGTTATTACCATCTTTTTTTAAGTTCTTATTGGAGTTTTCGATTCCAAACACAAAGAGGAGGTTAAAAATCAACATTGAGATGCAAAGACTGACCAACACCCAGGTTACTGAAGTTTTTCTGATGTTCCTGAAAACAAATTAAATATAATTAAACAAAATAAACTCTAGTGAAATTGTAAGTGAACAAAGAAACATTATTATCCAATGTAAATCCAGCTCATAGCCCAGTGGGCCAGCTAGTAAATCTCCCTTCCCAAGTATACCAGAAGAAAGTAAGTTAGAGAAAACAGTTTGATATGTCCCCTCTTAAAATTGTGTTGTAATAATAATAAAAAAATTGTGTTGTAATCAAAGGTGACAACTATTCTTCAGAGAGGACCCCTGCCTTGAATGCAACTTTCTGGTACCTATACCCTGTGTAGTGTCCTCCCAGGGCCAGCCTGTGACTTGATCTATCTAATGAAATGCACCAGAAGGCCTGACAGCTAGGGCCAACTTACTCAGCAGATAAAGTAGTCCTTTTGCCAATGATACTTTTACAGTCCCCAGCAAAGTTTTAACTCCTTTTAAAACCAGAAGGGACAAGAATGAACTTTCAGAGGTCAAAAAACAAATATGAGCATATAAGATTAATACATTCACCTTAATACCAATACAGTTTTCAAATCTTTTTTTATGGAGAAGGATCCCATAAAGACACTCTGCTTATGAAAATCATAATAAGCTTTCCCCTTGGTCTAGCTAACCTGCTGAAGAAACCACATTGGAATGCTCTGGGATTATATGGAGAGGGAGAAAGACCCAGCTATCCCAGCATCCCAGATGAGCCCCGATGAGTCCAACTCCACCCACCATCTGACAGCAGCCTCACAGGAGACCCTAAGAGAGACCAATAGGAGACTCATACAGCAAGCCTCAGTCAAGACACAGGATTGTTAGAGATAATAAAGTAATGTTTTAAGCCACCAACTTGTAGGGTAGTTTCTTCTACCACAGTAGATAAAAGGTTCTACTCTAGATCTGCAAGGATATACAAAGGCTATCTATAGAAAGGCTCTAAATGGATTTTTAAAAATTTCAAAATAGGAAATTATTGCACGTTCTTAGATGAATCCATGTTCAAAGGTAGAGAAAAAGTTGCTTGCATTTTAAAAAGTATTTTATACTTAAAAAATCAAGTATGGATTTTAAAACAATAAGGCCAAATATAATTTTAAACTGCTATTGTGCATTTAAAACAAAATGGTATAATATTTAGTTTACATTACATTTAAAGAGTAAGGTTCCCATAAACAATTTTAAATTAAGTAAAAATATTTAAAATTTATTTCATGGCCTATTGCTGCTACTAAAGATATTTTAAGCAGACTGCTGATTACTATCTCTTTGAAAGGCTTACGCTCAACAAAACCTCACGTGTCTTTTCTGTAAGACATTTCATAACCCTTTTTCCATCAAGGACTAGTGTCCCAAGGAGCATACGTTAGGAAATACTTGATGAAAGTCAAATGGTCAAGATGTTCTGATTAAGCCTTTTAATATAAAACATGCTTTAACACTGTTCCTTCATTTGAAGATGTAATTTCTGGATGTAGAACCAAGTACTCTTTAAAACTTTTGAGTTTTTTTTTTCTTTTCATTTCTACCTAAGATCTTTGCTAGAAAAGAAGAGCATCCTCTCACTTTGTCTTCAAGCTGACACTGTTTACCAGTAGTCTTTAGAAGTCAGTGCAAGAAAGAGAGAGAAAGTGTGTGTGTGTGTGTGTGTGTGTGTGTGCATTGATATTCACGTCTGTGTTCTCTGGTGGCCCACCTGTGTATTTTCAGATTGGCAGAAAATTCAAGGTTGCCCTAACTAAGGTTGATATCACATGGGAGGTTTCATATCTCTTTACTGTGCCTGTATTGTTTTCCTTAGTGGGTAGAGGTAGATAGATCCTTAAGTCCCCTCTAATGACATGTTACAATTCTCAGTATACCACATCATGTAGTCTTATATTAATTAAAGTTATAGAATCTCTATTCAGCACCATCTAAGCCTTTACAGCATTTTCAGACTATGAGGCTCCTTGGAATAATTATTTCCCTAAATGTATTACTGTGCTTAAAATTCTAATGTCTTTAAGTACCCATTTTTAATGTCCTAGAATCTGATGAATAACTCTGTTTGCCAATTACATATCCTTTATGATTTTATAACATTCTATCATGAATCTTCTCAGTCTTTGGGAAGGTGCACAAAAAGCATGTATTTAATGTATAAAAACCATATATTTATACAGAACTCTGTTCATTCTCTTGATGTTTTATTTGAGATTTTCTGGATAATTCAAAATTTCAATCAGTCTTTGAAAGTTTTAATGACCAGAACTGCAAAAAGTACTCAAAGGAATCCTTTTATATAAAAATAAAGTTAGTTTCTGATTTTTTTCCAATTTCAAACATAACTTATACAGGGAGAATGGGCTATTTTCAAGTAGTCTGGCTCTTCTACTACCTTCTGTGCATTGATATTATTTTATTTTACATATAATATACTTTATAATTTATATATTATATAACATATTTTATACTTAAATTATATATAATTTGTTATAACTTCTACACTTTATATATAAATTATATATAATTATGTGGGATCCTGTCCATGAACAAAGAAAACTATTTGATACCCAATTTAAAAATCAATGCCATTTTTTAAATTTTGGTTTTTGCTTCCTGATGAGTTTTTAGTGACATTTATGGCAGTGAAACTGTGCTAAGAAACATATTGATAGAAAATGGAAAAAAAGAAGTCCAACTGGAAGGAGTGAAATTTTAGGCAAAGAAACTAGTTATGCAGCTACTGCAACTTATTCACATCGGATCAAATAATTGTTGAAGAGTGACTATGATAGAAATATAAACGAAAGGACATGGGGCAGCCTGGGTGGCTCAGCCGCTTAGCACTGCCTTCAGCCCAAGGTGTGATCCTTGAGACCCACATCGAGTCCCACATCAGTCTCCCTGCATGGAGCCTGCTTCTCCCTCTGCCTGTGTCTCTGCCTCTCTCTCTCCGTCTGTCTCTCGTGAATAAATAGATAAAATATTTTTTAAAAATTAAAAAATAAAAAATAAATTATTTTTAAATAATAAAGGACAAATATAAGAGTCATTTCCTCTCCTATGACAGACATATAATTACATGGCATGGAATTCTCCTTCAAGGCACTTATCACTATTTGTAATTATATACTTAATCCCGTATATATCTGTATAACATCTCTCTTCCTCCAAGAATGTAAATACCATGAGAGATGGAGCTTACTTGTCTCGTTCATAGTTTTATATTCAGTCTGCACATGGTGCACTCAGTATAAAAACTCAGTATAAAAGTATTAGTTTTTAAGCACTCAGTATAAAAACCTTAAGTGAATGGCAAGAGACTCATGAAGAGTGATAAGTAAAGAAGAATCAAAAGGAATTCTGGCTCTTTGAAAAAAATGGCTCATTCTAAGTATGAGGCAGAGAAAGTAAAAAATTTGCCTGGGTCGTCTTGCTGTACCTAAAATAAGAAAGTGCTGATGGGGATATACCAAAACAACATGAAGCGATTCCCTTTGATTTCAGTGTAGAGTACACTTCTTTACAAAGGAATACAGTAACTAAATGTAAAAATAATAACAGGTAAGAAAATCATCATTTTCAACCACCAATGTAGTAATATATTCCAGTAAGGATCATCGGTGGACACCAAAACCACTGAGTAAAACTTGGGGAACATAATAGCATCCTATAGATCACCTGTTACTTACAAAGGGAAAGAACATGAGCCCTTAGGGTGTAGAAATCCAGTAGACACCACTGTAACCAAGGGATCAATAATGAGACAAACTGACACTACATGCTTCATGCTCTACCACACTGAGAAAGACTTAATCATTTAGTATTCTCATCAAAAATAGTTAATCTGTATCTAATCCTATGGAATATGACAGACAAATCCTAAGCTGTAGAATATTCTATCTTCTACAACATAACTGACCTGAACATCTCAAAAGATTTAATGTCCTAAAAGACCAAAACAAACAAAAAAGCAGAGGAATTATTTTAGGCTAAATGGGACTCAAGAGACATGACAACTGAATGAATTGGAGAAAAAAACCACCCAGCTATAATGAACATTACTGGGACAATTAGAGAAATTTTAATATGGGTTATATATTAACACAGTAATAGTATATTAATAGTAAACTGCTTGAGTTGAATTTCCTGAGTGAGGATGATGGTATTACACCACAGAGGAGAATGTCCCTGTTCTCAGGGAATACTTGAAGAACTGAGACATGACAGTCATGACGCCTACAACTTTGAAAATTTCAGAGCAAAAAATAGAAAAAAGATATAAAGCAAAATATTAATAATTAATGAATCTAGGTAAAGGGTATATGATTGTTCAGTGTTCTCTCAACTATTCTGTGGCTTTTCATTTTTTAAATATTTTTTTTATTTAAAAATTTTTAAAACTCCAGGAAGGATTTTTAAACAGCAATGCTTTTAAAATAAAAAATTCTGAATTTGTACATCTGAAAAAAACATTTATGAGGGAATTTAGTAGGCAGGAACAATTCTGAAGAAAAGATGAGTTCATCTTGAGACATCTTGAGTTTAAGAGGAGAACCAGGTAGGAATGTACAATAAACTCACTTACTCCACAGGTATCCTTCTACTATGGGCCAGGTACTGTGCTCAGTCCTGGGGATACAGTGATCAAAACAAACAATAACAACAACAACAAAAAAATCAGAGAAGGTCACTGTCCTCATCAATTTTCATGGTGATGGGGAAAACAGCACACAAGTGAACTAACGAATAACAAGCTTATATTTACAGATTATTAAAAATATAGCATATAAAAAAACACAAGTGCTATACAAAATTGGACCTTTAGTGAGGAGGTCAAGGTGGAAAGAAATGTATGTTTATACGTAATTTTTTAAATTAGATTTTTTTAACTATAGAATTCAAAAACTTTTAGGAACTTTTACCACTTGAAAACTAAATATATATTGTAAACTAGTTTAATTTTCAAAAACTCGCTGTTTAGCAATGTTTTGTTCTTTTACCAACGCAAATTGGTAGATACGGTTCTGTTCAACACAAGGGAAACTATAGCATTAATGAGCAATGGGACCATACTAGTTTTACATGACAAGCTTGTAATTACACGGTATACAATTTTTCTGCAAGGCACTTACCACAATTTTAATTATATAGTTATTTGTATGTATTTCCTAGCTTCTCCAGAACTGAGTATCCTCTTCTATAAAATGAATTTGTTGAACTAACTCTGATTTCCCTTTTAGTTCCAAGAACTGTATTCTGATGAGAATATGTGCAGAGGAAATAATATCAGGAGAGCAATTTCTCTCATAAGAAGAGCTTACTTCCCTTCTTACCTGGTGACAATCTGAAATACAATTGTGAGAGCCAGACCAGTAATGGACAGCGCACATCCAACGCTGGATAATATGTTTAGTGATTCAGGATATTTGTATTTCTTTTCAAAACTCTGGAAAATAAATTAAGATTTATATTTTTAAATAACCATTCCTGAAATGTCTATGAAAGTCAACATCATAAGAAGTTACATGTGTCAAAATAATCAGAAAATTTCTAGATATATCTTCTTATAAAACTGTTATGTTTTAAAAGGAAATAAATTCCTTATCTCTGAGTAGTTTATATGAAGTATAATGTTGAGAACAATGATTTTCCTCGATGTTTAAAATCAAAGTTGTTTGGATTAGATTAGATCCAAATTTTTTTTTATATTTTTAAATTTATTTATTTTTTTGCATGCAATAAAACTTTTATTTTTTAATAAAAAATTTATTTTTTATTCGTGTTCAATTTGCCAACATACAGAAAAACACCCAGTGCTCATCCCGTCAAGTGCCCCCCTCAGTGCCCATCACCCAGTCACCCCCACCCCCGCCCTCCTCCCCTTCCACCACCGCTAGTTTGTTTCCCAGAGTTAGGAGTCTTCATGTTCTGTCTCCATTTCTGATATTTCCCACCCATCTCTTCTCCCTTCCCTTATATTCCCTTTCACTATTATTTATATTCCCCAAATGAATGAGAACATATAATGTTTGTCCTTCTGCGATTGACTCATTTCACTCAGCATAATACCCTCCAGTTCCATCCACGTTGAAGCAAATGGTGGGTATTTGTCGTTTCTAATGGCTGAGGAATATTCCATTGTATACATAGACCACAGCTTCTTTATCCATACATTTTTTAATTTATTTTTTTTATTTTTATTTATTTATTTATGATAGTCACAGAGAGAGAGAGGCAGAGACATAGGCAGAGGGAGAAGCAGGCTCCATGCACTGGGAGCCCGATGTGGGATTCGATCCTGGGTCTCCAGGATCGCGCCCTGGGCCAAAGGCAGGCACCAAACCGCTGCGCCACCCAGGGATCCCTTTTTTTTTTTTTTTTTAATTTTTATTTATTTATCATTTTTTAATTTAAATTCAATTTGCCAACATATAACACCCAGTGCTCATCCCATCAAGTGCCCTCCTCAGTAGATCTAAATTGACTAAAGTTACTTCATTTATCCCTTATATTATTTTTATGTGTAATTATAATCTAAGAAGAAATCTGCATACCTAAGCTAGTACACTAAAAATAAAGTTGCAGAAATATTTTTTGGACTTGGAAAGATGTTCATATGATCCTGTAAACTTTTTTTAAAAAAGAGGTCTAGTCTTTGTCTAACATATCTATATCTATGCCAGTATTTTAGTATATATTCCTAGTATATTCCATGTGAGTATGTGCTCTTAGAAATCTGGAGAGGTAGGAATGGTGGTCCCTGGGTGAGTAGGATACGTACAATTTTTGCCTGTCTTTATTTTAATAATTTAAAAAATTAGAAAGTAATATTTATATAGCATGAAAGTAATATGGAAGTATTAAAAGAAAAAACCTATAGGGCATCCTGGGTGGCTCAGCGGTTTAGCACCTGCCTTCGGCCCAGGGCGTGATCCTGGAGACCTGGAGTCCCACATCGGGCTCCCTGCATGGAGCCTGCTTCTCCCTCTGCCTGTGCCTCTGCATCTCTCTCTCTCTCTCTCTCTCAAGAATAAATAAAATCTTTAAAAATAAATAAATAAATATTTAAAAATTTAAAAACCTATAGATTTCTTTTAACTACCAGCTACACATACTATCCTATCTCTTGAAATCCTACCTCTTCTCCAAAGATGATCTTTTTTTAAATGCCTACAAATATTATCTATGTCTCTTGTACAAATATATAGCAGTTTGTTAACATATTTTAATTTGAATTGCTATTTTAATTCAAGATGTCATAAATATTTTTCCATATTAGTGTATTTCTGTTCAACTGATAAACATTCATACCTTATGCAATAAGTATGTATTTGCTTATAGGAAGAAAACAAAAATAAAAACAAATTCCATTTTTAAAAACAAAGATTTCACATTATTTCCTGTGTACAGTATACTGAGGAAATACCAAAGAATCATAGAACATACATAGATTGTCAGACTAGAAATCATCTATTCACTTAGAGCCTATCTGCCCCTACTTTACATACAATCCTAATCAGACTTTTAAAAAATTTGGCAACCCCAAACTAATTACAGGTGTGAGTGGTAGGCACTGAGGCAGACTCAGACATTAATGAGAAGAAAGAAGAAAAGAAAGAAAAGAAGGAAAGAAGGAAGAAGAAAAATAACTATGACAATGTAGTCTGTATCATTTAATATATATATAACATATATAATATATATAACATATATGTATACATATATAACAACTAGGCTTTACATAGCTAGTGAATAATACTAATGATCTTTTTTTTTTTTTATGATAGGCACACAGTGAGAGAGGCAGAGACATAGGCAGAGGGAGAAGCAGGCTCCATGCACCGGGAGCCCGACGTGGGATTCAATCCCGGGTCTCCAGGATCGCGCCCTGGGCCAAAGGCAGGCGCCTAAACCGCTGCGCCACCCAGGGATCCCTGATACTAATGATCTTAAAGATACTCAAAAAAGTTAAAACTTTATCTTTACAGTTTTCTAATTAAGAAAGTAAATCTCTCGGAGCAGCTGCTGGCTCCGTCAGTTAAACATTTGCCTTTGCCTCAGGTCATGATCCCAGGGTTCTAGGATTGAGCCCCACGTTGGGATCCCCACTTAGCAGGGTGTCTGCTTCTCCCTCTGCCCTGCCCCCAGCTCGTGCTCACTCTCTCTGTCAAATTAATAAATAAAATATTAAAAAAGAAAGCAGATCTCTCTGTAATATGCTAGAAGATAAAATCAATTAAAATAAGAAAGGTTTGATTCTTAAAATAAGAAAACTGTAACCTCGTAGTTGTCAGGATGGCTAAAATTAACAACACAAGAAAGGAGGTGTTGGTGAGGAAGTAGAGAAAGAGGAACCCTCTTGCACTGTTGGTGAGAATACAAACTGGTGCAGCCACTCTGGAGAACAGTATAGAGGTTTCTCAGAAAGTTAAAAATAGAGCTACCCGACCATCTAGCAATTGCACTACTGGGTATTCACTCAAAGGATACAAACTTACTGACTCAAATGGGTACACTAATCCTGATATCTGTAGCAGCATTATCAACAATAGCCAAATTATGGAAAGAGCCCAAATGTCCATAAAGAAGAAATGGGACACACACACACACACACACACACAAACACACACACACAGGAATATTACTCAGCCATCAAAAAGAATAAGATCTTGCCATTTGTAATGACATGGATAGAGCGAGAGTGTATTATGCTAAGCAACAGAACTCAGTCACAGAAACACAAATACCATATGATTTCACTCATTAGTGGATTTAAGAAACAAAACAGATGAAAACAGGGGACGTGAAAAAGAGAGGGAGGCAAACCATAAGAGACTCTTAACTACAGAGAACAAACTGAGGGTTGATGGAGGGGAGCTGGCAGCTTTGGGCTCAATGGGTGATGGGTATTAAGGAGGACACTTGTTGTGATGAGCACTGGCTATTATACGTAAGTGATGAGTCACTAAATTCTACTCCTGAAACCAATATCTCACTGTTAACTAAGTAGAATGTAAACAAAAAAAGTGATACTAAAAGAAAGTTAAATCTAGTGCATTAAAGAAAAGGAAGTAGATGACATAAAATCATTCAATCATTCAATTAATAAAAAAACTATAGTCATCTCAAAAAAAGTTTATAAAACGTGGTTCTATATTGGGGCACCTGGGTGGCTCAGTCGGTTAAGTGTCCAACTTTTGATTTTGGCTCAACTCACGACCTCAGGGTTGTGAGATCAAGCCCTGTGTCAAGGCTCCACACTGGGAATGGAGCCTGTTCCTGCTTAAGATTCTCTCTGTCCCTCTCCTTCTGCCCTTCCCTACCCCGTCTCCCTCTCAAAACAAAACAAAATCAAACCAAACAAAACAAGGTTCTATAATTCGATATTCTATGCGGTACCAGTATGTTCGGATCTCCACTGGCTTCCCAAACATGGCTCCATCACACTGGGAAATGAAAACACCTGCTTTTCTCAGGAAGCTTCATGATATTAATAAGTGTAAGGTATTACACCCCTCCATTCCACTGCATATGAAAACATTCCATCAAGCCTAAAAAGTAACACTTTTGGTTTTACCAGGATAATAGGTTTCTGGAAATAGAATAAGCAGAAGTCCCTCTCCTAGAAGAGTCAGCCCAAGAACTTTCAGAGGTACACTTATAACTGCACACCAGAGCTAAGTGTTACCAGTTGTTTGTGCAGGGTAGCTTTGAAGTTAAAAGATATAAGGAGGGACACCTGGGTGGCTTTGTCAGTTAGGCATCCGACTCTTGATTTCGGCTCAGGTCATGATCTCAGGGTGGTGAGATCCACACTGGGGGTGGAGCCTACTTAAGATCCTCTCTCTCACTGTCCCTTTGCCCCTCCCCATCTAAAAAAAGATATAAGGACTACATCGACAGACGAATGCATAACGAAGTTGTGGTGTACACGTAGGACAGATTATGAAGCTATTAAAAAGATGAGCTTGTGCCATTTGCAGCAACATGGATGGACTCAGAGGGCATTATGCTAAGGGAAATAAGTCACACAGAGAAAGACAGATACCATATGATCTAACTCATGTGAAATCTAACAAAAAAACACAAATGAATAAACAAAATCATAATCAGATGTAGAAATACAGAGAACAAACTGATGGTTGCCAGATGCAAGAGGTGTGGGCGATGGGCAAAATGTGTGAAGGGGGATGGGAAATATAGGCTTCCAGGAATAATAAGTCACAGAATTAAAAGGCACAGCATAAGCAATACAGTCAGTGATACTGTAATAGCAGTAGGGTGACAGATGGCAGCTACACTGTGGTGAACACAGCACAATCTAGAAACTTGCCAAATAACTATGTTGTACCCTTGAAACTAATGTAACATTGGGTGTCAACTATGCTCATAGAAAACATTTTTAAGATACAAGGAATACATAAAGGAACTATGGGACAAACTGGATGAATTCGAGAGCTTTTCCTCTTTTATCTTCTAGCACAAACTTAGCAACTTAGATTATCCCAATGGAAAAAGCTTTGGGTAAATGATTTATACTGTCCATCCAGGGGCACCTGGGTGGCTCAATAGTTGAGCATCTGCCTTTGGCTCAGGTCGTGATCCCCTGTGTCCTGGGATTGAGTCTCACATCAGGCTCCCTACAGGGAGCCTGCATCGCCCTCTTCATGTGTGTCTTCATGTGTGTCTCTCATGAATAAGTAAAGAAAATATTTTTAAAAATAATAAAAAAAAATCTGCCCACCCATAGTTAAGTATGTACTGCACCCATCCCCAGCACACAGCCATACAGCCTCACCTCTGGCTATAACAACTTCAAGTTTCACAACATGTGAGTTAGTTAGATAGTCTGTGAGCTCTTCTTTTGCACACGGGCTCCCTTCTCATTATTCAATATGCAGTGCCGACCTCATCCACCCTGAGACCATACTGCAAAAAGCTCTATTTACTTGCTTTTCTCAGGACCTCCTTTTTATAGTCTTATCACTCCATTCCTTGTTTATCCATTTAGTCTAGGTTGAGTATCCACACACACTAAGCCCCAAAGTTATCTCCAATTACCACAATTCCAGAATTATGTATAAGGAAAATTCTCATCTGGAAAGAGATTACTATGTACATCCTTACCATTAATACAGCAAAATTAGTAGTATGGTTGCAGTGGCAGTACAATAATCCATCAGTGGCCCTAATTTTGTGACATCCATTCGTGTCCCAATCCTTTTTTGAAAAACTCCAGTAGACACAGGCATAGGAATAGAGCTGGAATTCTTTTGAGTCATACTATAAATAGAAAAGACAATTGCAGCCAATTATTTAAAAATGCCTACTCAGGTAGAAAAAAATCAAATAAGATAAGCATATGAGAAATCTATTAGGTATGTACCAAGTACAACATCTTTGTTATAGATTAGAGAGGGAGAAAAAGAATATAAAATTCAAATTAGCTCATTTTGCATTTAGCTAGTCTGACAAAAAAAGTGGAATGTTTAAATGAATATCTTCAAAGATTCTTTTAAAGAGTTTTTCTGTGAAATTAATATATTGTACACCTAAAACTAATATTACACTGTATGTTAACTAACTGGAACTAAATAAAAAGCTTTTTAAAAATAAAGAGTTTTCCTGTGGATTTCTTTTCCCAACCAACCCTGCTTTGTAATCAAAAGTGGCCTGAATTTTATTTGTTGGTGGAAAAACTCACCCTTGGATTAAAGACGATGTTAACAGAAGTTCCCTGATCTCCATTTTTATCGGTTTTGCTTGAGATAATTTTTTGACTAAAATCTGATTTAGTTTTAAAAGTTTTTGATTGGAAAAGTTTGTTCTTTTGATACACTACAAAGCCACATGACTTTGTGTCACCTGAGAAAAAAGAAGAAAAAAACACTAAAATCAACAAAAGAATCCTAGGGCAAAGAACAAAGAAAGTCCCATGTCATCGTTTAACTGCATGGCTGCTTAATATTTGAGTACAGTACAGTAAAAATGGTTTGCTAGCTGAATCTTTACTTAATTGCAATATGTAATTAACATATGTAACCTGTGCCTGGCCATTCCGTTTACATTACTTTTTTTTTCCTGAGGTCCAGATTCCTTACCTTCTAAATGGGAACAAAAATTTGGGGTATTATAAGGATCTCATGTATAAAATAAACATCTTGCTTCCTATGCAGGGAAACAGAGTGAAGACATTCAGGTAGCCCAGGGCTGCTTCATCCACTGATAAGACATCAGACAAGAAACAGCAATGAGTGGATATCAAGACAGCAGTGCCTAGGAAAGTGCTCTGTGAGACCTGTTTCCTCTTAAAAGGGACGGAGCAGAAACCAGTCTATTCAGTCACAGAGTTAGGAGTTCACATCATGTCAGGGATTGCTTCCGTGGAGCCAGATACTCTCCATCGTCTCTTGAATTGTTGGTCTCTGCTACTTCATGATGATCACAGGGTTTTCCCAAGACTGGAAGGCTATTGTGACATATTTCTTCAGGACATTGGAAAAAAGTGGTCAGTTGCTCCTCAGATTTCCTAGAAAAGCATGGCCATAGTAGAGGGTTTTGCATGGAGGCTGGCCATTGCAATTGTCAAACAGAACGACCTGAGGAATGCCCCTAACACTTTATACAACTGATGGCCATATTTAAGGCAGAAGCAATTATAATAATTATATATTTTAACTGAATTAATTTTCTAAACTCTACATATGATACCAAGAAAACTAAAACAGTAGCAGTGAGGCAAGCCTATTTAGTGTGATTGGAGAGATAGGCAGACAAGAGCCTGACAGGCCCTAAAACATCCTCCACAGCCAACCATGTTCTATCCTCTACCTAGACATAAAGACATTGCTTTAGGGAGCTTTTTCATGACACATTGGCCTTGCCAAGTTGTTCCTTCTGAATGTTGGATGACAAAGTTAACCCTAAAATTGCAGTAAGACTTCTTTTCATTATTGTTATATATATACATATATGTTTTATATGTTTATATATATATATAAAAGAATGACATGCTTGATGGAAAAGCCAAATCCAGGGGTGCCCAGGTAGCTCAGTTGGTTAAGAATCAGACTCTTGACTTTGGCTCAGGTCATGGTCTCAGGGTCATGAAACAGAACCCCATGTCAGATTCTGTGCTCAGTGGAGAGTCTGCTTGAGATTCTCTCTCTCCCTCTTCCTCTGTCCCTCCCCCTGCTTATGCATGTGTGAGAGCACGCCCTCTCAAATAAATACATAAATCTTTTAAATAAATAAATAAATAAATAAATAAATAAATAATAAATAAATAAATAAAGTCAAATCCATAGAAATATATAAGTTAAAAAATGAAAGTCCCTGCTTATCCCTCTTCTCATTCTTAAAGTATTTTGGTCACTTACTAGAAAACAATCACTTTTATCTAGATATTCAGATTTATTAGAATGAAATTCTATTCACCATTATAAATTTTTTAATCTCCATATTTATAGATATACCTTCTTGATGCTTATTTATATTCTTTCTCTCTTTCCCTTTTCTTGATAAAATTTGTTAGAATCTTGCCTATTTTATAAGTCTTTTCATGGAGTCGATGTTCATTTTGTTGATCAAGTCTAGCATTTGTTAACTTCTATTTTTTTATATTTTATTTATTCATAAGAGACAGAGAGAGAGAGAGAGAGAGAGAGAGAGAGAGGCAGAGACACAGGCAGAGGGAGAAGCAGGCTACATGCAGGGAGCCTGACGTGGGACTCGACCCTGGGTCTCCAGGATCACGCCCTGGGCTGAAGGCGGTGCTAAACTGCTGAGCCACCTGGGCTGCCCTGTTAACTTCTATTTTTATTAAGTTTCCCCATTACATTTATTAATTCCTTCTCTTTTTAAAAAGATTTTATTTATTTATTTGAGAGAGAGTGAGAACAAGAGATATCACAGAGAGAGAGGGAGAAGGAGAAGCAACTGATGGCTGAGCAGAAAGCCCAACATGGGGCTTGATCCCAGGACCTGAGATCATGACCCAAACTGAAGGCAGATGTTTAACCAACTGAACCACTCAGGCACTCCTATTAATTCCTTCTTTTTAGTTTCTTTACATTTATTTTATTTTTATGCTTCTTTAGTTGAATGCTCAGTTCATTTTTGACAATATCATTTATTTTCTAATAAATTTATTAAAGCACGTACATTTTACTTTAAATCATTTAAATAATTTACTCTAAACACTAAAAGCAGGCAGAACAAAATACAGGAGACTATCATTGTGACTTTAATGTAAGAAAGAATTTAAATAATTTTTTGTGCACATCCCATAGATGTTGACATGTGGTATTCTCATTCTCATTAATTTCTAAATACTTTGTAATGTACACTTTAATTTCCTTTCTAACAATTTTTTAAAAATTTCTAATTGGATAAAATCTTGGCCATTCTTTTGTGGTACATTTATTTTTTTTTAAGATTTTATTTATTTATTCATGATAGTCACAGAGAGAGAGAGAGAGAGGCAGAGGGAGAAGCAGGCTCCATGCAGGGAGCCCGACGCCTGATTCCAGGATCGCGCCCTGGGCCAAAGGCAGGCGCTAAACCGCTGCGCCACCCAGGGATCCCTTGCGGTACATTTCTAGTTTTATTGTATCATGGTCAGGAACTATGTCTTACATAACTTTTATTTTATAAATGCATAAGCTTTTCTATGTGATCAATAGAAAATGACCATGTGGTCAGCAACAAATGGTCAGTTGGTGAAGCACTTGATGGGTATGTGAAAAGAATTTTTATTATCTCTTTTCTGTCTATAAGCAGATTTATTATCACACACACACTCAAATGTATATAAATGTCAAGCTTATTAATTATTTTTGTCTACATGATCTTTAATTTCTGGTATAGTTGCATTAAAATCTTTCCCTATCAGAATGGTGTGTCAATATGTCCCTATATTTCCAACAATTTTTGTTTATATATGTCAATTATGTCTTTTTAGGGGAAAAGGGAATTAAAATACAGATAATTCTGGGGTTTGGTTTCTAAAAATCATATAAAATTTGTCCCTTTCAGTCCTATGTCCTTGTCTTTTAACAGTGTGTTTTAGCCCATTTGAAAAGACTGATAATTTATATGGAATAAGAAGTTAGATCCCTATCTTTCACCAAACATATAAATTCTACATTCACTGAAGACCTAAATGCATACACAAACACTAAAAACATGCAGGAGAAAAATAAGAACTATTGTAGTGAATTTAACACAGAGAAGTATTTCTTTTAAAAAGTACCAATTATAAAGGAAAATACTGATATATTGGATTACCCTATAAATTAAAAATTTGGTATGACAAAAGACCTCAAAAGCCAAGCAAAATAAAGCTACAGACTGGAGGAAAGATATTTGCAACTTTATAACCAACAAATAATTAGTGTCCAGAGTACATAGTGTGGAGAGTACATGGCCAATAAGGAAAAGACTTACAATCCAATAGAGAAATGATCATAGTATTTGAATAGGCAAGTCGCAGAGTACAAAATCAGAATGTTTAATAAAGACATGAAAAGGAAGAAGAAATTCTAACGTATCATTGAATATCCAAGCTGCAAAAGGAATACTTGCCATTTATATCAACATGGATGGAACTGGAGGGTATTTTGCTGAGTGAAATAACTCGATCAGAGAAAGACAAATTATCATATAGCTTCATTCATATATGGAATATAGGAAACAGCACAGAGGATCATAGGTGAAGGGAGGGAATGCTGAATAGGAAGTCATCAGAGAGGGAAAAAACCATGAGACTCTTAACTATAGGAAACAAACTGAGGGTTACTGAAGGGGAAGTGGATGTGGGGATGGGGTAACTGGGTGATGGGCATTAAGGAGGGCATGTGATGTGATGAGCACTGGGTGTCATAGACAACTGATAAATTATTGAACACTGCATCTGAAACTAAGTATGTACTATATGTTGGATAATTAAATTTAAATTTTAAAAAAGGAGTATGTGGGATGCCTGGATGGCTCAGAGGCTGAGCTTCTGCCTTCAGCCCAGGGCGTGATCCTGGAGACCCAGGATTGAGTCCCACATTGGGCTCCCTGCATGGAGCCTGCTTCTCTCTCTGCCTATGTCTCTGCCTCTCTCTGTGTCTCTCATGAATAAATAAATAAAATGTTAAAAAAATTTTAAATAATAAAAGGAACATAACAGTATTTTTAACATATTTATCACATAGACAAAAGTTCATAAGCTTGATAACATCTAAATAAATCTCCCAAAAGAGATGTTTAGTTTAAAAAAAAGTGAGTTCCATACAACAAAATACCACCTGGGTAAATATTTAAAACCCACAAAATAGAATATTTTATTATGGATATATAAATATGTAGCAAAAGTTTAAAGACAACCATAAAAATGAAACACACCAACTAAAGAAAGATATAAGTTCTGGGGGGAGGGATGGGAAAAGATAGGGCACAGGACTTCAGGTACAGCAACATCTTCCTTTTTAAAGAGGTCTGAGGCAAACATAGCAAAATTTGACATCAGTTGACCTTGCTGGTGGGTACATGGGTGCTGCATGCATTATTTTCCATACTTTTCTATATGCATGAGATATTTTTAAATTAAAAGGAAAGCACAGAAAAGAGCATAAAAGACTTAGATTTAATCTCCAGTTTCACAAAGCATGTAGCCAAAGCAAATGGAAGCAAAATTCCACAACATGCCAGATCATGACCTCCTTCCTTATCAGTGCTATTATGAACTCTAAAATATGTACTTTCTGGCATTGGGTTGCTTTTTAAGTTTTAGGCTTTTTTAGGTGAGGGAAGGGCTGAGGAAGAGGAAGAGAATCTTAAGCAGGCTCCAGCCAGCACAGAGATGATGTGGGGCTTGCTCTCACAACCCTGAGATCATGACCTGAGTTGGTGACATCAAGCTTCTGAAGTTTAACCAACTGAGCCACCCAGGCACCCCACATTGGATTTTTTATTTGGGGATAGAATAAATATGTGTGCTTGCTTTGCTTACTATTATTGTCAAAATAACCATTTTTTAGGCTTTGAAAAGTACAAAGATTTCATGTTAGACATAAAATTTTCTGAAGGACCATATGCAAGATGATAGGAAGCCCAAGGTGAGCACTATATTAGTGGAGATAACTAAAATCTGTTGCTACAAGATGATGACTGTGCCAATTACATAAAATATCCCAAGGCAGGTCCATAGGATGAATCTGAGTCTACGAGTGCCATGCCATCAGTAAATATGGGCAAAGTTTATGACTGAGTATTTTTAATATATTTTAAGTGTAAAACTGACCTGCATTAGCTAGATTTTTCTTAGAAAACCTACTCGTGTCCATGACCAGAGCATTTCAATTCTGCTCCAAAGATTTTTGAAAAGGAAAAAAAGGAAAGAAATCCTCTCCGTCATCTAGAATAGCAGAGTTGAGATTACCATAATTTGTCAGAGCTCAAATGTACTCAAATGCAAATTATGCAGTATGAAACAAAGTAAATATTATTCTTTGCTCAGTGGATTTTAAAATACTAATTCCATAAATTTGAGTGTACTTTAAAAAAGATTTTATTGATTTATTTGAGAGAGAGAAAAAGCCTGTGTGTGTGCATGAGTGGACAGAGGGACAAGCAGACTCCCTGCTGAGTAGGGACCTGGATGCTGGAGCTCAATCCCAGGACCCTGAGATCATGACCTGAGCTGAAGTCAGATACTTACAAACTGAGGCACCCAGGAACCCCCAATTTGAATGTATTTTTTAATGTCACAAAGTTTGAGACCTACTTTTTGAGGTTTGGAGCAAGATTTGAAGCTCAGTCTCTATGTCTGGATTAAGTGCGTCCACGTTTGTCTCCACAACTGTGGAACCAGAAGTGAGAGAATCACTAGTTCCTGTGAGAAGGAAAAAAGAAGAATTTTTAAAATCTACGTTTTTCATAGACAGGGCATTATTCATGGTTGATAGCAGAATGCTGTCTGCTATTTTAAGTACATGAGACACACCGCTCACCTTTCTTCACAGAGAAGCGAACATTTTTAGACTGCTCAGTGCCTTCTGAAGAGAAAGCCACAGACTGTACTGCCACATTAGGTTCCACCACTGACTCGTTACCCAAAGACGTGGAGTAAATTTCCATTTGCTCAATAAGCCTGTGTAGAATAAAACATAACAATGTAATTTTCTAGAGATTTGTCATAAAACCAAAGGTGTGTGTTCTCTCCCACATTCCAATAGAAAGGCTCAACCATAAAACTCGTGATCACAACAACATTGGCATAATCAACTTAAAATAATTTATTTTCTTCACCAGAGTCTTGCTTTATTATACATACTTTTTCTAAAGTTCTAATGGACTGACTCCCCTGAAGGATACTCTGTATACAGATGCCAGCAAACTGGAACTCAAGAATGACCAATTTCCCCACAGAAATAGTCTTTATTGTGTTGTTCTTCATATAAAGGATCCTGTTACTACCCATCATTGGCCAGACATGCTCTTCATGTTTCTCCAATTATGAGAACCAATTTCCACTTATTCAACTCCTTCCTCTCACCCAAACTCCTTGGAGTCTAAAGCATCTCCTGATAGCTGTTGGTTCCAGAGGCAACAGTTCATTTGGAACCATGCAAGAGTAGAGCTCTGAGCTCACTGCCTCATTTATTAACTAAACATTGCAGGTTTCCACGATGTTCTTTTCTACTTTGGATAATTTCAGAGATAAGATTAGATGGAAAATGGGAGCGAGTTAGAGAATCTGTCAGTTTGGTGATCTCCATAGAAAAGTCTTAAGACCTTTTTATTTGCCTTGTTTCCTAGAAGAAATATTTGCACTATTTCTGTACTGGACCAAACAAAATCTCGAGAGCTTAGATAACTGATTCAATCTAGTTTTACCAGAAATGAAGTGATTTAATTAAAATGTATTTGTTCCATATTCTAAATCCTTTATTTTGGCCACTAAAGTATTTTTCCCTTTCCCCAACTAACGTATTAAAGAGACAAATTTTAAAATAATTAAAGATTGCTTTTATAAAGAGAATAGATAATCATTTATATGGAAACATTTGAGTTGGCTTGTTTTGAATGTTTTCCTTTCATAACGCCATTTTCTGAATTTTTAGCAATCCACATTGTATATTTCCCACTTAATAACAATCATACTCTAGGGCTGCTTTCCACAGGAGGAATACATAACAAAATTCTCATCTTCTAAGAACATATTTCATATATTTGTCAACCAAATAATATCTGTTGAGTGCCTACTAAGAGGTCATACCCCCATGAAACACTGGTGATAGCAAGAGGCACTCCCTCAGGCATTTGAGGCTAAAGGGAAGGAAGTACCAGATATCTGGGAATGACTGCAGAGTTCACAACCACTTTGAAAGGGTTGCTCTAGGGGCACCTGGTTGGCTCAGGGGTTGAGCGTCTGCCTTTGACTGAGGTTGTGATCCCAGGGTCCTGGGGTCAAGTTCTGCATAGGGCTCCCTCCAGGGAGCCTGCTTCTCCCTCTGCCTATGACTCTGCCTCTGTGTGTCTCTCATGAATAAATAAATTTGAGGGAAAGAAGAGGAAGGAAAGAAAAGAAGAAAGAAAGAAAGAAAGAAAGAAAGAAAGAAAGAAAGAAAGAAAGGAAGGAAGGAAGGAGAGGGAGGGAGGAAGGAAGGAGAGGGAGGGAGGAAGGAAGGAAGAAAGAAAGAGGGAAAGAAAAGAGGAAAGAAAGGAAAGGAAAGGAAAGGAAAGGAAAGGAAAGGAAAGGAAAGGAAAGGAAAGGAAAGGAAAGGAAAGAAAGGAAAGAAAGGAAAAAGAAGAGAAGAAAGAAAGAAAGAAAGAACGAAGAAAGAAAAGAAAAGAAAAGAAAAGAAAAGAAAAGAAAAGAAAAGAAAAGAAAAGAAAAGTAAGCATTGCTGGAGCCACAGCCACTTTGAAGGCCATTTTTTTCTACCATATGATTCTTCCCTGCTCTTGCCCTAACGGATTAGATTAGAGATGGGTGTCTGCCTCAGAGTACCCAATGCAGAGGCTGGCCATTGACCAGTACAAATAACTGGAAGAAGCAATCAGATTCTTTTCACTGAAGAATTTTCAGGTTAGTGCCATAGTTATTTCAGGAAAGTCCTGGGTAAGAGGGGACCAGAGAGGTCATTCTGTCATTGTAAGGACAAATACAAATTTAAAATAAGAGGCTTAATTTTTTGAAAATAAAAGAAGCAATTTCTTTCTCCTCCTTTTCCTTTGAGCATCTACTTTAGAAAAAAACTTTAGAAGGTCTTTCTCTTCTCTTTGAAATATAATTTTTTTTTTGAAAACTAGATTGGCATTTTGTCTACCTAATGACTCAGGAATGGCTTTCTCAAGGATATGAAAGCCATCTCTTTGGAAGATAAACATCAAGGGAGTTAGTGCCCCTATTTCCCAGTTCCTGTGGAGGGTGGGAGCTTAATTTTAGTGTGTGGGTACCTTGCTCCAAGTTGCAAAGCTGCCTCCTGTCACAAAGGTATGAGAGGTTTGTTCTTCCTTTGGATAAAGTCAGTTAGCTAACACAGATGGTCACCTCAGTTACCAGGTTAACTTAACATGAACTATGTGTGACAGCGTTGTCAGGTTCTCTTAATTGAGGGCTAGTTATTGATTACCTGAAAACATGTATGTAATGGGTTATATCTGCTTGGCTGTATAAAGAGGTGAGATTCTTCTCTGTCTGCGATCTCTTGGTGTTTACCTGTGATTGATACACATCACATTCTGGTTTAACACTTATGCAATGAAAAGCGTTTTCCTTCTCTATTGTCTTTGTGGAGAGCACTTCTGGGTTGAGAAAAGATTGTGTTTTTAATTATATTTCTCCAACATTGCGAAAATGGTTAATTTATGAGAGAGCAGAAACTAGAAGATGAAATATACAAGTTTATTAAGTCATGTTAATTATAAAGATCAACTGTTAACCTTTTTTTTTTTTTCAAGACCAAATATATAAAAGTCAGGTATCGTGCAAATGATTCACATATATTATCTCAGTGAAGCCTCACAAGAATCCTACTAAAGTGAGCCCCAAAAGTTACTCCTATATTATACTGAAGAATCTGAGTCTCTTCCAAGAGAAATGAATTTGGCCAAAATCATATACCTACTAAATAGCAATGCTAGGATTTGAACCTAGGACTGTCTGACTCCAATATAACCATCATATTATCCCAGAAGGAAGGCCTACATAGTCCTCTATGGGGACTTTCAGAGCTGCCTGGGATTCCCTGCCATCTCCCTACTCCAGGATCCATAAAGCCCACCATATTATAATACTGTTCTTAAGTTCCCATGAGATTCTATAAGCCTCTTTAGGATAAATCGCTGGTCAAGATAATTTAAGTGAGCATTTTTTAACTAAAGGAGGCTGACTAGAACAAAAATACCAATAGAAATGTGAAATGCAAACATACAAGGTGGTCAGTATTAGAGAAGCCGTTTTACATCCCAAGGACAGGTAAACAGACAATTATGAACCTGAATTTGACAGCAAAGTTTCAGGGTGATAGATCAGTCTTTGCAACAAGTGGTCAAATGGAGAAATGAGGTCTTAGATTCACTGATCATAGTAGGATGCCCTTAACAGCAGAGACTTTGCCCATGATGCCTCTCAACTTAGACCAGGAGAATGGATGCACGGATGCTAGAAAACTTCACTATGACAAACTGAGCCAGCTGGAGCTGGGCAGGTTTTTTCCCTCCCTGTCACTCTCCTGTTTTACTCTCACACTGTCCACTTCTCCCCATGAGTGGAGAAGGGGAGTCCAGTAGTTTGGAGATGCAAACAGAAAATCGTAAATGAAAGAAGGGAACAGCCAAAGTAAGATGGGCAACTAAGGCCCAGTGTCTCTCAGGAGACCTTGCATCTAGGCCTAGTTTCAGGAGACAGAGTTTGGAAAGGAAGAGTTCCCCAGAGAAGCAATTCCCTTCCCCAGGGAGAGAGAAACATTAGAATCGCCTCTGCTGGCAGTTCCTGAGAAGTACTAAGGGCTTGGTGAGCTGATGTAGGGGTTGGAGCTTGAAGTGACAGCCTTATCTAAATGAATGAAGGCCTGAGTCCACAAGGGCTTATGCATAAGATCACATGGGAGAGACAACTGACAGACCAGGATTAGAAAAGTAAGCAGACCAGAAATCCAGAGTGGGAGGAATTACTAGGAGTGCAATTGTAACATTTCATGTTTCAAGTGTGTCCCATATTTAAATTTTTTACTCATCCTCTAATCACCTCCTTTGAAGCCTTTGGAGATTGCACATAAATCATACAGAATCAATTTTTTCTCCATGTTGTAAGCCAGTAAAATTCATAATTTCTTATTGTCAGGATAGTATTTTCATCTGTATCATAATGTGTGACTTTCTCAGCTGAATCTCATAGTTGCTCTCTCCTCAGCTTTCTCACCAGAAAGAAACATCCACCCTTCTCCTTTCTCCCTAGCAAGACTGCAAACATAGTCTCCAGCTCCGAAGGGAGCCCACTCTGGCTCTCAAGCTCCATGTTCACTGAACAGAGACTCTGAATTCCATGGCCACATCCTTCTCCAACTTCAAGAAAAATGGGAGTCTTTATACTCCCAGTGAGAAGGGCCCAGACACCTACTGAAATCTGAAGTCATAAAATACACCAGCAAAACTGTTGAAACAACCACCTCTACCACCGTCTTTCAGAATTATAATCTTTTGAATGTTCCATCCATTTCATGATTTTGTGCTTTTTCTACATTGAGGGCTCACTGTAAAAATTAGAATACTAAGAGTTACTTCTAGGAATTTCTCCTAAAAATTATGGGCCATACAAACAGAGATTATGTATAAGAATGTTGGTTGCTCAAAATAGTAAAAGACTTGAAGCAATCTAAATGTCCCTCAGGAGGAATTGCTTAAATAAAAGTTCACTCATGCAGTATCTAAAATTTATGATGTATATGTGTGGATATTTATACTGAAAAGATGTTCATAAGGTATTAAGTGACAAAAAACAGCTATAAATCAGTAATATGTAATATGATACAAACACAAAAACACATACAGAGAAAAACACCTGGAACAATATATACCAACAGGTTAAAAAAGGTGGGACAATTTTTTAAGTTTTGCTCATATATATATTTTCTTATTTTTCTATGGTGAGTATGTATATTTACTTAATTTTAAAAATTTTTAAAAACTATATATAAGATAAAAACATAATGAATCCTAGTAAGGGATCTCTATAATAAAGCACATGAGTTTTATTACAAATATACAACTAAAAGATGCCCAAACATAGGAATCAAAAAGAGAGAAGGCAGGTAGAGTTGGATTCTTTTTTTTTTTTTTTTCCAATGTAGCCTTGGGAAAGCTAAAGAAAGCTAAACCAAGACACACCAGGATGTTGGGGCTAGCTGAGTCATGTACAGGCAGCTGGCAATGTGTCCTGCAAAGTCATGCTATTATTTTTAGCTCTGTACATTGAGAAAACAGTTGGAAGAGCTCCTACTGTGCCTGCAGGTTGACCTTTGGCCACACCCAAGGTAAGGCTAGGAACAGAGGTTCTAATCTGAATCAGCCCAGTTGTTCTCTACCTCCTGAGCCGTGGCCTCCCCAGGAACCAGGAGTTCACATGTACCACTCTGTCTAAGCAATGAAGATCAGATCAGGTGATCTGGGAAAGGTGGAAAGCCAAGACTTCGGTCTGCATTCCCGGGAATCAGCCAGTTAGTGCATCCATGAGAGAAATCAAGACATCTTTCTCAATGCTGTAACCCAGGAAACTAACTAGCACTTTGTGATGTCTTCTTTACCAACTGGAACTGTGCTTACGTTGCAAAGGTATCATCATAGTCAGTAGCAGCAGCAGCACTTTGAAAAACATCTTCTTTGGCTTCTAGAAGTTGACTCACTGTGGCTACAGCAACAGCTTTCGCCTGCCAGGAAGAAGGCAGCAAACAATCATCGTAGAAGACATGTGTCATATACAATCCTCACCACCATTATCAAGCATTATTATGGGGTCAAGTGGCACCATTAGAACGGTAATCTAGAGGCAGATATTTTTCAAAATTCAAGGTGTCATTTTAGATAGCAGAGAGAATAAAGGTAACACATGGTGAAATTTTAAATTGAGTCCTTCAGGAAGCTTAGGTTTCTGAATTCGGCCTCAAAGCGAGGTCCTTCACAGAACCTCTACCCCAACCCTAGGAACACCAAAGCAGACACACACAGAAGCAGAAACTAAGTAAGACTGCAGGGCTCTGATAGTGGAAACATAGCCCACAACACATAGTATAACTCTCATACTTACTGTTGAACCAAGTAAAGTGATTTCTAGTTTTGTCTTTCTTTCCATGTCTTTTTTTTCCCTCCCCCTCCCCCTTTTTAAAAAGCTTATGAGTTTTACCTCAGAGGAAGCATTTCTGGATGTGTTGAAGATCTGCCCAACCACTCTAGTAGCAGAAGTGACATTGTCAGGAGTTAGTCTCTTGGCATCAGATGTTAAAATCTGAGCTTCATTGGAAATATTCAGAGACTGTGACGAGATGTTGTCTATCTGTTTAAGAAAAAAACAAAAACCCTAACTTCATACAGCTATGTCTAAACACTTTGCAAGCAATTGCAGGTGGGAATAAGCTGGAATTTAGCTGATAATCTCATGAACATCCACTTGGTTCTTCATGTTTGCTTCTCTCCTTGAGTAAAAGACACAGTACATGCAGGCTGGTGGGTTTTCCAGCTCTTACTATGGGCCAGGATTAATGAACTGCCATAGGTAGATCAATGCTCCTCAAGGTGGGATCCATGACCCAATGTTGATTCACTGTTTGTTACAGGCTTCATAGGAAGGCAAGCACAGAAACTGAGGGTAACTGGTCAGAAACTTACACAATTGTATGCTGGTGAACCCAATGATTCGTTTCAATGATTTATATTTAGATGGTAGCTACACTTGGGTGAGCATAGCACAACATATAGACTTGTTCTAATCACTGTTTTGTACACCCAAAATTAATGTAACACTGTGTGTCAATGATACTTCAGTAATAAATAAATAAATCTTTTTTAAAAGAGGAAAAAAAAGATTTATATTTTATCTGTCTTTTTTCATCCCATTTTCCTAATAATTAATTTTTACTACATTTTACAAAATTATTGGTCTGCAGGGGGTTGGAAATTGTTAAAACAGCTTTTCAGCGCAGATTGGGAAACACTAAACCCTATCTCCAGGTACCAGCTGGCCCCCTGGCTCTGGTGTTGTGAGGCTAACACCAGGTGTTAATGTGCACGTGTTTTTCACTAGATGGCAGCATTATTTCAAAAATCAAGCCAAGGTTACAGGCCATTCACAGGGGAGAGTTGAAAACAATATTCAATCAATGTACAGAAATGAAGAAAGCTCTCATTCAATAGCTAGGTCTCTGCTCTGGGCCAGGCACTTCCCTGGATGTTTTGTAGGTATTATCACATTTAATACACAAAACAACACTATGAATGGAGCATCCTCATCCCTGTTTAAAGGTTTAGAGAGGTAAAAGAGTTCAGATTAAAAGTGTCAGAGCTGCAGAGCATCTGGGTGGCTCAGTGGTTGAGCATCTGCCATTGGCTCAGGTCGTGATCCCAGGGTCCTGGGATGGAGTCCCACATCGAGCTCCCTGCAAGGAGCCTTCTCCCTCTGCCTATGTCTCTGCCTCTCTCTGTGTGTCTCTCATGAATAAATAAATAAAATCTTAAAAAAAAAAGTGTCAGAGCTGAGAGCCAAAAACTGGTTAGTGAGACTCCAGAACATGAGGTCTTTCCCCCAGTTTGTGAAGTTGGCACAAACTATGGCATTAGCATCCACCTCTACTCTCCACTCCCAACCCCATTTCTACCCCTAACCCTGTCTATCTGCAATTAGGGAGCCAGCATGATACAGTGTGTACTTTAAAATAAAAATCCTTTTTGGCTATGGTTCACTGCACCTCTCAGAGATAGCTTCCTCATCTATAAAATAGGTACATTAATAACTATATAGTTGTTGTAAGAATTAAATATGATAAAATAACATGTAAAGTGTCACACAGTATTTGGCACACAGTAATTGCTCAATAATTAGTATAATCACTATAATTATCTATGAGAATAACTGAGGTTCTAGAAGAACTAAATGAGATAATGTATTTGACATGCCCTACACTTAGAAGGACCAAAGTTTCCTTCTCCTCCCCTTTCTTGGCCCCAGATATTAGCCATTCCATGCATTTGCATTTAGGTATACACTAGGTTAAAATAATTTAATGAAAAAATTGAAAAAATATCTAATCATATGTATTACCTACTTCACTGGCTCACAGATAAGCCCTGAGATGAGCATTAGGGTCTCAAAAGGTCTTTTTTGGTTGTTGTTTTTCTCCCCCTTTATTTTTAATCTGATTCAGTTGACCATCAAAATACATTCCCTTTGGTCTCAAATGTCAGTGATCTATTTTCAGTCAACACTTCATTGGTCTAAAAAGATGAGGCTATTTAAAATCTGTTATAGATCATCATTTGCTAAAATTTGCTGAACCAACAGGTCCAGTAGTCCCTTTTCACAAACAGATATCAACTTCAAAAAAAAAAGAGTGGTTTTAGTTACCAGTTTTTGTTATTTCTAATATGAGAGTTTTAAACGCATTGGCCATTAGGTATTTAAAGAACAGACTTACATAGTCCGAACTTTCTCCAGTTGCCCAGCCCATGGCCTCTGTGGCATACCTGTTTTGCCAGGGTTTCCAGATTTTCATTGCAATTTCCTATGGTCACGTTTTGTAATACTATCACTCCATACTTAGTAATATTGCACAGCCGCGTTGCCATTGGATTGCCCGCTTTAATAAAAAGAAAAAAAAAAGACTGTTTGCAAAGATGGCAAGATGCACTAGCAATTTTCTGCTCCTGTACACATCCCCTTCTGTGTGATTTTGCGACTCCCACTTCTCCATTTTCTGAATCTGGACTGGACTTATCACTTGCATTGACCAAGAGAATGTTCTGTGAGAGTTCCAGAACCTGGGCCTCAAGACTTGAAGTTGCAGCCTTTCTGTCTTGGGACACTGTCCTGGAGACTCTTGTGTGGGGAAGCAGCTCTAATCTACTAGAGGGTGAGAGGCTATGTGGAAGACAATTGAGGCCATACAACCAGCAACAAAGCACCATGTGAGTGAGGTCATCTTGCACATTCCATCAGTCCATCAACTCAGAGATCTATGAAAAATCTAAATCATTATTCTTTGAAGCCATGGAATTTGGGATGATGTAATACACAGCAATGGAAAAGTGAATCGGGTAGTCACTACAGGAAACTTTTAGGCAGATGTCACTTATCTTGATTTTTAAATCCGAAAATCAAAAGACCAGCCAACTATTTCCTCCTTTTGAAGTCTGCAAGGAAGATGTGCCTTCCAACAACTAGGGACATAGGGCTTTGAATCGGATATGATGAAGGTTGAGAGATCAGAAACAGTATGAAAAATTCCTACTAAGTATTGAATCAATCAATCGATCTTTCCTTCTTTATCCAAATCTGAGGAACACCTGAAAGGCAAAGAGTTCCACTGTATTGTAGCACCTATTTGATACCTGGTTGGCTCTCAATAAATACTTTTTGAATCATTGGGTCTATTTCCTGTAATTATCGCTGAGCCTCCCTACCTCAGTGTCCTCCTGTGGCTAATGCTTAAGAGGCTATTAATAGATAAAATCACCTCCAGCTCTCATTAGAGACAGCTATCAGAAGGTGAAATTTTCTCAGGAGTAGCTTCTAGCAGCTGCTTCTTGAGGTAACACCTAGAAACACTGAAATTAGAGATACAAAGTAGAAGGTTAAAAGCCACTCTTAACTTACATAATGGCTCCACCTCTACTTTATGACATAATGAAAATTTCAAATATATATGTAGAATTTTATTCGTTTAATACATTTTTTCCTATATATTACCTATATGAATGAATATACCCACTCAAAATCAGTGAAAATATTTTGGTCATTTACTATATCAACTTAAATAATTTAGAAGTAATTCTTAATATGAAACTAAAAGCAAATTTGCCAATAGCTGGAATCTATATCTCTAAAATTATTTTATAGGCTCAATTTGAAATTCAAGGTGTAAAAAATAAACCTGTTCATAAGTGTTGCTCAGAAAAAAACATATAACCAAATAAAAGAGCCAAATGAAAGATGGTGATTCTCTTGTCCCAAAAACATAATATATATCAAACAAATGTGATGTCCTTTGATGAGCACATTACTGACTTTTTTATACTGCTCCTCATTCAGTAGCCCACAGCTATTTTTTGTAGTTGTATCTCTTTTATAAATTATAATGAAATATTTAAGATATACAAAACATGAAAAATTAAGACAATAGGTATTCCTGGATACCATACAGTATAAGAAGTAAGTACCAATACATGAAACCCCTCCCGCTTATCTTTTACTTTCTGAGCTTTCAATCAAGAGGCTAGAAGGACCTATGTAAATAGGATCATGAATATTTGAGTAGGCATGATATATGTGAGCAGAGGCTATTTGAATTCTGCAAATGGAATACTGGTCTACATAATCTCTTAGAATAAAGAAGATAAAGAAACAAAGAAGAAAGACCAGTACCTGTAAGTACTGCAGTGTTTCAAAGAGCCCTTGACATACATAATAAGAAGTATCTAAATAAAATGTGAAATTCTCCACAGGGTTATTACTGACAGAATTTCTATCAAGCATCTTCATAAATGATCTAGAATTGGCTGTGTTACTGAGATATCTTATTCTGTAGGAAATGATATCCTGCAGGAAGGTGTGAGAAATAGGGGACTGGTCAAATGGAAGTCAATGCAAACAAAGTTCAGATAAAACATTAAGGGAAAATCATATGGCATAATGGGCTCTGAGCTGTCAGGAAAGGAATTTTTGAATTTTTAAGGGCTATTCTTGGAAGATATAACCCAATACAGCAATAAAACGGCTTGTCAAAATCCTACATATCAACAGGGAGCATATAAGAAATTAGAAAATGTTATTTGCTCCTTTATTCTTGGAATGTCTCTATGCAAGCAAGGTTGTCGTGCTTCAAGAAAAGTGTGATGAAGCTGGAGAATGTTCCAAAATGGATAACTAAAATGACCAAGGAGATGAAGAACTACCAAGTGTGGACAGACTTAACTGACCATTTCTACCTAGAAAGATAGAAGTTTGAAAGTAGATATGAAAAAAAAAAAAGAAAGTAGATATGGTACAAATCTATAACTAATGTTTAAAATTCAGACAAATTATATAACTCAATGAATAGATATTAATATGTTCAAATTCCAGGACATGGATGAAACTGGGAAAATAAACCAATGGAAAATGATGGATTAAAAGGAATTTATAACTGATCCATATTACAGTTTTTAGGAGAATTAGAATTATGTGAAGTTGTATCCTAAATTTTGAACATTGGCATCATAAAACAGAGCCAAACCCTTTCACAAGGCCTTCTTTGATGCCTCTTCCAGGGGCTTAATACTAGTTGGAGGGATGATAGCTCTGACCCAGCATAGTGATTCGTATACTTACACAGGAGATGTTTGGAAAAACACATACCATTTAATGTGTCCTTATCACACCTTTGATGAGAAGATCCATATTTTCCCACTGGAATTCTGTCAAAAGTAAAACTTTCATAGGTACTGTTTTCACAGAAATTAGCTGTAATGAAAATGAAACATTTTTTTTCATCATAAATAATAATTTTCTTCTTAAATTTTCAAACCAGATAAAAGTCAAAGTTCAAAACCTATTCAGTATAATTTGAAGGAAAATAGAAGACTTTAGGACCCACTGACCCACCAGACACTTCATACTCTTTTATCTGGTTCAGCTAATACCATTAGAAAAACTAGTATGTTAGATAATGGGTTCTAGTTAAAATGTGCACAATATGTAACTTGGTAGAGGTAAGTAGAATGTGATCACTGACACATCAGAAGGATCATGAAATCAAATTAGTTGAAATCTTAAAAATTAAAGATATAGAACCTGTAGTACCAAAGGGTACCATGAGGATGTGGGTCAAAGAAAAAAGACCAAAGTCATGGAGCATGTGAGATATACTGACTCGTAGGAATGTAGCAAATTATAGGAGTGTATTTCTAGGGCTCTGGCTCCTAGGCAGTCAGCATAAAGTGTACCGAGTATTGGGAAGCATACTGCAGATGAAGATGCAGCTTTGAAGCATCATTATTTACAATATCCAAGACATGAAAGCAGCCTAAGAGTGTGTGTGTGTGTGTGTATGTGTGTGTGCATGTATGACTCAGTTGTGAAAAAGAATGAGACCTTGCCATTTGCAACAACATAGATGGACCTAGAGGGTATTATGCTAGGTGAAATAGTCAGACAGAAAAAGAAAAATACATATTATTTCACTTATATGTGGAATCTAAAAGACAAAATAAATGAAAAACAAAAAGCAGAACCAGACCTATAAACACAGAGAATAAAAGAATGGTTGCCAGAGGTAAAAGGTGGGAGGATGGGCAAAATAGGAAAAGGCAAGTGGGAGATACAGGCTTCCAGTTATGGAATGAATAGGTCACAGGAATAAAAACTGCGGCATAAGTGATACAGTTCAATGGTATCATAATAGCATTGTATGGTGACAGATGGGAGCTACACTTGTGGTGAGCAAGCATAATGGATAGAATTGTTAAATCACTATGTTGTACATAAAAGCTATGTTGTACACTAAAACTAATGTAACATTGTGTGTCAACTGTACTTTAATTTAAAAAAGAAGTGGTGGGGCACCTGGGTGGCTCAGTGGTTGAGCATTTGCCTTTGACTCAGGTCATGATCCTGGGGTCCTGAGATTGAGTCCTGCATTGGGCTCCCTCCAGGGAGCTGCTTCTCCCTCTGCCTATGTCTCTGTCTCTGTCTCTGTCTTTGTCTCTGTCTCTCTCTGTGTGTCTTTCACAAATAAATAAATAAATCTTTAAAACAATTTTAAAAATTAAAAAAAAAAAAGTGGCTTTGAACTTTGATTCTGAGAACACTGCCTGAAGTCAAACTAATTTAATAACATCTTATCAAGAGAAAGGATAAAAAGGCAAAAGCTTCATCTAAATATAGCCTTGGATAGGAAGATGTGCCTTGATTTCAGAAAAGTTAAATATGTTAGAACTGTGATATTTGAAATGGGATAATATAGCGTATCACTAACTGAAAGGACCTGAGGAAACCATACCACCCCTTGCCCTGAATAGGCACTGCAACAAGAAGGAAAAGCATCTGTCAGGTTACACACAAACTGGAAAGTTGGGAAATACACTAGGTAAATTGAACATACAGGTAAGTAGCCCAAAAAGAATACTCCACTTTTACTATTAAGCTAACAAACACATCTTAAAGCCACCATCATTATTTTTATTTATTTATTCATGATAGACACAGAGAGAGAGAGAGGCAGAGACACAGGCAGAGGGAGAAGCAGGCTCCATGCAGGGAGCCCCATGTGGGACTCGATCCCGGGTCTCCAGGATCAGGCCCTGGGCCAGAGGCAGGTGCCAAACCGCTGCGCCACCCAGGGATCCCAAAGCCACCATAATTATAGCCATTGTTACTAAATTATTAACAGAAGCTTCAGGAAGCTTTGCTGCTGTCCTTATTAACACAAGTCACCTAAACCTCATACCCTAGTACCATTCCAAATAACTTACCAATGGTACACCTCCGTCCTTTCCACAAGTCTGGACAAACACATCTGCCATTTTCCCAGGTTCCACCATTCCTGCAGAAGTCTATAGGGATGGTTGATGAGGAGGCTAATGATCCTTAAAAAAACAAACAAACAAAAAAACAATAAATAATAGAATAGTACACCAACTGGCTGATCAGTTTCTCCTTTTGGATCTGTGGCCTTTGATTTCTATATGTAAAACAATTACTTTGAGTACCAGTGGAGAAGTAATTTTTTTGTAATATTATCATCAACAAAAATACACATTGAGAATTTAAACAGTACATACAATGATTACAAAAGATTATAAAGACCAAAAAACTACATTTGAAAGAACAATACCTTGATCAAGGAGATTAGTATCTACTGGGGGAAACGGGAGATTATATAGATGAGATGGATGGATGGATAGATAGATAGACCAGCCAACTAAGCCAACATGCAGATTTGTAAGTACTTCAAGAACAAAGAAGAGAGATGTTGAGGACAGAAGTAATTTATTCAGGGAGAACTTTCCAGAAGAAGTGGTATTTGAATCAGTTTTTTTTTTAATTTTTTTTTATTTATTTATGATAGTCACACACACACACACCCAGAGAGAGAGAGAGAGAGAGAGAGAGAGAGAGGCAGAGACATAGGCAGAGGGAGAAGCAGGCTCCATGCACCGGAGCCTGATGTGGGATTCGATCCTGGATCTCCAGGATCGCGCCCTGGGCCAAAGGCAGGCGCCAAACCGCTGCGCCACCCAGGGATCCCTGAATCAGATTTTAAGGCTGAATCTAGAAAAGCCAAATAAAAAGAATAGCCCCAAATAGGCAGGATACAAAGTGCAAAACCACAAAAATATGGAAAGTTCTGATGTGTTCAAGGAACATAGCAACGCTTAACAAATCAGGAATATTGGTTCTATGTGGAGCAACAGCAGGACGCAAACTGGATTGTGAGAGGGTTTATAGACCAAGCCAATGAGATTTAATCCTGCAAGAGTCTAGAGAGATCTTAAAACAAAGTAGTAACATAATAAAAAATGTGGTTTTAGAAAGATATCTCAAGTAATATAGGAAGTGACTGAGGTGGGGGGGCAAGGAAAGCCAGTTGAATGGGGATCAGATCTAGGGCAGTGGCTCTAAGGAATTTAAGTCTCAACAGATTCAGGAAGCATGTCTGAGACAGGATTGTAAGGATCTGGTGACTAGTTATTTTGAGTTGGGCACACTGGTATCTCTACATTGAAGGTAGGGTGGGTGGTGAATGTATTAACTAAGCTTAAGAATACAGAAAGCAGAGTTCCAGCTCCAATAATGATGGAATAGATTGTATAATTTAAGCCTCCCACAGATAACACTTTTAAATTCTGGACAAAAGTTGTCAAGAAAGAGGAGGAGGTGGGGAAGGGGGGGGTAGGAGAAGGAGGAGGAAAGGAGAAGGAGAGGAGAAGGAGGGGGAAGAGGAAGAGGAAAGAGAAAGGAAACTACTTGGGGACTTTGGACAGCAATGAAAAGCAGACAGAAACTGAAGGCTATTCCAAGTTTACACAGTATTTCCACCAAGGGCACTACTTCGTGGCTCAAAGTCTATATGTAAACTCCCCTCAAATCTGGGAAGAAAAATAAGATAGAAAAAAAAAAAAACCAGAGTTCCAGGGACATGTGAGACAATATAAAGCAGTCTAATATGTATACAACTGGAGTTCCAGAAAGAAAGAAGGAATAGGACATTTAATATACCAAAAGAAATTACGGTCAAAATTTCTTAAATCTGGCTAAGAACTTTAACCTATAGATCCAAGAAGCTCAACACAACCCAAGCAAAATAAATACAAGGAAAACCACACTTACACATACCATGGTCAAACTTCTGAATCTCAAAGATAAGGAAAAAATCTTGAAAGCAACCAACTACTAGCCCACACAGTTTTACCAGTGAATTAGGGAAGAAATAATACCAGCCTCATGTAAATTCTTTCAGAAAATAGAGAAAGAGAGAAGCTTCCCGTATATTCCACAATGCCAAGATAATTCTGATACCAAATCTGACAAAAATATTACAAAAGCAGAAAAGTACAGACCAATAAATCTCAGTTACACAGATGCAAAAATTCTTTAAAGGTAGCAAACCAAATCCAGCAATACATAGAACTGATAATAAATCATGGCCAAGTGAGGTTTATACCAGGAGTGCAAAGTTGGTCTAACAATAGAAAATCAAATAATTTAATTCACCATATGACAGAAAAAAGTGGGAAGACCATATGATTATTTCAACAAGTGTAGGGGCCTAAAAGCATCTGACATTCTTTTAACTCTCAGCAAACAAGAAATAAAAGGAAATTTCCTCAAGCTAATAAAAATCATCTATGAGGAACCTATCAATAACATCAAACTTAATAGTGTAATATTGAATGCTTTCTCCCTTAGGATTGACAGAAGAGTTGCTGTAGCCACTTTCATTCAACATTGTACTGAACCCAGGGCTAAAGGTAAAACAAAACAAAATAAAAGCATAAAGTTAAGAAAGGAGGAAATAGAATGTTCATTTTTTAAAAGATTTTATTTATTTATTCACAAGAGACACACACAGAGAGAAGCAGAGACCCAGGCAGAGGGAGAAGCAGGCTCCATTCAGGGAGCTCGATGTGGGACTCGATCCCAGACTCAGGGATCACGCCCTGAGCCAAAGGCAGGTGCTTCACTACTGAGCCACCTGAGAATGTTCATTCTTTGTTGCAAGTGACATCACCAAATGCTTTCAACAATCTTAATGTCCACCAAAAAGTGAATTTAGCAAGACTAAATGATACAAAATAGATACACAAATGAAATTCATTTCCACATATTGACAGTAAAGGTGGTCCTAAGAGGGGAGTATATACAGCAATACAAGCCTTTCTCAAAAAACAAGAAAGACCTCAAATACACAACCTAACCTTACACCTAAAGGAGTTGGAAAAAGAACAGCAAATAAAGCCTACACCAAGTAGGATAAGAGAAATAATAAAGATTAGAGCAGAAATCAATGAAATAGAAACCAAAAGAACAGTAGAACAGATAAATAAAACTAAGAGCTGATTCTTTGAAAGAATTAATAAGATTGGTAAACACAGGAGAAAGGACCCAATTAAATCACGAATGAAAGAGGAGATATCACAGCCAACACCGAAGAAATACAATTATAAGAACATGTTATGAGCAATTATGTCAACAAATTAGGCAATCTGGAAGAAATGGATGCATTCCTAGAAATGTCTGAACTACCAAAACTGAATCAGGAAGAAATAGAAAATCTGAACAGACCCATAACCAGCAAGGAGATTGAAGCGGTCATTAAAAACCTCCCAACAAACAAGAGTCCAGGGATGGATGGCCCCCCAGGGGAATTCTACCAAACATTTAAAGATTAGTACCTGTTCTTCTAAAGCTGTTTCAAAAAATAGAAATGGAAGGAAACCTTCCAAACTCTTTCTATGAGGCCAGCATTACCTTGATCCCAAACCAGACAAAGACCCCACCAGAAAGGAGAATTACAGACCAATATCACAGATATTACAGACCAACATGGAATGCTAAAATTCTCACCAAAATACTAGCCAATAGGATCCAAAGGTATATTAAAAGACTTATTCACCATGGCCAAGTGGGATTTATTCCTGGACTGCAAGGGTGGTTCAACATCTGCAAATCAATCAATATGATACCCTACATTAATATAAGAAAGGACAAGAACCATATTATCCTCTCAATAGATGCAGAAAAAGCATTTGACAAAGTATAGCATCCATTCTTAAAACCTTTCACAGTGTAGGGATAGAGGGAACATACCTCGATGTCATAAAAGCCATCTATGAAAAGCCCACAGCAAATATCATTCTTAATGGGGAAACACTGGGAGCCTTTCCCCTAAGATCAGGAACAAGACAGGGATGTCCACTCTGACCACTGCTATTCAATATAGTACTAGAAGTCCTAGCCTATATCAGGCAACAACAAAAACAAAAAATAAATAAAAGGCATCCAAATTAGCAAAGAAGAAGTCAAATTCTCACTCTTTGTAGATGACATGATACTCTATGTGGAAAACCCAAAAGACAAGCCCAAAATTGCTAGAACTCTTACAAGAATTCAGCAAAGCGGCAGGCTGTAAAATCAATGCACGGAAATCAGCGGCATTTCTGTACACCAACAATGAAACAGAAGAAAGAGAAATTAAAGAGCCAGTCCCACTTACAATTACATCAAAACCATAAGATACCTAGAAATAAACCTAACCAAATAGGTAAAAGATCTAAACTCAGAAAACTATAGAACATTCATGAAAGAAATTGAAGAAGACACAAAGAAATGGAAAAATATTCCATGCTCATGAATTCGAAGAACAAATATTGCTAAAATGTCTATGTTACCTAGAGGAATCTATACATTCATTGTAATCCCTATCAAAATACCATCAACTTATTTCACAGAGTTAGAACGAATTATCCTAAAATTTGTATGGAATTAGAAAAGATTTTGAATAACCATAGGAATGTTGAAAAAGAAAACAGAACTGGTGGCATCAGAATTCCAGACTTCAAGCTATATTACAAAGCTGTAATCATCAAAATAGTGTGACACTGGCACAAAAACAGACACATAGATCAATGGAACAGATTAGAGAACCCAGAAATGGACCCTCAACTCTGTAGTCAACTAATCTTCAACAAAGTAAGAAAGAATATCCAATAGAAAAAAAAGACAGTCTCTTCAAAAAATGGTTGTGAAAACTGAAAACTGGACATGTAGTAGAATGAAACTAGACCATTTCCTCACACCATACAGAAAAACAGACTCAAAATGGATGACCTAAATGTGAAACAAGGATCCATCAAAATCCTAGAGGAGAACTCTGCAGTATCCTCTGTGACCTTGGCCACAGCAATTTCTTGCTAGACCCGTCTCCAAAAGCAAGGGAAACAAAAGCAAAAATGAACTATTGGGACTTCATCAAGATAAAAAGCTTTTGTACAACAAAGGAAACTGTCAACAAAACTAAAAGACAACCTACAGGATGGTAGAAGATATTTGCAAATGGCACATCAGATACAGGGCTAGTATACAAAATCTATAAAGAACTTCTCAAGGGGATCCCTGGGTGGCTCAGTGGTTTAGCACCTGCCTTCAGCCCGGGGCATGATCCTGGAGTCCAGGGATTGAGTCCCACGTCAGGATCCCTACATGGAGCCTGCTTCTCTCTCTGCTTCTCTCTCTGCCTCTCTCTGTCTCTCTGTCTCTCTGTCTCTCTGTCTCTCTCTCTCTCTCTCTCTCATAAATAAATAAAATATTTTTTTTAAAAAAAGAACCTCTCAAACTCAACACCCAAAGAACAAATAATCCAAAACAGAAATGGACAGAAGACATGAACAGACATTTCTCCAAAGAAGACATACAGATGACCAATAGACACATGAAAAAATGTTCCACATCGTTTGGCAACAGAGAAATACAAATCAAAATCACAATGAGGCATCATCTCACACCAGTCAGAATGGCTAAAATGAACAAGTCAGGAAATGACAGATTTTGGGGAGGATGTGGAGAAAGGGGAACCCTTGTCCACTGTTGCTAGGAATGCAAGCTGGTGCGGCCACTTTGGAAAACAGTACGGAGGTTCCACAAAACGTTGAAAAGACAGCTACACTACACTACTGGGTATTTACCCCAAAGATACAAATGCAGTGATCTGAAGGGGCACCTGCACCCCAATGCTTACAGCAGCAATGCCCGCAATAGTTAAACAATGGAAAGAGCACAGATGTTCATTGACAGATGAATGGAAAAAGAAAATGTGATCTATATATATAAAACCATCAAGAAAAATGAAATCTTGCCATTTGCAACATCATGGATGGAACTAAAGGATATGCTAAGTGAAATAAGTCAATCAGAGAAAGACAATTATCATATGATCTCACTCATATGTGGAGTTTAAGAAACAAAACAGCGGGTCATAGGGGAAGAGAGGGAAAAATAAAATAAGTGAAATCAGAAAGAGAGACAAACCATAAGGGACTCTTATTCGTAGGAAACAAACTGAGTGATGCCTGGATGGCTAAGCGGTTGAGTGCCCACCTTTGGTTCAGGTCCTCAATCCCGGAATTGGGGATCGAGTCCCACATCGGGCTCCTTGTGAGGAGCCTGCTTCTCCTTCTGCCTGTGTCTCTGACTCTCTCTCTCTCTCTCTCTCTCTCTCTCTCTCTCTCTGTGACTCTCATAAATAAATAAATAAAATCTTAAAAAAAAAAAAGAAAAGAAACAAACTGAGGGCCCTTGGAGGGGAGGAGGTGGGAGGAAGAGGTAACTGAATGATGGACATTAAGGAGGGCATGTGATGTAACAAGCACTGGGTATTATATAAGACTGATGAATCACTGACCTCTACCTCTGAAACTAATAATACATTATATGTTAATTAATTTAATTTAAATAATTTTTAATTAAAAAATAAAATCAATTAATGTAATTCATCATAACAACAGGCTAAAAAAGAAAAATCAAATGATCATATCAATATATATATATATATATATAGAAAAAGCATTCAACAGAATCCAATTTCCAGTCATGTTAAAAACTCTTAGCAAACTGAAAATACAGAACTACATATACCTGATACAGAACAACCACAAAAAAACATAAACCCCATCTCATACTTAATGGTGAAAAATTAGATGCTTTCCCCTAGGAGGAGAATATGGCAAGGATTTCCCTTCTCACCACTCTTATTCAACAATATACTGGAAGTCATAACTAATGCAGTAAGACAAGAAAAGGAAATAAAAGGTATTTCAAGTTGAGAGAAAGAAATAAAAGTCTGTATTCAGAGATGACATGATTATCTATGTCAGAAATCCCAGTAATTCATCAAAAAAACTTCTGGAACTAATAAACAATTATGGTAAAATTTTGAGATACAAGATTAATGTGCAAAAGTAAATTGGATTTGGATTTAAAAGAAAGAAATACATGAATATAAAGAAAATACATGAAATAAAATAAAATTTTGGAATAAAATTTCCAAAAAAGAAATACATGAATATAAATATACCAAAATACATACAAAACCTATATGAGGAAAATGACAAACTTCTGATAAAAGAAATTCTAAATAAGTAGAGAGATATTTCATGCACATGGATAAGAAGATTCATTATGTTTAGATTAGCAATTCTTCACAGCTTGATTTATAGATTTAATGCAATTCCAATCAAAATCCCAGAAAATTGTTTTGTGTATATCAAGAAAACTAAAGTTTATATGCAAATGTAAAAGTCCTAGAATAGCCAACACAATTAAAGGAGAACAGAGTTGAAGCACTGAGAATATGTGACTTCAAGACATTGTGAAACCTACAATAATCAAGACATTGTGGTATTGGCAAAGAAGAGACGAATAGATCATTAGAACAAAATAGAGAACCCATAAACAGGCCCATAAACAGCCCAAACAGACATAGTCAACTGATCTCTGACAAAGGAGTAAGAGCAACTCAATGGAGAAAGAATAGTCATTTTATTTTATTTTATTTTATTTTATTTTACTTTATTTTATTTTTTATCTATTTATTTATGATAGTCAGAGAGAGAGAGAGAGAGAGGCAGAGACACAGGCAGAGGGAGAAGCAGGCTCCACGCACCGGGAGCCCGACGTGGGATTCGATCCCGGGTCTCCAGGATCGTGCCCTGGGCCAAAGGCAGGCGCCAAACCACTGCACCACCCAGGGATCCCCAAGGATAGTCCTTTTAATAAATGTTGCTGGGAAAATTAGACAGAAACATGCAAAAAAATAAATCCAGACTCAGACTTAACAATTTTCACAAAAAATAACTATGCCATAAATCTAAATATAAACTGCAAAACCAAAAAAAAAAAAAATATATATATATATATAGGGGGATCCCTGGGTGGCTCAGCAGTTTAGCGCCTGTCTTTGGCCCAGGGTGTGATCCTGGAGTCCCGGGATCGAGTCCCACATTGGGCTCCCTGCATGGTGCCTGCTTCTCCCTCTGCCTGTGTCTCTGCCTCTCTCTCTCTGTGTCTCTCATGAATAAATAAATAAAGTCTTTTTTAAAAAAAAAAAAAGATTTCAGCAGCTGTTCTTTAAAAAAGTTAAATTAAATTAAATTTAAAAAAAACGAAAACAAAATAAATAAAATGCAAAATTATAAAACTTCCAGAAGATAATACAGAAGAAAATCTAAGTGACCTTCAGTTGATGATGACTTTTTAGATATAACAGCAAAAGTACAATCCATGAAGGAAAAAGGATAGGTAAACACATCAGATAAGTGGAACTTCCAAAAAAAATTTAAAATGTCTGCTCCACAAAAAAACATTGTTAAGAGAAGGAAAAACCAAGACACAGAATGGGAAAAAATATTTCTAAATCACATGTCTGATAAAGGACTGGTAACCAAAATACACCCAGAACTCTTAAAACTCATTAATAAGCAAGCAAATAATTAAAAGTATGCAAAAGATCTGAACAGACATCTCACCAAAGAAGATATACAGATGGCAAACAAGCATATGAAAATACGCTCAACATCACACGTCATTAGGGAAGTGCAAAGTGAACGGCAGTGCAATGACACCACACACCTATTAGAACGACTAAAATCCAAAACTCTCAACACCGAATGCCAGCCAGGCTGTGGAGCAACAGAAGCTTCATCCAGTGCTTGTGGGAATGAAAATGGTACAGCCAGTTTGGAAGACAGTTTAGCAGTTTCTTATAAAGCTACACGGAGTTTTACCACACAATCCAGCAGCCGTGCTTCGAAGTGTTTACTCACATGAGTGGACACTTCATGCCCACATAAAAAGCTACACATAAATGTTTGCAGCAGCTGAATATGTAACCACCAAAAACTGGAAGCAAACAAGATGCCCTTCAACAGATAAATGGATTTTTTAAAAAGCTGTGGTATATCCATACAATGGAATATTATTTAGCCATAAAAAGAAATGAGCTATGAAGCCCCTAAAAGATATGAAGGAATCTTAAATATATTTAACCAAGTGAAAGAAGCCAGGCTAAAAAGCCTACATATTTAATTCCAAATATGACATTCTGGAAAAGGAAAAACTACAGAGACAGTAAAAAGATCAGGGGTTTGGGAAAGGGAGAGGAATGAATCGGTGAAGCACAGGGGACTTTTAGGGCAGTGAGCTATTCTGTATGACATTGCCATAGTGGATATGTCATGGGGTGTTGGTCAAAATCCACAGAACCGTACAACACAAAGAATGAACTCTAATGCAAAATGCATTTTAATTAATAGTGCACTGATATTGGTTCATTAATTATAACAAAACAATCCACCAGTGTAGATATTAATAATAAGGGATGATATGGAGGGGAATGGGTGATGAGAGAGGGAATAAATGGGAACTCTATACTTTTTCTGTTTAATTTTACCATAGCCTGAAACTTCGCTAAAAATAAAGTCTATTGGTATAAAAGAAAAATAAGAGACAACCCAGACCTCAAAAAGCTTAAGATCTACCGAGACAGATTTAATCATCATTGTTATATGACAAACTTCTCTGTGTAACCAAGGGAATACGTGAATCTCTAAGTTGTAGAATGCTTCAAACACACAACGTACAGAGTATAAAACATCCCTCACTAAACCAAAGCCAGTTTTAAGAGATAGTGACTTTCTCTCAGCTTTGCTTTGGACTTTTTAAGAAATACATAATAAAACTTTACAGAAAGAGTTGAAGCCCTTTGTACTCCTTTTTATCAACATTCCTTTCCCTCTACACCCAGAGATCACACCATACTGAAATTGTCATTTATCTTTTATATCGTATTTTATACTATTATTATATCTAAGGTAATCAATACATAACATTTGTAGTCAGTTTTTGCTTTTTGGAGGGGGGGGCGGAGGGTTGCTATTAAGTCAACTATTTTAATGGTTACAATGTTGGTTAGGTTTTTTTTTTTTCCTTCCTTTGGGGGTAAATTTGATTATCTATATTTTTTTTTTTAGAAAATTGCCACCTGGCCAAAGTTTTTTATATTAGCTAGGATAAGGTTTTCAATGGTGTTGGCTTGTGATTTTATTAGTTTTTCTAAATCACTACTTTATTTTATTCTATATTTTAATAGGTTTTATATTCACAGAGCCAGAAAATAAAAACAACAAAAGTATATATAATCTTGATGTCATCCCTAAATATATACAAGTAATTTCTACAATTTTTCCAATCTTTCTACAAGCGATGTGAATCTATCGTCTTACTTTCTTCTTCTCCTTTCTGTAGCTTTTGCTCTTATACTTTTGACGATGAATGTTGAAAATCTTTCCACAGCAGTTCATAGAGAACTTTCATCTCCCCTTTTACAGCTGTATTATAGTCCATTGTATGGCTATACCCTAATTTATTTAACTGACCCCTTACTGTTGGACACTTATGTTGTTCTCGATCATTGTTTCAAAATTCCCCTGTACATATTCTACTTTGCAACTGTACAAATTCATCTAGAGAATAATTCCCAGAATTGGAATTCTGAGCCTAAGAGTACACATTTGTCACTTCGACAGTTATATCCAGCTTGCCCCATAGGAGTTGTACTAATCCGAATTTTCACCTGGCAATGCAACTATATGCAGGGTCTGGGACAAAGTACAATGAAGACCTATGTACCATTGATATGAAAGTAAATGAAAAACTTATAAATTAAGTTAGGCTGCTACATAAAGTCCGTGTGCTCGATTCTAACATCATGATGAGCATATCTTCATAAGGACTTGGAAGTCCTAGGTCTGAATTTAGAAACTGTGGATTCCTTGGAGTTTTACATCAGCATGTGGCAAACAGCCCCAGCTGCATCTGCCCCCTTCTCTCCCCTTGCCTGTCTCAGACTCCTTCCCAGAATGCCTTGTGCTCACACCTGTAGACACCCCAGCCCACACCACCAAGCTATAAATAGCCACCTCTCAGGGAGCATGCCTTTTCCCCCTGAGAGGCTGACCTCGGGGTGGTTGGGGGGGATGACACCCACAATCCCTAGAAGCCCAGCAGGAGTCCTAAGGACCCAGATGCAGGTAGCAAAGCCTGAAAGGGAAGATGCAGGCTCTGGGTGGACATTCCCACTAGACTTGTTCTTAAATCTTGTCTGCGAATGTACTTGTGTTATGACCCCCTTTATTTTTTTACATATTGCTTTTTTTTAATAATAATTTTTTTATTGGTGTTCAATTTACCAACATACAGAATAACACCCAGTGCTCATCCTGTCAAGTGCCCCTCTCAGTGCCCGTCACCCATTCACCCTCACCCCCGGCCCTCCTCCCCTTCCACCACCCCTAGTTCATTTCCCAGAGTTAGGAGTCTTTATGTTCTGTCTCCCTTTCTGATATTTCCTACTCATTTCTTCTCCCTTCCCTTCTATTCCCTTTCACATATGCCTTTTTGTCTTGACAAATCTCACTGGAGATTTATCTGTTTAAATTCATGTTTTCGAAAAACTAAGCTTTTGGTTTTGTTGATCTCTGCTCTTGTTTTGTTTTTAATTTTCATTCCATTTGTTCTTTTCATTATTGCCAAACAGCCTTCCTTAGAATTTACTTTCTTTTATATTTATTGTTTTAATGTCTCTTATCTCCAGGTCCAATGAAATGACAGATGCATAGATGGTACTCAACAAACATTTGCTGACTGACCTCTTTGGCATTTGCATTTTGGTTGAGGATATTAAGCCCAAACTAAGCTACCACTCTTCTGTCATAATCACAATCTTAACACCTTTTGCTCCTCAGTTCAAGACCCTGTCCCCTGAAATACCTAAATTACCTACAGAGGTAGTATAGGTATTCTTAAGCCTCTGCATTTTAAGTAAAGAAAGTGAGACCCAGAAGATTAAGTGCTTTGCTTCTTTTGTTTAACTAGTTCTTAAACCTACTGACTCATTTGAGTAATATAAAAAATAGTGAAAGGGAATAAAGGGGAAAGGAGAGAAAATGAGTGGAAATATCAGAAAGCGAGACAGAACATGAGAGACTCCTAACTCTGGGAAACGAACAAGGTGTAGTGAAAGGGAGGGAGGTGGGGGGGATGGGGTGACTGGGTGACAGGCACTGAGGGGGGCACTTGACAGGATGAGCACTGGGTGATATGCTATATGTTGAAAATTGAACTCCAATTAAAAAATAAATAATTTAAAATTAATTAAAAATAATTAAATTAAATTAATTATTAAAATAAAATTAAATTATTTATTATTAAATAATATTAATATTAATAATATTAATTATTATTAAAAATAAAATAAATAAATAAATAAAATAAATAATTAAAATTAAAATAAATAAATAAATTGATAAAATAAATAAATAAAATATAAGTAATTAATTAAAATAAATAATTAAAATTAAAAATAATTAAATAAATAATTAAAAGTAAATAAACCTACTGACTCATAAAAATGACATTAGCTATTCATTAATCCAACATCCCCATTCTACATAAAGAGTAACTTGTTCTAGATCAGTAATTAATTGATGGCCAAGTGGAGTTAACTCAGATGTCTTGGCTACTAATCAAGTGCTACCTGGCCTCTCCTCACAGTGCTGCCTTCACACAGGGAAAACAGGGAGGGTAAGCGTCAGCTTCAAGTTACTTGAGGTTTCAAACACTGGAATGTGTTTAATAGAAGTATTTTTCTTTTATAATACCAGTATAATATTAATAATTCCCTATATTTTCTTAAATTATAAGTAATATTTCCAGAAATATTAGCCTTATTTTCAATATCTTTACCACACAACATGGAAAACCAGATGTAAAATATTTCATGCTGCCTGAGAAAGTAGCATAAAATATTAAAACTTCCAAATGGAAAACATGAATCGCATTTCTTCTAAACTAGACAAAATTAAAATCTGTTTTGAAAAATCTAGTTTAATTAAGTGCAGGAATAAAATTATCTTTCCTTAGAGAAATTCCCTAAGAAGGCTCTAGTGTCTGGCTCCAATTCTTTAAGGGTTGTAACATCCTGGCATCTGTCATTTGTTGCAGACCAGGAATTCAAAATATTTGGATGAGGATAAAGATTCCTCCTCTTAAATGAGAAGACAATATTTAGGAAAGCTTATTCCATTGTGAAAGGAAACTCAACAATTTAAACAAATAAAATATGTAAAGTAGAGCTTTTCCTTAAGGTAAAAGTTATTCAACATGAACTACACAGTTACATATTTCAGTAACCTGGTTAAATGTTGTAATAAAATTTCCCTGATGGTGTAGCACAGTATAAATACTTTTTTATGCAGGAAGATATAGCAATTCTTAGAACTGTTTCTGTTTCTGTTTTAAATTAATCAGTTGAGGGGCACTTGGGTGGATTAGTAGGTGGAGCATCTGACTTTTGGTTTCGGCTCAGGTCAGGATCTCATGGTGAGAGATCCAGCTCCACCTCAGACTTCACACTGAGTGTGCTGAGAGTCTGCTTCCCCTCTCCTTCTCCCTCTCCCCACCCCCTCCTTTGTGTACACAAGCTCTCTCACTCTCTCTCTCAAAATAAATAAATAAATAAATCCTTTAAAAAAATGTTTTAAACAATCAGTCAAACTTAATGATTATACCTACTGTAGACCTTCAGTTTGATAAGTTGAATTTCAATCCAAAGGCCCAATCTAGGTCAATTCAAGGCATCTATTCAAGGTATAATTCAGGGAGTGGAGAAATCTGTGCACTAAATTATCTAAAAATTTATAAATTAAAAACAGTATTTAACATCTGCTGAGGGCTTATAGTGTCCTAGATGTCATCTTAAACCTGGAAGTGTATTAACTCATTTAATCATTTAATAACAGCTCTATAAGGTAGGCTTATTATTACCCCCATATTAAGAAAACTGAAGCACAGAAATGTTGAGTAACTTGCTCAAGTTTAGTCAGTAAGTGGTGACACTGGCATTTCAACAAGGCAGCCAGACTCCAGAGCGTTTTCTTTTTTCCTATTCATGTACTTTTTTCCCCCAATTCTCATGTGCACACTCCTAAGCACCATATTCTATACTAGATGTTCTCCAATAACATATGTTATCAAAAGATCAAAAATTGGCATTTGTATTCAGAATTTTAAGTAAAAATATCCAATACCTGGAAATCAAAGAGAAATCCACTAACTAAGCCAAGGTTCTAGCCTCTTAATTTAATAAAGTGACTTTGAAAATGGTATCAGCAATTTAAACATCACTGATGTTAAAATAATTCATGCCCTTCAGCCAATTACAAACAAAATTTATTCCTCCCAAAACAAATCCCTTCCCTTTCATAGTAATTGTTTTCTTGACTGAGAGTGGTTATTTGAGGAAGCAATAGGGAGACTGGTAAAGGAGCAGAATAGTGATTTACGACAGCAGGATTGAGACTAAATAAAACTACAGCTGTCTAAAACCCAAACTTTTCCATCTGGACCTTTTTTTTTTTTTTTTTTTTTTGAGCCTCCAAATACAACCTGTACTCCAGGAGCAGTCCCATGAGTTTGATTTATTATCAAGCTTGCCTCTTGAGGAAGTACTGAAATGGAGTAAAATGAAAGTTAAACATCTGTGTACAAATTATTTTCTGAGAATCAATAAACTCTCCTTGACCTTTCCTCACAACCCACATTTCCTACTGTGCAAGAATTTCAATGCTATGAAGTTTGACCTTGGGTTTCTACTTAAGTCTCTTGTTGGCCTGAGGCATGCATGAAGCCTGTGATAGGAAATGAAGGTCAGAACAACCGGAGAGGGGTGGAAAAGGCACTCATGATGGCAGAAAGGAGGAAGTGTTATAATCCAGAAGAGACATAGGATATGGTTCAACAAAGGCATAATCATCAATGCTACTATGTTATGAGGTTAAGATAGTCTCCCTAAGAGTTATGGAAAACCCCTACTACCAGGTTTATGGACATATATCTACATTTACATCAGGCCTAGCTCAAGTTGGAAAATGTCAAGGGAAAGATGTACATAAAAATTTAATGATGTTTCATTTTACTTTCATCAAATGTGATTGGACCAAAAAACCACACTGCTTCTTGTATTACAAGGTTCATTGCTATTGGGAGCACAAATCCAATGGAGATAGAGCACCTTACTGTTGTCCATTCTGAAAACACATCAGATAGGGTGCATTTTATTTGATATTCTACGAAGAATGCCTAATGTGAAAAAGGTTAGAGGTCTGGTAAAACTTTGATTTGCTCCAACATAAAAGCATCGTACAAGATTACTGATCACACAGCCAAACTAAAGAGGCCATACACAACTGGAGAGATCTTACTGAAGCCAAAGTTCTGGAAATGGTTAGGGTGTTACATGGCTTGGAACAGAGGATGAAAACTAAAATGATGTCTTGCTTAACTGCTGAAAACAAATCCATAATAACATTTACTTTAATATTTGGAGGCAAATTACAAGAAATTGGTCGCTATATTCTTTCACTTCTGAATACAAATATTTGACAACTTTTAGTCCAGTTTCTGGTTTTTACATGATTCTTTCGTTTACTCATCAGCTATGTACTGGCAACTATATTCCAAGTACTCTTCTAGGTGCGGGGAATGCAGATTAATAAGCCAGGTGCCTGCTTTCTTGGGACTTTCATTCTAGGAGAATGAGGAAACAGCAAACCAATATATAAGAGATCATCAGGTGATAAAAGCCATGAACAAAATACATGTGAAAGAGAGCAAATAGAATGATAACCTTAGACTGAGTGGATAGAAAAGGTCTCTCTGAGGAGGTGGCATTTAACCTAAGACCTAAATCTTCAAAAGCAACAACCATGTGAAACTCTGGATGAAGAGTGTTCCAATAAACTGACATCATCATAGAAGAACTTCAAGTCTTGAGCTCCTTTTGGAAATTGCAAGAGTCATCAATAGTTTTGAAAAATATCTTTACCAAACGAAACTATCTTATTCCTGAAAGCCTAGGTGGAGAAGTGTGACTTGACAACATATCTCATTGTGATGCTTTGGTGAAAAAAAAATCATTGTCATCAGTGACATAAAAATGCCAAAGTCTATTCCACCAATTCTGAGAGAAGTTGTGTCCACTTGCATGAAATGCTATCAACTTCATCTGGACTAAAGCTTTGATCCATGCCCCTTTGCAAGAGGCCTTATTCAGCAGCAGGAACAGAGTAAGAAGTTTTTCTATACTACACAGAAGATCATTGCCATTCTAGAGGCCATGTCCTGAAGCACTCGTTTGATGTTTAAACCAATGATTCTTTTTTCTTGTTAATGAATAATTACATTTGGAATAATTAGGCAGAGAGAAGATCATTCATGGTTTGTTTGATGGTCAGTAGATGTTGGAGCTTCTATGAATGTGAGAAATCCTTCCCTTAAGGGTAGTCACCTGGAGCAAGACTGACTGCTAGACCATGAGTGCTCCAGATGGAATGCAGGCTCTCCTGCTGTCCTAGACGAGATCAACGGCAGCCCATCATGTAGCCTTGCAAAGCTGAAAGAACACTTTGGCAAAATGTGGAAGGATGTGGCAAAGCTATAGCAGTTACTCTGAAAGTCTATAGACACCATTTGAAGACTCAGAAAACCTTAAAAGTGAACACACTAACCTATACTCTCTGAGCCATGTTAATAATGTAGACCTCATCGACGTGAAGACAAACATGCGACTTCCCAAAGTGCCTACGTTTGCCTAGCAAGGGTTTCTACTGGTTACTGCATATCTTTGTGAAGTGGCATTTTCAGGCAGAGTTGCCTCAGAGAGAGAGGAGAGATGAATTAATTCATGGAGTTACTCTTATCTTCCCTCTAGGAAGGCAGGATAGGTGGGAGGGAAGAGCAAGATACTGAAGCCAGAAAATTCTAGATTCGAATCCAGACCCAACACTCTAGCTATGTAAGCTTGACGACACTGTCTGAGCCTGAGTTTCCCCATCTGATCCTGGATATAGTAATAACTGCCTCAAAGGTAGTTGTTGGGATTAAATGAAATTAGCAGAGATCATAAACTTGTCAAATCAGTCGTACACCTGACACTAATGTAAGAATATAACATTGTGTGCAAACTGCAAGCAAATAAAGCAATTTTTAGGAAAGATTCAGAGCAAGGACACATTTGTCTTTTTTTTTTTCTTTCTCTTTCTTTCTTTCTTTCTTTCTTTCTTTCTTTCTTTCTTTCTTTCTTTTTCTTTTAAGGAGCTGGTATGCTTTTACCATTAAATAAGGGGTTTTGGTTGCTTATCATGCTTCATTTGGGGTCTTAGCCCTCAGGAAGTTTAGAGATATGTCTCAGGGATTATGTTTTGTATTTACTTTCAGCAACTCCCTCTGTTTCCTTCCTTATAATGTTTTATACTTCGGTCCTTGTTTTTATGGTTCTACTGTACCTGTATCCTTTCTTAGTCACCACAAAATTCCCTTTTAAAGTAGATGTCATATAAAAAAGGAAAGGAGGGAGAAGGGAAGAAAAGAAAGATTTCTTAGAAGTATACTATTTAAATAAGGTCTCATGGGGCACCTGGGTGGCGCAGTGGGGGAAGCGTCTGCCTTTGGCTGAGGTCATGATCCCAGAGTCCTGGGATCAAGCCCGGTATCAGGGTCCCTGCTCGGCGGAAAGCCTGCTTCTCCTCCCTTTTTTCCCTGCTCATGCTCTCTCTTGCTATCTCTGTCATGATCTCTGTCTCTCTGTCTCTCTCTCTCTCAAATAAATAAATAATTTTTAAAAAGATAAACTCAGCAGCCTTAATAGGGTAAAATCTGTCGTTCATAATTTTTTTAATTGTTTATTTTTATTTATTTTTATTTTTATTTTTTTTAATTTTTTAAATTGTAAACAAAACTTAAATGGACAAATAAAATAAATGAAAACACATTTTTCTCAAGTTTAAATTTTATCATTTTGTTCTGGGATATTTTCCCATGCTATTTATCCAAATCCTATTAGTACAATATTCTCTAAATAATGTTCTCGGGGGTGAGAGGGACGGAAGGATGATTAGATCCCTTCTCAGCTACCACTCTTTCCATAGCTAATATATTTGACTTCTTTTGTCCCCAGCAGTGGAACTTTGCCGACATGTAGGTGCTTGTGCTGACTCCTCCAACCTTCTATCCTCCTCAGTTACCTTCTCGAGGGTAGACCGCTGCGCCTTCTGCTCTCTCAACTGGTATTATTTACCCTTATTTACTCAATTTTATTAGAATTTTTCTCTGTTTATTACAAAAGGGAATACTCAGCACCTCCAGCTTTGAAACCTCTGCTGCCTAAGGGAACCAGCACTGGGATTATAGAAACTCCTTGTTGGGGGTTTTCCTCACACATCATTGTTTTACACATCACTGCCCTCCGTCCGTCCCACCTTCCAGTGTCAGCTCTAGCACACAGCAGTTTACTAACAAATACTTGGTTATTCAAAACCAGAAAAAAAAACATTTTCTAAGGAATCTTAATTTTTTAGTAGTTTTTAACACTTGGAAGGTGAGAACTTTGTGCACAAACCATCAGGTTTTAGTTACAATCCTAGTGAGAACATTCCTAAACTCTCTCCTTGAGATGAAATTCCATTCTGCATGTGTTTGGTTATGTGCATATGTCTGTGTGGGTCCATCATCATTTATCTTTCTTGGATTTAGCTAAACAAACCCAAACATGTGTTATGAGTGATTTTAATCATGCCATTATCCAATCAGGAGTTAAAAGAGCAAGAAGAGGCTAATTAAACTATGTAATTAGTTCATCACCCTGCCCACTCATACACACATATTCATATTCATGTGTGTACAACCATATGCAAGGCATCAGCTGCCCCTTACCTGTTGTATTTCATATATGAAATACATACATGGTGGGCAGCCTCAGCCCAGACATGGCCATTTGCAGTCCCTGGTGTGTCAGGTGTGAGGAACGAGGGCTCAAAACCTTCTCTTGATTTGAGTTAAACATAGCAACTAAAAGATAAACACAACATAATTAAACATAAATGATATTACCTTTCTGGACCGTAATCACAGTCATCCAGATGCCCAGGGCCAAAATGATGATCGTCACCAGTCCACATGCAATGACCACCAGCACCCTGAGGTCACACGCACGGCAGGAAGCCATGGGAAAGCCAAACCACAAATCCACTACTGGCGGAAAAACAACTAGCTTCTTTCTTCTCGAGCCAAGTGTAATCAGAAGCTATCCTTAAAAAATAAAAATAATTCCTCCTTTCAGTGATCTATGAGGCAGGAGTCCTCATTTCTTAGGACTTTTCAGGTTAATCAAGGCAGGCTGCAGTTTGAATCATCTAATAAAAGGTACATGCTCTCATTGCAATTTCCTCATCCTTCGCTGAATGGGAACATGAAAAAAAGAAGTTGGAATTATGGGAAGAGAAGATAACTCAGGGTAATAAAGGAGAAAGGGGAGGGAATAGTTAATAGGGTCAAAGTATAAATGTCCAGATAAGCAAGAAGCTGGGGAAGGGAGCAAAATAATAATAATAATAATAATAATAATAATAATAATAATAGAGACCAAGTCATCTTCTTACACTTTGGTTGTAGGGGGACCTCACAGAGGTAAACTAACAGGTGCTTCAAGCCACACAGATTCCCTCTTATCAACAAGAGGTTTAAGCAGTTGACATACACATGATTCCAGAATTTGCACTCTTTTAAAGGAGCCCACATTTTGAAAGCTGCAGTTGGTATATGGGCTTTACTAGCACAGGGTGAATTTTGGTAAAGCAACAAATCCCAGTATTATGAGCCAGCTATTATGAGCTGAATTGTGTCCCCCTAAAAATTCCTGTGTTGAAGTCCTAAACCCTCATACCTAGAATATGACCTTATTTGGAAATAGGGTCATTCTAGAGGTAAGCAAGTTAAAATGAGGTCGTTAAAGTGGGCTCTAAACCAATGAAACTATTGTCCTTAATAAGAAGAGGAAATTTGTGGGCAGCCGAGTGGCTCAGCGGTTTAGCGACCCCTTCAGCCCTGGGTGTGATCCTGGAGACCGAGACCCACATCGGGCTCCCTGCAGGGAGCCTGCTTCTCCCTCTGCCTGTGTCTCTGTGCCTCTCATGAATAAATAAAATCTTAAAAAAAAAAAAAAAAAAAAAGAGGAAATTTGCACAGAGATACGCAAAGGCAAGAATTTAGGAAGAAACACAGGGAGAGGATGGCTAACCTCACGCCGAGGAAAGAGGCCTGGAACAGAGCCTTCCCTCTGAACCCTCAGAAGGAACCAACACTGCTAAGACCTTGATTTGGGGCTTCTAGCCTCCAGAACTGTAAGACAATAAATTTGTGGTGCTTAGGTCACTCAATTGTAGTACTTTGTTACAGCAGCTCTAACAGACTAATTTTTTTTTTTTTTAATCTAGCAGACTAATTCACATCCTGGTCAGTGTAAACTGGTATCCCTGAAGCTTCAGCTCTCTTGCCCAGGCTCTCATGTTCTTTTCCCCTATACCCTCTCCACTCTTAACTGAGTATTTGAATGAATGATTATTAACCTCAGTCAAAGTCCTGTTCCCGGTGGGTTAAGAAAGATTTTATAAAAGAGGACACATTTAGGGACGCCTGGGTGGCTCAGCGGTTGAGCATCTGCCTTCGGCTCAGGTCCTGATCCCAGAGTCCTGGGATCGAGTCCTGCCTGCATCGAGCTCCCCACAGAGGACTTCTCCCTGTCTCTGCCTGTCTTTCTGTATCTCTCATGAATAAATACATAAAATATTTTCAAAAAATAAAAAAATAAAAGAGGACACATGTAAGCTGACTTTTTTCAATCCCCCAAACAACTATATATTTCCCCTGTTATCCATAATATTCTATCAAAATACAGCTTCAGCGGATATGAACACGGCCTCTAACTTTTGCCCCATCCAAGGATTTCAGAAAAACAAATCGATGTACCCCAAAATGGAAGAACTTAGAGGTAATGCTGCAGCAGCACAAAATAAACAAATGTGAATTCGTTGTTTCATTTGCTGTGAATAGATTTTTAAAAATCCATTTCTCAGATGTCTGCCTGTATATGCACAGAAAGTGTCTGGAAGGGTACATAAAAAAACTCTTCTTGCTAATCTCAGAGATCTAAGAAATGCATTTTTCATTTACATTCCTTTTGTGATTTGATGTTTTTACCTTATGCATTTAATATTTTTCCATTATAATAATAATACATCTATTATTCTTTCAAAAGTAAAAGGAACCATTTAAAATTCATAATGTATAAGAAAAGGAAGTAGCTCTTATGAAGTGCCTAGAAGCACTGTGCTATTCATTTTCTGTATCTTTGTCTCATTTATTCTGTACAATTACTCACACATAACAGGTATTTTTGCCCATTGTATGAATGAGGAAATGAGACTTGGGCGGATATTACTCTAAACAAGAGCTCTGTGGTTAAGGAAATTTGAGTGATATTAGTTTACACAATGGTAATAGTTTTCTTCAACTCTAGAGTTTCTTAGAGCCTTTAATATGCTCACATACATTGTGAATTGTCAAGTTTCCATTGTTGACCACAGAATCCTCTTCTCCAGAAGAATTTCTCAGAGATAGCGATCTTTCAGAACATGCTTTGAAGCCACTGCCTTCCATGATCACGATCAACCTTACTAGGTTGAGCAGAGTGACTGAAGAAACTGATCATGGGTCCCACGTCTGCCATATGGTGATGGTATTTTTCCCTGGTAGTATTTCAAATATTTTAAAGGGGCTGTAGTCTGGTGACTGAAAAACTGATTTTGGTGGTGCTCAGACATTTTCTTTTCCACACTCAATGGAAATGCAGGAATCCTGGGATGTCACAATGGCTGTAGCTTCTTAGTACTTTTATATTTTCACTAACATGCCAACTATCCAGCTAGGAACTCTAGAAATTTATGGAATAGAAGAAATCCTAGGCACAGATACTTAGATATTGACATTTATATAAGAGCATGAATTTCTATTGGTTATAGACAAGTATATCGGCATCAATTTTATACACACACACACACACACACATCTATCAAGATAATAAAAAGGAAAAAGAAAAGAACTCAACAGAGTATAATTCATTTATTTATTTGTTCTACTCAATGCAGACATTGTGCTAAGTACTGAGGATGATAGAGTGGACGAGAGAGGCAAGGTCCCCGCCCTCACACAGCTTACACTCAGGAATGCCTGAATTTGTACTGACGTTGTACGTTGTCTCAAATTTGCTCTGTGACCCTGGACAAGCCACATAAACATCTGAACTTCTATTTCCTCATATTTTTAACAACTTAGTTGAAGCCTTCCCTTCTTGAAAATTTCAGTCCTAAAGTCCATTGAAGAAGAACAAGGCAGGTGTCTTTAGTAGGGGTAGAGAGGAACAATAGACCAGAGCAGATGTGAAAGCCCAATAGGGGAGGGCAAAGAGTACAAGAGAACCTCGAATGAGATGTCAATTCCAAGCAGAGTGACTAAGGCACCCATATGATAGGGAGGGACGGCCTCACAACCAAGGGGTGAGGAAGACCTTCAGGCAAGAGACAGCCTGATGTGGGAAATCAAAGCCAGGGCAGGGAGAGGAGGGCATTCCTTTACAGACCAAGAAGGGTCACAGGGGCATCTGCATGTGTGGGCTGGTCGGTGTGGGAATTCAGAGGCAGAGTTGAGTGAGGAGGGTGTCCAAGTGGAGCCTAGAATAGGGAGTCAGACCCCAAACAAAGAGAAGAGTATCCACACATTGGCAGGGTGGGGCTGAAGATCAAAAATTAGTTCTACACAGGCTGATATAAGAATATCAGATAAGGATATATCTGATAAGGATATAAGGATAAGGATATAAGAATATGAGAACCAAGTTCTTTACTGTAGGAGAAGGGAATTACATATTTGGTAAGGGATAAAATTTGAATTCTATAAGAATTTCAAAACAGGTCATCAGAAACATGGAAAAAGAAAAGCTACAGAGGGCTAATTCTGACGGAAGCAAAATCCAAGGGAAATGGCTATCAGATAAATGCATGAATACAGTCATGACCTTCTTTTTTTAAAAGATTATTTATTTATTCATGAGAGATGGGGTGGGGGGGCAGAAGCAGGCTCCATGCAGGGAACCCAATGTGGGACTCGATCCCGAGTCTCCAGGATCACGACCTGAGCTGAAGGCAGCGCTAAACCACTGAGCCCCCCAGTCAAGACCTTCTGATCTCAGAAAGGAAAACTGTTGTCTGCAACAGTCAAGTATTTCAAAGAAAGGGGTGTGATATTACTTCTTAAAGCTAATATTTGAACTAAATAACTTCCATTGTGCCTTAAAAAAAAAAAAAAACAGAAACTTTTTTTTAAGATTTTATTTGAGATAGAGAGCAAGCAAGAGAGAGCAGGAGCAGGGGAGCAGAGGGAGGAGAAGCAGGCTCCTCACTGAGCAGGGAGCCGGATGTGGGGCTCCATCCCAGGACCTCAGGACCACGACCTGAGCCGAAGGCAGATGCTTAACCAACTTCACCACCCAGGCATCCCCCCCAAAATAGAAACTTAACAGCTTTGGATTAGACAAACATTAGATGGTCTCATTCATTTGGGGAATATAAAAAACAGTGAAAGGGAATAAAGGGGAAAGGAAAAAAAAATGAGTGGGAAATATCAGAAAGGGAGACAGAACATGAGAGACTAACAACAAAGGCCAAACTCAACTTCCCCACCTGTTATTCCTTAGAGATGAGCCTCTGAGTTTGTTTCTCCATATTGGAAAACCTCCCAACGACGTTGGCCGCCCCTTCACTAGTGAAAACTCAGAACTGCTAACAGAGAAGCAGCAGTGATTCAGGTGTAGCTGGTACGTGCTCAGGGCTGATGATCAATGGTTTGAACAGGGCTGTGGTGCAGTGATCTTTGGGTGGAGGATACAGGTGCTTTTTGGGGTAACCAAGTCCTGGAGCACACTGCACATGTGCAAGCCGTCTGCTCTTTGGAATGCAGGCATCTCAAGAGGCCAAGGAGGGAGGAGGCTGGCCAGCCGTGGCCGTGCTTACCCCACTGAGCCCTCGGTGGCAGGGCCGCAGTCTTTCCTTTGGTAAATCAGAACCTATTGGTTCTAGGATAACACAGGACCATCCTGAGGGCTCCCCACCTATCCCTGGGTACTCTCTGTGTGAAGTGGTAGCCCCATCTCCCCTTTCAGGGACTCTGGAAATCATTAGAACCACAGCAAGGGGATGGGAATGCCGACGTGGAGGCCACAGGTTTTCACTCCGCATGAGAATTGGGCAAAACTGAGAATGAAGTGTCTAGTTCTGCTTTCTCTTGCCCCAAAAGTGAGGACAGATTTCTCCCAATATCTCTGGCAGTTTGAAGCATCAAAATAAACAATGGTCTCACGTTATAACCCATGAAATAAAATAGGAAATCACTGAATCTGAAACTCGGGGGGGTGGGCCCAGCAACCAGTCCTCCAACTTGATGTCTGCTGAAGTTTAGTAACCGCTGTTCAAGAGGAGCTCTCCCAGAGCAAGTGAATCAAGTTTGCAGTAAACCAGCAAATGGCGAGAGACTAAATGACATTTTTGTGTACTAGAACATTCCTTTGTTAGTGTTTATGGAAGTCTCATGGGTTTAAAGATTGCCAGATTTTCAGATGACCCTGCTCAAATTCACAAGCAGCCTATATTTCTGTCACCTGTGAAACCACTAATCTTCATTGTACCTTATTCATTTATTTAACCAGATTCATAATGAGCTTAAACCCCAAAACATCAAGACCTTCTGAAATCTCTTTTATTTCCCTACCTTCTGGACTATGACCCCAATAGAGAGCTAATTACACAGAAACCTGCTTACCTTACCTCCCATGACACTAATAACAAAGGCCAATCTCAACTTCCCCACCTGCTATTCCTTAGAGATGAGCCTCTGAGTTTGTTTCTCCATTGGAAAACCTCCCAACGACATTGGCCGCCCCTTCACTAGTGAAAACTCAGAACTGCTAACAGAGAAACCTTTGAATTCACCTGCTTATTGATCTAAACAACCCTACCCACCTCTGTTTCTACCTGGTCGCCAAAGGACAGCAGGGAGAAAGATACTGAAAAACCTTTCCTGGGCCAAAAGGAAGTCACCAGGTGTCTGACCTTTCTTTGTTACTGACCTGACATTTGCCATATTATATTCAGCATACATTTTCCAGTTCAAATACATGCCTTATTTTGAAGTCTAAAACATTAAGCTTAAAACTGATTTTAAGCCTAAGTGTAAGTAAGTTAAGGTCATGTAGGTATTAATTTTTAAATTTTTTAAAAGTTTTTAAAAATTAAGATTTAAAAAAAATAACCCAAACTCTACCTCAAACAATGTTTGTGGTCTAACTCGTTTTAGGACGTCAACCTGGTTGTGTCTTAGGAGTTGTGTTGCCTCGCTCTGCCGCTAGAGGGTAGCACTATTGCTATTGTTTTTTCTGTGGTTTATTATTTAGTATATTCGGTACTTGGCCATTCATCCAATCCAATCCCCAATGTGATTGTATTTGGAAGTGAGGCCTTTGGAAGGTAATCAGATAATCAGAGAGGGGCCCTCATGCTGAGATTAGCTTCCTCTAGATGCCTTAGTTCTCCAGGTGCCTCCAATGCTCTCCAGAGCCAGGTGTTCTAGATCTTGAGGGTCTTGAGGGTCTTGAGGGCTTCTTGAGGGCTGATTGCTCCATAGAGGAAAACCCAGCATCATTTTGTGAAAGTAATTCACTTATTACTTGCAGATGTTTGGTGCCTATGAAACTACAATGTGTGTCCATAGTAGATTCTGGACTCTGATTAATGTAACCCTGAATTAATTTCTCTGTGTTCCAGAAGATGAAAGAAAAGGAACTCTCAAATTCTTTTTTTAGTTTGAAGTTTACTTCTGCATCTTGCTCCAGAGAATCTCAATTCCTCTCTTTGTCTCTTCTGACTTGTTCCTTCATCTTTCTTTTCCCACTTTCTCCTCTTTTATATCTTTCCCTTTTATATCCCCCAAATATGAGCTGACAGCCACAGGTGTGTGGTTAAGATTAAAAGAGGAAAGAATCAGTCAATTATGGGTAGGTTGAGAGGCATAGTGTAGGAAAAGGTTTAATTTTCTTCTTTACCTTCTAAAAAGGCTCCCTCAGGTGAAATGCAGACCCAGAATTTACAGGGAAAAATAGAGTCTCAGCCAAGAAGCACTAGTCCCATGTGAACACTAGACCTTCTGAAAATAGTAGTATGAAATCATAAGCTTATCTGAGGTGAGATAACTTGGCATTTTTGATGTCCTACATAAAATTCCACTATTTTTATCTTGACAAGATAGTTTTCTGAATCCTAATTATCTCCATCTAGTATAATTATTTAATTATTAATTAATTAGTATTCATTAATTGTTAAATTAATTGGCATATATATATATTGTTTCTGGAGAACCTGAAAAATACAGGGGGCATTTTGCAACAGACACCACGCATTTTCCAGATTAGATCCATAATCTCCAGAAAGTTTAATAATAGTGTATGATACTCAAGGAGTTTGTGATCTAGTTAGAGAGCAGGGATATAATGTGTTAAAGCACAGCAAAGATAATAATGCAGAAGTCACTAGTTGGTAAATGATTTACTCCGTGAGTGTTTACCCTACATTCCTCCTTGAGGAATATTGGAATGACAAAATGACCTGTTATGGAAGCTTGCCAACCTATGTGGGGCCATAAAACAGCATAAATGTATCAACCAAGACAAGTTATCAGCAGGTTTCTCAATAAGGTGAATACATTTTATAGCTGGTAATACAACAGTCGGGAGAGATAATATTTTCATGCCTGACATTTGTAATATTATCTTCAGCATACATTTTCCAGTTCAAATACATGCCTTATTTTGAAGTCTAAAACATTAAGCTAAGCCTAAGTGTAACTTAAGGTCATGTATGTATTCATTTTTTAAATTTTTTTAAAGTTTTTAAAAATTAAGGTTTTAAAAAAATAACCCAAACTCTACCTCTAACAATGTTTGTGGTCTGACTCGTTTTAGGATGTGAACCTGGTTGTGTCTTAGGAGTTGTGTTGCCACGCTCTGCCACTAGAGGGTAGCACTGTTGCTATTGTTTTTTTCCTGCGGTTCATTATCCAGGATATTCAGTACTTGGCCATTCATCCAATCCAATCCCCAATGTGATTGTATTTGGAAGTGAGGCCTTTGGAAGGTAATCAGATAGAGAGGGGCCCTCATGCTGAGATTAGTTTCCTTATAAAGAAGATAGTTGGGGGGAGACAATCTGTCTTGGCACCACATGAGGATACAAGCCAGTCTGCAAACCAAGGCCTTCACCGAACACCAGGTCTACTGGTGCCTTGATCTTGGACTTCCCACCCTCCTAGAACTGTAGGAAATAAATGTCTGTTGCTCCAAACACCCAGTCTATGGTGCTCTGTTGTAGCAGCCCAACCCAAGACAATGTCTGACCAGATATTTGAACAGAAACTTTGTGGCCAGCAGGGATGGGGGAGAGATGGTCTTTAAAATGAGGCAGGTCTATCTAAGAAGGAACTGAACTATTCACTATGCAGTAGTGTCACCTCTAAAGTGGAAAGAGCCCCAACTTTTGGTGTCAGAGGACTTAAATTCCAACATGGGCTCAGCCACTGATTGACTGCATGACCTTGGACAAATCACTAACTCTCTGGTATCTGTGTCCTCACCTCTAGATAACCATTTGAGACCTACTTTCTCTTAATAATATCTTCCTTTGATTTTTCTCTCTTTATTCTGTTCCTGTAGCTACAGGTTGAGAAGGGTTCCTTAGGAGTAACAGTAGAGAAAAAAGAAGTATGGTTGCTGCTGGTGGGTGGCCCAGGCTGGGAGTATGAAAGCAAGTGTGGGCTCGCCAGTGCCCTGATCTCACCGCACCACAGTGTGGTCGATGGTCGTACAGGTAGGCCAGCCAGTGTGGAAACCAGATGGGCCGCCACTTCTGGGATCCAGTGCTTAGGGAGCATCCCACGGCCAACCAGAAGGGAATTTATGACAAGGCAATAAGCAGCTTCTTTAGAAATGTGGATACCAGAATGGTTGGTGATGCTGGCAGTATTTTCAAGGGGAAAATTTGTTCTTTGAAAGCACGAGCTTTCTTGATGGACATGGAGGAAGCAGTAGTATGTGAAATTCTGCAGGGACCATTGAGAGGTGTGTTTGATAGCAAGCAACTCATCACCAATATTTCTGGCTCAGGGAACAATTGGATTGTGGATCACAAAGTTGTTGGCAGCCTTTATGAAGAACAGATTTTAGAGAAACTCAAAGATAGCAGAGCCCTGTGATTGTTCGTAGTCTTGTTTTTTGTTTTTTGGGGTTTTTTTTTTTTAATATAATACATTCCATGGGAGGAGGAGCAGGATCTGGACTTGCCACACTTCTTTTAAAGGTGCTTGAAGGTGAATTCCCAATACTATATAGATTCATGGCCTCAATTTATCCTTCTGGTGAGCATGATGTCATAACCTTGCCTTATAATAGCATCTTGGCAATGAAGGGATTTAATGAGCATGCAGACTGTGTGTTGCCCACTGACAACTAATCTTTATTTGACATCATTAGGAAAATTGACCTCATGGTGAGTTCTAGAGAGTTGGGTACAACTATAAGGCCAAAGAGTCTGGTTACTTCAAGTTCAGGGGCTTTTTGGAAAACAGCACCAGAAGCCCTTTGATGCAATGAACATCATTGTGGCAAATTTGCTGCTGAACCTAACAAGCTCTGCAAGGTTTGAAGGGCCCCTTAATATGGACCTTAATGAAATCAGCATGAATTTAGTTCCTTTTCCTTAACTAGCATTGTCTAGGGTCAAGCCTAACACCTCTACGTACACTGGCAGATGTTAACATTCCTACCCAAAGGTTCAATCACATGTGTTAAGATGCTTTTAGTAAAGATCACCAGCTAATTCAGGCTGACCCTAAACATAGTCTCGACTTTGCCTGTGCCCTTATGGTTAGAAGAAATGTACAGGTTTCAGAACTTTGCAGAAATATGGAAAGGGATCCCTGGGTGGCGCAGCGGTTTGGCGCCTGCCTTTGGCGCGATCCTGGAGACACGGGATCGAATCCCACGTCGGGCTCCCGGTGCATGGAGCCTGCTTCTCCCTCTGCCTATATCTCTGCCTCTCTTTCTCTCTCTGTGTGACTATCATAAAAAAAATTATATTTAAAAAAAAAAAGAAATACGGAAAGATTAAGAACCTCTGAGGCTTGTCTCCTGGAATCAAGAAGGCTGGAAAACCAGCTTGTGTTTGGTCCCTCTGGTAGGCCATTCCCATTATTAGCTCTAGCACATAACACATACATGAAGCCTACCTTCATGGAACTGAGAGATTGATGAGCTTCTACAAGAAAAAAAGCTCATCTTCATCACTATGTACAAATGGAAGGGATGGAGGAAAGCCATTTCGTGGAACTGTGTCATCTTTATTAGGGCTCACAGAGGAATATAACCAACTGGATGCCACGAAAAGCATGCCTGTGGAAGATTTACTTAGACTAAGCATAGCTGTGTAAAAAAGAAATCACAAAAATACGATTTTTCTTCATTTCACCTTGTTTTTTGTCATCTTACCTTACTGTTTCAGAATTTTTGTGATTCCGAAAGCCCAGTTTGTGCTTTTCATATTAGAAAGTATGTTTGCCTTAAAAAGAGTGGTTTTCATTTCATCACAATTTGTTTATAGCAGTGTGTGAAATTAGTGGAGTCCTTGCACTTTAACTTTGAACACTTGTCTTCAGAAAATTCCCCTTTTCTAAAATTGAGAAAACAGAGTCCTTCAACATTTTACTTTATTTGTAGTCTCACATTCAGGCATTTATACAGTGCTAATCATGTCTTCAATAAAAATCTTATACAGGTATATTTGATTATAATTTATTTTTTCATATTCTGTTTAAATTCTGATTCTTTAAAAGCAAGTATGAGATGTAGTAGAAGAACAATATAAATACTTCTGTGTAATACTCTCTGACTTCTCAGGGATAGGCTTTATTATAACCATTAAGGAGATCTTGTTTCTTCTTTGGGTAACCACTTGTTTGCAGTCAAAAAGAATCACAATTTACATTCATTTTAACATGCATTTGTATTAAATTATCTTTAACTATAATGCTTTTTATTAAACCAGTTGATTTTATAATAATAAATGTCCACGTCTGTAAAACACACACATGCAAAGTATCGCTGTCTTTAGGGGATTATAAAATAGTAAGAAGGAAGAATTGGCTGGAACATGATCCAATGCCACTCTGGACTTAGCGCTGTATGAGCTTGCAGGCAGGGAAGAGTAGGATGAAGCAGTAGAAAAGAAAAAGCTTTGAACTGAGCCTCAAAGAATCTCCAGAAGATAAGCTTCAAGGAGCCAGGGAGGCAGGGTAGTTAATACAACATAGATACAGAAATTAAACATATTTAGGGGACCAGAAAAGAAGTCAGTCTGACTGGTCCAAGGGTTTTGTTGGACAGTATGACAGCATCCTGCATGGTGAATTATGCTCAAGTGAAGTGATTTTATTGGAGCATAATGCTAGTTACCTCGGACCTGATCTGAGAGGCAAAGGAACCCGGGTCAGTTTCTCCTCGGAGAAGAGAGTTCCATTCTAATTGCCAAGCCTCTTGTTTACTTGGGTGAGCTTCTGTCTATATATTTTAGAACCTGTATGTATTTTAGCTTCAGACACAAATCATCAAGGAGGGATTATTTTGGATTCCACCCAAGCTTCTTACTTAAACTCCTTAATCCTCCCTTAGGACATTTGAAAACCGCCAGAATTGCCCAAGTTCATGAGAGGTAAGAGGTGTTTTTCTCACCTCTATTTTAACATTTTGCATTAGTCATAGGAATTCCTCCTACAACGCACGCACACAACTGAACAATAGTCTCCCTGCCTTACAGCAGCAGCAAGCTAAGAAACACTGACATCTAATCTCACGGCTGTTAGCTGAATTACTGACTTCAAAGAAAAGTGACCTAGAATTCATTAGGCTATCGCTTTAATATCTGTAAAAATTGAATAGTCTTACCCAATAAGAAATATATTTTTCAAAGTGTAGGATAACATCAAGTTCAGAAGTCTTTATACTTAGAAGGAAATATATTTAAATATCTTTAGAGTTAAAGAATAATGAAATTCCATCAAGTGACATGACAGCCTGGGCGAGGGTGGCGGATTTTCATGAGTAGGTGGAAAAGACAGGTAATTTGAAGTATGACTCCCCCTCAGGATGGTGCCTTTCCTGTGCTTTAAAAGGCTGGGAGACAGCCCGAGTGGAGAGTCTGATGTAGTGACCATAAATAACAGGATTCAGCATGTGCGGTTAGGATCACTGCCAAGAATCCTATTCCATTCAGTATCTGGATCCAAGAGCTCAAGGGGCAGACTAGATATTTCCCACAATGCCTGTCATACACAAATCACCTCCTTAACAGTAAGCCTGTGTTATCATGGAAAGACTTAGAAGTAAGTGATGTACAAGGGGTAGTGGAAAGGGAGGTGGGCAGGGGGTTGGGGTGACTGGGTGACGGGCACTGAGGGGAGCACTTGATGGGATGAGCCCTGGGTGATATATGTTGGCAAATTGAACTCCAATAAAAAAAAAATAACAATTAAAAAAAAAAAGAATGAAGATTCTGAAGTCAGACTTCCTGGATACAAATCCTGACACACCACTCCCTACCTAAATGACCTTGGACTGCTTTATTTAATCTCTTTGTGTCGCAGTTTTCTCACCTGTAAAATGGACAAATAAAATCTTCAAATGATTGAAAAAAATAAATAAAAATAAAAAGGCAAGTTTTAAGTTAAAAAAAAAGAAGTAATGTTGAAGAGATTCAAACTCATAATGATATTTTTGTGTTAAGAAAGAAATTATACACGTTTAGCACTATAGGCATTCATAATTTTGAAAATAATTGTGTCTCTGATGATTGGTTTTGCAAGTCTAACTTACAAACGTTTAATTGAGTAACAGATTTAGGCTTGTGATTTTAAATTGAAATCTCAGTAAGTTTACTCACTGTAGCAGAGCACTTACGCACTGGGGCACCTGGGTGGCTCCGTCAGTTGGGCCTCCAACTCTTGATTTCAGCTCAGGTTATGTTCTCAGGGTGGTGAGACTGAACCCTGTGTCGGGCTCTGTGCTGGGCATGAAGCCTGCTTAGGATTCTCTCCCTCTCCCTTTGCCTCTCCCCTCCCCACTCAAAGAAACAAAAACAAAAACAAAACAAAACACTTAGTTTCTCCATATTTTAAGGTTAATACATTAGATTTGCAAGAATAGCAACAACTTGGAAAGATTTGTCAGTTAACTGAAGTGTCCTTCTGGAAGAATTTCAAAAATACTTAATTCATAAATAGAGTTTAAGATGTTTAAAGGGAAATCTAATTATCTGAATGTAAAATTGTGCTCTAACATCAAAGTCTCCTTAAAATCGAGTGTTTATATTTGCAAGACTCAATATTTATAAATTGAACTTAAAATATAAAAAGGATTAACCTTTCCCATTTTTACTAGTTTAGTCCAGAAACCCAGTCACCCTCATCACTGCCCATCTCTTGAAGTACCTTCTTAAGCTTAGAGCAAAAATCTCCCCTCACTGCCATTTACATGGGGGAAATTCCCATCTTCTCTCTCTGGAATTCACATTAGACAGAATATAGGATTTCTGGATCTATTCTCCATGTGTATGAACTTTTCTTTCATGTTTTTATCTATTGAGTTTGGGGAGAATTCTTCACTTCTCAGTTTTATTTTCATGGTTCCTTAGTCCCCAGCTACTTCTGCACCACCCTATGAATCCACATCCCAAAGATAACCAGTAGAGCCTCAATTAATGAGCCCAATAGTGACAAAATGATGAGGAGTACACCACAGTGGTCATGACCCAACTTCTCATTTCAACAATAAGATGCAAGTTAACGCAATCAGAGGCTGCACTGCGCATTTCCAAGCAAAGGAGACTGGAGGTTACAGAAATTATTGAGGCGTTGGAGTCACATCAACAGCCAATGTTGATATTGGACTGAATTATATACAATGAGTTTCTTCACTTTGTGACAAATGAAGCACTAGATAGCCACAAAGGAAGTTTGACAAAGGCTTAGGAATCGAGACCCCAGGGTTTCAGAAGAGTTGAGATAAAATACGAATAAAAATAAGGAGGGCACCTTTTCCCACTCCTTCTTTGGTAAAGGCTTCATAAAGTTACAATAGTGGTGTTCAAATTTATTGTTCATGTCAGGGACTACAAGCAGAGAGCCTCAGGCTGTGGACTAGACCTGAACTCAATGTTCTCCCACTGAGAACTCACAGAGTTGCATCTCACTTGCATTCTTTCTGTCCAGAGACTAGAGGAACGGACATCTCTGCTCTCTCATAAAGACTGCTAAAATATTTGTATCAGGTTTCAAAATTCCAGCCTTCACCTGGTTTAGGCTAATTATGCCCAGAGTCCCTGCTCAGGCCTATGTACCAGCAAAGCCATTTTCATGAAATGCAGCTGACAGCTCACGCTTTTGAAACATAAACTTGCTAAAGTTTTTTTTTTAATTTTTTTTTTTTTTTATGATAGTCACACAGAGAGAGAGAGAGGCAGAGACACAGGCAAAGGGAGAAGCAGGCTCCATGCACCGGGAGCCCGACGTGGGATTCGATCCCGGGTCTCCAGGATCACGCCCTGGGCCAAAGGCAGGCGCCAAACCGCTGCGCCACCCAGGGATCCCACAAACTTGCTAAAGTTATAGAAACTTGCTGGACTAGAAAAGATAGAGGACACGCATGGGGCAGAATGCCATGATTACATGATGACATCACACACATGTGGGTATTTCATATGCCAGAAGTGCATTCAGGTTTGTTGTATTATTCAAAATAAGCCTATAGGCACCCACATCAGTTCTTTCTAATCCTTACATTAAAAGGAAAGAAGAAGAAGAAGAAGAAGAAGAAGAAGAAGAAGAAGAAGAAGAAGAAGAAGAAGAAGAAGAAGAAGAAGAAGAAGAAGAAGAAGGAGAGGGGGAGGGGGAGAAGGAGAAGAAGGAGGAGAAGGAGAAGAAGGAGAAGAAGGAGAAGAAGGAGAAGAAGAAGAAGAAGAATGAATGTGTCCAGTTCTTTGGCCTAAAGAATCTACTCACCTCCCTCTCCTGCATCACTGTGATAAAACCAGCCTGGGGCAGGTTTCTGGACTTGTCAGTGCTTCCAGAATGCCATGGAGCTTCAGGATTTAATTGCCCACATTTCACCTCCTGCTGCCTAGGAGGCTGCTTCCTTTCTTCCATATTCAGTGGATCCTCAAGGATTCCTGAAGCCCTCCTTACCTGTTCCATCACGGCAGACCAGCCTTTCTAACACTGTACCAGTTAGCTGTCTCTGCCTTCACTTTGTCTCAGAGACTCTAGAGTCATAAAATATGACAGCCAGAGAGCGCCTCATCCAGTTCAATTCCCTCACTTTAGAGAGGACATGGTGATCGCTAAAGTCCTAGAAGTTGGTTGGTTATAGATCCAGAATTAGAAAAAAAATTTCTTGACTCTCCACTAAAGGCTAATTAGTTCAAGACTAGGTGAGAGCCCTGACTTTTTACCCAAGTATTCCATAAAATACTTTACCTTATTTTAACCCCTCCTATTTCAGGAGACAGTATGGTGACCATGCTATGCTCTGGTGATTACCTTTTACTCTATAGATGCTATCATAACTCCCCCTTCCTAATCTTTCATGGCTTTGCATCCAAGATCCTAGGGATCATTTTTCTTGTCTTCTCTAAAAAACTGCACAACTCAGGACACTTGCTGGCTACTTTCCTCAGGGGACATCTCGGCTACTACAGAAGGAGAAGTCTCACAAAAAGGAATTTGTCACACTGCTCCTTCATGGTGCAAGGGTGATGTACAGTTGAAGTGAAAAAACAAAGACTTAAAGTGTCTGTATCAAGGTTCCTGCATTCATTTATTTCTCATTGCAGCAACAAGATAAACAAGTGTAATTCCATGTCAATGAGTTACAAATTGTAGTAAGCCCAGGAACCTTGAAGATATCTATAAGGCAAATAAAACACTTTTCCTTAGTGTGGACATTAACTTCAGATGATCACTCCAGGCCCCAAATACCATGACCAATGTGCAAAATGCATTTATCATCCAAAGTACTTTCAAATCTAAAAATAAAATATTCGAATTCAAATGCTTTAACCAAACTGGAAATACAAACAATATACCAAGAATCATCCTTAGCCTCTTGTTCTCCAAGCAAAAGATCAAGAAACAAGATCATGAGCAAAAAAATCCCCAAAAAAGAAGTTCACCCAGAAAGACTAGATGCCCATCAAAATCACATCTCTTCTTCTGATTCTTGTTCTCGCTCAGCATTTTTCAGGAGTCCAACCTCCGAGGGGCAGAACCTCGTAAGTCGAGATTTAACCAACCTGAGGAGAATAAAAGGCATCTCATGTTATGTTGTTTAATAAAATTCCAGAACAATGTGTATCTATACTACAACAAACTCCAAATTATCTATGCAAATGGGAGAAGCAACTCATAAAAGAAAATCACTTTTATTTGGCTTTGGAGCTACCTGAAAACTTTTCATGGATTAAAGCCGGGTATAAGTAAACAGATACAGTATAGCTTTTAAATGTATAACATGATTGTTTGATTAGGCATCAGAAAATGCCTCATTATTCATAGCTTTGATCGTTTCTAAAACAAACAAGAGAATCTCTGGGCTGCAGCAAGCCCAGATGAAATTGAGCTCAGTGGAGAGAGAACTTTTCCAAGTCCACACCTAGCTATATATTGCAAAAAGAAGCCCTCTCTCATGGAAGTGCATGAAGGCAACCCCCTCCCCACGGCAAGCCCCATGTCAAGTCTGGTCCGACTTGTGCCTTCAGAGGGGTGCTTTTGTGCAGGCCATGGACGGCTCAAGTGCATGTGATGGTCCATGTAGTGATCCAGGACGAACTAAGGAATCGGAAGAAGTGTCCTCCACCATTGTGATTGTTTCATAGATTAAGAGATCTGTAGGTCTAGGAGAAGCAGTGACATAATTTTTGACACTAGAATATATGAAGGTTCTTAGTAGCAGAAACTCAGCACTTCCACTCTCCACTTCTCTGATGGAACAAAAACTAAGCAAAGCTTTTCCTGTGCATAGTTATTTGTAAAGACATTGTATCACAACCATATAAATAAAACATAAATTCCAAAAATACATAGGAATACACAAACAAGTTCGATACACCAAATCATCAAAATCATTCTCATTTTGTGAAACACTTCACCTGCCTATCTGCATCCCTTATTTTCTGCCTCTCTTCTTCTTCCAGTGAAGGTCTGGCTTGCCCCTATGAATATCCAATGACTTCACTTGTGCTCTAGATCCTACTAGAATATAAATTTCATAAGAGCAAAGACCTTATCTTATTCAGTGCCCTAATGCTAGCCAGAGCCTAGAACAGCGTCTGGTGCATAACAGTGGCTCAAAACACATTTGGTTAATCAATGGTCTTTGGAGCAATCTGCAAGAGTCCATATAACTCACGTATTCATAGAGGTTAATTCTTCAGTCACTTTCAGCTCAGCATTAACTCCTCCAATATACAACCGAGTGGTACCAATAATGACTATTGACTCATCAAGATCAAGGAAACCAATCAAAATAATTTGCCTTGATTATTAATTGACTATTGATGTTGCTCCCAATGTCCTCAGTTTTCCAAAGCACTGTTCTTGTGAAAGACCAATAGCCTTAAATAAGTTAAAGGATGGGACAGTGTTTACATCATTTTTTAGATCCACACATTTATCTCTACATTGCACAACCTCAATACATGCTAAATGAAATGGGTTAACTGTTAATTCATTAATTAGATGCATTCCTGATGGCTCTTGTGGAAAATAAAACAAACACATGGCAACTTATTACAAATTAATTGTTAACCCAGACCCTAGTGACTCCTCCTGTTTCCCACTCCTCCTTTCTGGGTTGTGTCTGCTGTTGCTATACGCCGCCAGCCAAGCTGAGGCATGTTCAGACTCTATCTGAAGCCTGTAGCCCTGGGTATTGGCACATGCATAAATGGCTGCTGGAGACAGATGAAAGGCTAGAATGATAAACAGGAAGTACAAATAATTGCTAGGTCCTGGAATGATGTTAGTCCAGGATACTAAGGTTAGGATATATCTGAGCTTCTGCTCCTATATGTTTTCTTCAGTCAATAAGAGAAAGAGCAGAGCCAAGACTCTGAGTGAACTTCTAGAGTCTATTTAGAAATCAAACTTTCAGAAGCCTAACCATCATATGCCTGGAATTTGGTCATCTCTATTTTATTCTTTGAAATGGCTCACCTGAATTCTTGCTTGGGAAACCAGCCTGAAAGTGGGAAATATTTCTCTACCCACAGAGAGGAGCTTTTGAAATAGTCCTATGAGCAGTGATGTTTCAACATGAAATACAGTAGAACGTCTAATAAAATTTCCAAACAGATAAGTCTCTCCTATGAGTTATTTCAGAACTGCAGGTATGGGGCTGAAAGGGGCAACCTTTGAACCATTGTTCTGGAAAGCTGGGAAGTAAAACTTTATTTCTCTGAGATTTGGGGAATTGTGATTCCACAATCCAGTTTTGTTTCCATGGCGATCTTTGCATTTTGTCAAATTCTGATATAATGCCCTGAAAAATCCATCACCCTTGACTGAATTACAAACTACTCTACAGTCAAACCCTGAAAGATAGATTGTCAAAACTCCTTATGATTATAGAGCTGAATTAGCCTGCCATGTGACCTCACCAAAAGTCAGTACTGAATCTTTATAATTTTTAAGTTATTGCTTAAGTTTCTATCAACATACCTCACAACATGAGCTCTTGTTCTTATATTTCCAAGAGCAATATGAGAGCAAAACTGAAAAGCATCTGAAACATATTTCATAAAGGAGATGGGTATTTGATTTGGATATGCCAGGTAGAAGGCACTAATGGATCAAAAAGGTAAAGGTGGAAAAAATAAACATGGAGTTTCTGGTTTCTAGAAAACTGTAAGTGGATAAGAGAGGTCTGAAGCCTTTTGAAACAGGAAGAGACAGTAGTCTTCTTTTGGCTCTGGAAGGGAGCTGACGTGAGCTAGAGAGGCTCCTTGAATGTTGCCATTATTCTTGGAGGTTGCCCAGCCCCTAAGGAGATGAGGCCCAGATGTCAGCCTAGAACAACAGAGGAAGAAGCCAAGTTTCACTCAATGGCAGAGCCAGTCTTAACAGCCATGAGCATGCTTTGGGGGAATGAAATAGAACTAAGAGAAATCTAATGAGAAGCTATAATCTCCCAGCACCCAAAGCACTTAGATCTCTAGAGGAGGTGAGTACAGATCAAAGTAAACTGACTCGAAGCTTAGCAGAGACATCTGGGAGCTAGACAAGAAAATAGTTCTCTTATTTAGAGACCCAGCACCAAAGCTGCTTCAGCAGTGGAGCTCAAAGAAGCACAAAGCAAGAGAGGTGACCTGAGAGAGAAGAGTAGAAAGCTAGTTTTTGAAGAGGCTGAGACCCCACTGGACCTAGAAGCAGCTACCACATTTTAGGAATCTAGAGAACCTACTAGATGTATACTGCCCAATATGGTAGTCACTATGCATATACAGATATGCACTGTATGCGGCACTAGGCACATGTCAAGTGCTCCATAACCACATAGTCAGGTAGCTCATGACCACCAAAATGAAGACTGCAGATATAGAAGATTTAAGTCGGTGCTGCAGTCTGAAAAATTAAGTGTGGAGCCTGCAGGCCTAGTAGTTGGAATCAGCCAGGCCTGTTGCAGTTTGGTATTAGCAGCCTTACAGACAGGAACGGTGTTCAATTCTTTCTATTTCTTCTCATCCTTCAAGCTAAAGATTAATTCTCAACTGAGAGGAAGCCTCCTCTGGGTTCCAATAGTGCTTTGTTCTTCTACTATTTCCACCTATTGCACTGTATCTAAATTGTCTGTCTCTCCCCATAGGGCCTGTACCTTATGCATTTTGTGATACAGAAGGAAAAGGAGGAGAACGTGGAAAATAATAAAAAGAACAAGAATAACAAGAAGAATAACCTCTGCTGTGCCCTTATTATCTCCCAAGCAGTTTAAATACATATCTCATTTAGGTACTATTATTATTCCCATTTTGTAAACAACAAAACTGAGACTTTATGTGTTCACGTAATTTGCCCAAAGCCATACTGATGAGAGGTAGTAGAGCTAGGAATATGTGTTTTGTCAATCTGTTATATTGCTCTTCATCCATTGTGAAACATTTCATAAGGGTCTAAAAACATGATTTTTCAACTGAATCTTACTGTTAGAAATATTAGAGTAAATGTGAAATTAATCATGGATTCAAATTTGATGGGATACATGAATGTTGTTTAAAAAATGACACCAAGCTTATGAATTGCTATGATTGATGTACATGTGGGCAAATGGAGGGCTCCCTGCTGGGATGGAGAAGACCATTTGGAAAAGGAAACAGCCTATGCAAAGACAGGAAGGCCCAGAAAAGTGTGCTGAGGGGTGGCACATAGGTCAGAGACACAGCTGAGACACTTCTGAGTGAGTCTAACTTTAAACCAGCATTTCTTCTTTCAAGGGGGAATTGCTAGGTTTGCAGATAATTCTCTGGTACATTACCCTGTCTTATGGAATACTAAAGAATGAAGTTCCCTTTTAAGTCTCAATGATCATATACCAAGGAACAGAATTTATATGAACAAAAAAATCACTAACTTACCAAGTGACAAAGGCATAAATCATTCCAACGACGACTATGTTTAATGCATAATGCCAACAAAAGCATATGGTAAGAAACATAACATTGTTATGATCCATTGTATCCCATGCAGGACCTCCACTGGGGGGATAAAGGACAAAACCAATCTGTAATTTAAAACAAAAAGCACATATTAAAATAATCAGCCACATTCCCAAAGATAGTACATTTCAAAATGGTTGGTTCCAAGATTAATCTTAACTAAGGTAACTCCGATTATCTGAGATGCCACAGATAAGACATCAGGCCTTGCTGCCTGCTTTAGTTACAGATAGCATCTACCAGGTAATATTTTTGGAAAAAATGTTAAGGATATTTGAAGATCAATTTTCAAAATATGAATAGGAATCATCTCTATGGATTAGCAGACTTTCAGAGAATGTGCCAGGTTTCTTAGTTGTGCAGTTTCACTCCATTATTTCAACACTAGGGTACAAAAAAGGTTTCAAAATAAATAAATGCTCACAGCTAACATCATATTCAACAATAAAAGACTGAAAGCTTTTCCCCTACAATCAACAAGAAGATGAACAAATATTCATCTTACCTGGAATAGGTAAATTCATGGAAACAAAAAGCAAATTAGGGGTTTTCAGGGACTGGGAGGAGAATGAAAGACAATGATTGCTTCAGGGTCCTGGGCTTTCCTTCTAAGGCAATGAACTGAATAGAGGTAGGAGTTGCTCAATATTATGAATGTACTTAAGTGGCACTGAATTATATATTCTAAAACAGTTAATTCTGTTATGTAAATTTTATCCCAACAAAAAATAAGATGATAGATACATAGAGAAAGAGAGAGAGAGAGAGAGAGAGAGAGAGAGATGGATGGATGATGGACAGATGGGAGGATGGACATATGTCAGATCTCTAGAACAAAATGAAATACAATACCAAGATAATTACATGAATAATTATATGAATGTCCACCATATTGGCTAACTACATGTCAGTTACAGTGCTTGGGAGTTTTCCTTAAAATGGCCTTTAAATGAGATATTAGTAATCCCATTTTAATGTATTATTGTCTTTATCCTCCAGATGAGAAAATTGGGTGGCTTCATAATTTTCCCAGGATCACATATCTAATAAATGAAATGTTATAGGAACAAAAAAAAAAAAGCATTTAATCCATAAGGTTGAGTGAAACTTTAATTCCATTTCTGTTTGAAATTTCAAATAACATGAGTAAAAGGAAAAAACAAGACTTAGGCTTTAATCACTTGTCATTTCCCATTTTAAAGGATTCCCTTTAGTTGGAAAGAGAATTACCATTTGTACCACCTGCTAGATGTACTGCTGTGTGTGGGGCATCTTAACCTCATTCATACATAAACTTCACAATATTTCTGTCCTCATAATAACTTCAAGAATAAGATACCTTTATCCCATGCTTCTCATGCCTTCCTCTTGCAGCAACTCATGAAAGGTGGCAGAGAAATTATGTCATGTAAGTATCTATTAGGGAGAGTTGAGTGTAATGTACTATGCACCAGCTCCCCAGTTCCTACCTATTGGTCCTCCCAATGTCCTCCCAATGCCATCCACCCAACCACTCCGGCTTGGGGAGTGATTTGCTACAGCTCCCAGAGGTAAGGGTTAGCAGTTGTTGTGGGTCATATTGTGTGCCTCCAAAAGGACATGCTGATGTCCTAACACTTGGTGCCTGTGAATGTGACCTTATTTGGAAATAAGATCTTTGCAGATATCATCAACTTGAGATGAGGTCATACTGGATTAGAACTGGCCCTCAATCCAATAACTGGTGTCCTTTTTATGGAAGGCCATGTGAAGACACAGGGACACAGAAACACACAGGTGTGACTATGGAGGCAGAGGTTGAGGTTACACTGCCATACACCAAGGGATGTTAAGGATGGCTGGCCACTCTCTGGGAGCTGAGCCCCCAGGAAGGAACCAACATGCTGACCCCTTGATTTCTGGACTTCTGGCCTCCAGAACAGTGATAGAGATAGATAGATTGGATAGATTGGATAGATAGACTGGATACATAGATCAGATAAGTCATCCAATTTGCAGGACTTTGTTATTGTAGCCCTAGGATACTAATATAGGAGCTAAGACCAAAAGAGGCAAAGGAGTATCACTCATCCTAAACCTCAAGCCCAACACATTGGTGGTTCTCATCCATCTTTCAAATACCAATTCAACTTTACCTGCCCCTGGTAAAGCATAGAATATATAGTGTACACTCATGTGATTAACAGGGCAGAACCAGACTCCAGATCCATGGCTGCCTGACTACATTCCCAGGGACTTCTTCTTCCACACACTAAGCACAATTGTGTTTTGGAGCTTCTAAAATAAATATCTTAAGTCACCTTCATTGGTCATCACCAATTCTACCAGTCAAGGGTTTACTGTTATATAGCAAAAAGAAAGAAAAAGAGAAAGAAAGAAAGAAAGAAAGAAAGAAAGAAAGAAAGAAAGAAAGAAAGAAAGAAAGAAAGAAAGAAAGAAAGAAAGAAAGAAAGAAAGAAAGAAAGAAAGAAAGAAAGAAAGAAAGAAAGAAAGAGTTGAATACCTCTCATTGCTAATCTCCTTGAGACCCTCAGAGCCTGACACCGAAAGCTAAATTCTTAACCAAAGACCACTGTGAAGCCTATGAACTGAGTTAATTGATGTGATTATTTTGAAAACATTCCAAAGTCATTTCAGGCTAAAAGCAAGTGAATTAGGAAAGCTGAAAAACAATGGCCAGAATACGCCACAGCTCATTAAATCATCCTCTAAATACAGAATCAGCCACTACTCTTACATTGGCTGTTCTAATTTGCTTCCTAATGTAAAATTCCAACCAAAAAAAGGTCTGAAAAAGAATTTTTTCTTGCTGTATCTTCTAGGTCATTCCTGAACATCTGTTTCTGACTAGTTTAAGCTTCCTTAATATTACGTTTAAAATGTAAATAACTATCTTCTCTACTATACAAGCAAGCCAGGGCCCCATTTCCTATAGGGAGTTTGAATTTCCTAACATTCTAGGTCTTATTCTCTAATCACTTATTTCAACACTATTAGACTTTTTTTTTTTAAGATTTTATTTATTTACTCATGAGAGACACAGAGAGAGAGAGAGAGAGGCAGAGACACAGGCAGAGGGAGAAGCAGACCCCACGCAGGGAGCCCAGCATGGGACTGGATCCCAGGTCTCCAGGATCAGGCCCTGGGCTGAAGGCGGCACTAAACCACTAGGCCACCCAGGGTGCCCTCAACACTATTAGCCTTAAACGAGAGTTTGATCTACCATTTCAGACCTCAGACCACTACCACTTAGATCTTTTGGACATCTTTGAGTAAACTTTTATCTTTCTTAAAAGCAAAACAAGGCTGAATTTTTCCTTGGGCTCAGCCATCTGGGAAGTCGTGGGACGAGTCCCCTGAGCAGTTAGCGGGGGTGGGTGGGTGATGCCCCAGAAGTGACTGTTCCAAGTAATGGGAAGCAAAGACAAAAGTCTTCCTCCTCCCCTGATCATCTCTGGGCCTTGACTCTGACAATGATGGGAGGCAACTTGGAAATGACAAAGTGCAAAAGTGAGCTTCAGAAATCTTCTCCCACGGGGCGCCTGGGTGGCTCAGTCAATTGAGCACCTGACTCTTGATTTTGGCTCAGGTCATGACCTTAGGGTCATGGTATGGAGCGGCCCCCCCCCCCCCAACTTTCCCACTCCCTGACCAGGGCTCTAAGCTCAGTGGGGAACCTGCTTGAGATTCTCTCTCTCCCTCTCCATCTGCCCCTCACCCCCAGCTGACGTGCATGCACGCTCTCTCCCCCTCCCTTTTTCTCTCAAATAGATAAGTCTTAAAAAAAGAAAGAAAGAAAGAAATATCCTCCCACAAAGAGTCTCAGAGAAACCATGATTCATGGAATGAATGGGCCTGAAGAGTATCTTTTTTTTTTAATCTTTTTCTTTTTTTAAATTGCATAATATGCATAGGTTTTTGTGGAGAGCAAAATGGAGTCTCTCATGTCAAGCAAGGGGCTGCGTCAAGCAATGACACAAGCAGCTAAGGTACAGAAGCAAGGAGATATCGCCAGGACCAATGTCAGCTGACCCCCCAGAGCTGAGAACAAGCTGAACCAGAGAGGGCTGCAGGGACCCAAAACCGATGAAATCCCTTTCAAAAGGGAAGGATTTTGGCAGCAAACTATCAGACTCTTCAGACCTGCCCTTCTATGTCTGACCCCTTAAAAAAGGCAACTGCCACTGAAGGCTCTGCCCGAATGATCTCGGGGGCAGAACCGAGAACCTTCACTGCTTGAACATTAAAAGCATCAAGTGCCCCAAGCTGACCCGGCCTAACTGGAGGCCTTATCTCAACCGAGCGCCCACAGACTGACTTCACCTGTGCTTCCTCAACTCCTCCCCCTTCTGTGGTCTCGTTTGTCGTGGGGCTTGTCTTCTGTCCTGCTCTGTGCACTGTGTAAGAAGGCAAATTTAATCACATGGTAAAATGTCCTTGAGTTTGGAATCCTGAACCTGCTTTATAATTGTGATTTAACTTTGCTTTATGATCGAGTAAAGCTGACATTGTAGACAGACACAACTCGTGTGTGCTCATGACAGCTTTTGAGAAAACATATGTGACTGTAATAAGGGTCGGGAAGGAAAATGTTTTTATAGGTTGGGAGTGTAATTCCCTCTAGGTTGACCTATTAGTCCCTCATTTATGTATGACAGGAAAAAATGGCCAAGCTGAACATTTGCTTCATTCATTTCGCATCTCCTTATTTAGAATTGCATCTCCTTATTTAGAAAAGAGCCTAGGTGTGCTAATCTGTCGTGTATGTTGTGCATGCACTAGGATTCACCATCTGTGGACAAGTAGAGAGAAAATACAGTGAAAGGCAAGGCACAATGTCATATTATCAGCTTAAGGCAGAGTTTTGGCCATAAAATTCATATAACACACATAGCATCAAAATAAAAGCAGAATGAATTCACCTTCGTCTCTAGACATTTTTGTTTCAGAGGAATCTGAGGGGAGAGGGAGGTTCTACAGCTAAACCTTCATTTCCTGCCAGTGTGTGTGTTTGTATTGGTATTAAATGTTCATTTTCCTTTAGGCCTCCAAACGTTATTTAGTCTAGCCTCCAGGTAAAAAAAGAAACTAGTCTAGACATACTGATAGATGGAAAAGATTTTTAAATAGTCACAGATTTACACCCAAAGATTTTAACCTCATAGCTCTTTCCTAGAAAAGCTTTTGGTAAAATATGAAAACATTATTTCTCTGCCAAAAGGGACAACATTAGGTCAGCCTGTTCTCAGTTGTGATAGCCCATGCTTCTTTCCTCAGATTCTTAATCATTAATTATTAATGGAACACTAATTCACTTCATTAATTCTGCTCTTTATTATTCCTTTTTTTCTTTTTTCTCTCCTTGGGTTTCCCCTTTTGTTCTTACTTTCTACCTTCTTTATTTAAATATTTAGCTCTTTGGGATGCCTGGGTGGCTCAGTGGTTGAGCATCTGCCTTCAGCTCAGGGCATGACCCTGGGGTCCTGTGATCGAGTCCTGCATCAGGCTTCCTGCAGGGAGCCTGCTTCTCCCTCTGCCTGTGTCTCTGCCTCTGTGTCTCTCATGAATAAATAAATAATATCTTTAAAAAGAATAAATAAATATTTAGCTCTTTAACCATACTTGATCTAGTAAATATATGTAGAATCCTGAACTCAACAAAGACAACATATACCCTCTTTCAAATACATGCAACATTTACTACCACTGACATTGGGCTATGTCCCCAAAGGAAGTCTCAGCACAACACATTTCAAAGAGAACGTATTCTCTGACTATGAAGCATAAGCTGAAAATGAATAATAAAAATAACATCTTTGTAAACTTAAAAGTGCACCCCTAGTTAACTCACAAATTAAAGATAAAAGCACAATGGAAAATGCAACATTAAAAATTTCCCAAGAGTGAAAAGTACCGCACATCAAATCTTACAGGAGGCAGTTATAATGTGTAGACGGCCAGAGATGTATTTCTTTAGCAACAAGAAAGACTGAAAGAAAATGAGCAATAAACTAAAAAAAAAAAAACCAGAATACAGCCTCATAACATTAAAGCAAAAACTGAAAATAAGGAGAAATGGACAAATCCATAACTATAATATAAAACTCTCCATGAGAAAGTGAGAGATCAGTAAGATGAAAAGCAAATAGGAAGATGGAATATATAAATGGCACAAGGAGAGTTCCGAGAGCCTGCCTTCCCTTCCCACCTTGAGAGGAATGCTAGGACTTGCTCTTGAATCACACCAGAGCCCACAGGCCTGCAGTTCAGCTCTCCTCCCACTACCCAGTGCTGTTCTGGTCTGGCCCACGAGGTGGCTTGCCTTGTTTCTGTCTGTGTTATTTCAGTGCAGCTAGGTCATTTTCTTATTTTTTATTTAACATTTTTCTTCTTTTAATTTCCTTTTTTTGTTTTCTAGGTATTTTTCAAATTTCATCTGTCATTGTAATGTGTTTAGAGCAGAGGGGATACACCAAAGTATAAACTCACTGTGTGATAGTGACCACAAGTTAGTTCTTTTGAAATTTTTTCAATCCATCTTTATTTTTGATTAGGGAACGAGTGCACATGGCAAAACATTCCAATTAGAAGATACAGAATGCATGACAGTGTTTTACATTCCATTCATTTAAGTTTTCAGCAGATTATAATCTAACAAAACAACTTTTGTTTACAAACTGATCAAATTAATCAATAATCGATTTTATCACATTATGGATATTTGTTACTTTTTTCGATGTCCTTATCCCTTCAAAATAACCCTTGAAAATAATGCTTCTTTACTATCCCCCACTCCCCACAATCTTTCCACTCTCTCCTATGCTTAACTATCTTTCCTATCTCATTATGACCATGATGTCTTTCTTCCCATCACTGACTAATGCTTTTTTATCACTCCTCCTGAGAAATGCAAATCCCTGCAATCACCTCATCCCAAGTTCCTGCTTTCTGGTGACTAAACATCTCCTCTATCAGACCACATTCATCTTTCACCCCAGACTTACCAGTCTCTATAAAATAGAAGTTCACTAATTGGAACACACGTTTTTGACAACACAACAAGGGTAGGTAGTCAACAGAGTAAAATGAAAAAAGCCTGGGGACTAGGACCCACATTTATTAGATCCTAGTTCCATTACTGTGTGAGTCTGGGATAATAACTTCGTCTCGCTGAGTCATATTAGTAAATTTGGTATAATACCTAGGTCACTGTGAGGACAAAATGAAACAACATGTATGTAAATGTCCTGTAGAATGACTGGCACATACTTGCTTCTCAATAATTAATAATTTCCCCTCCTTCCTGCCTTTCATATATTTCTCGAGCTTATTACCCATTAGGCTGTAAGCTGCTTTGGTATTAGCAACTGCTGCCAACCAAAAGCTCAGAATTCCTACATTATGGGTATTCAAGTGTGTGATTAAAATGGGCATACCCCACTTCCTTCCCCTGACAGCTGCTCTGTCAGCACTCCCACCAGGGCCTCTGGGCTACTCAAAGAAACACCATCTCTCAAAAACCCACATTCTGGCAAGAGGCAGCACATCAGAAAGAAGTCTCCAGTTCTAGATCAAAATACCCCACCAAAGAGAAAAGACTACAGATGGAGACACCTAGCTACATTAACTAAAGGCCCCAACTCACCTGCCAGAACCAGCTCCCCTGAAGAAAGATAAAGCTTGTCCGAAGAAGTTCCACAGTGATACTGGTCCGTATGAAGAGCTCCAAGAAGGCAATCAGGCCTGTCACAAAGATGGCCAAGACCAGCAGCTGGTGCACAAAGATGTCCAGCATATCCCGGCCATGAGTGTGATTATACATGATAAAAGCTGATAGAGAGGGAGAAAATTATTTCTCTTTTTAAGTGAAACCAAAGGTCATCCACCATTTTTCTCCTTTCTCTCTCTCCCCTGCTCCATAGAATTTCACACATATACACATGCACACACATGTACAGATGCAAAATTTGTCCAAAATATCAAATGCTCTCTGCTTCCCATAATAATGGAAACTTCTAGCATTTTTAGCATCATCACTACCTCTTAAGAATAGAGATATAACACTTCTTTTCCCTTTCCCAGACTTTATTTCCTTGTCTAACGTATCACAACATTTTCAACTAACTATATTTCAAAGTATCTTCTATGCAGGAGGATGAATAATAAGTGTGATGGGGGCAGGGGAACAAGAGTTAAGGTGAATACACAGGTGAATGAGACAAATCCTTGCCTTAAGGAATTTGGTCCATTGGAGTAAGCAAATATATATATACACACACACAAATCTTTGATGGGTATGACAAGATGCTCTGGAAGCTCGCAAGAAGTAGTAACTACCTATATTTTTTAATCCCATGAGCAGATTCCAGCTTTATCTTCAACCTTTTCATTTAGATGAGAAAGAAAAGATGTTCACTCAAAATATGGTGATACCGTGAGATAATGAGAATCATGCTGTTGGTTGTCGATGCCTATCTTTGAGTTAGCCTTTGTTCTCAGAGAGGGGTTGGAAAAATTCCTTATCTTCATATGTGGGAAGGAAGGTAGACAGTTAGGAAATGACTGCCTCCTGATAATTTGGGGCTTTTTTAGTTCCATAAGCAATGTATTCCTTACAAATACAATATGAGAAAACAAATTACTAAACATCTGTTTTCCCTCCATAGTAACAGGGACATCAACTGAACAAAAAGTGTTATTAACCTCTCAAAAATAGGACCTCTTCTTTTTATGTGACTGATTTTTTTAACCCTACTTATCATGTGATGGTAGAGTTTCATTATACTAATATGAAAGACTGGTTAGTAGGTTAGGAGGTCACTGTGAGTGGTCTCCTTGTTTCAGGATATTCATGCTTCACTACCGCGAGCCCACTTGTTCAAAATGGAAATAATGATATTTTCCAGAAAAAACTTAAATAACCATGGTAGGTGGTTCTTTGAGAATGATGCAAAATGTGAATAAAGCACATCAAATGATAGTGCTTGTCCTGTTGCACTATATGAATACATGCCAAGGATTTTTACTCCCTGGCATCCTATGTAGGACATCTGACTGTTTCATCATGATGGCTCAACAGATGATCCAACTGACCAAGGTGGCAGCAAGACACGAAAAGAATGTTAGTGTACAGGGCTAGACAAGTGTCCAAGGATAGTGTAAGGTACAGGAAAATACTCACTTATACTTACCCTCCACAAATAAGGCATTCGACAACATTAACTTGGTTAAGGAGGTGGGAAGTGAACTGATGATAAAACATAAGATGTTCGCCACACCCAGCAGCCCAAAGAAGAAATACATGGTGAAATGATGCCAGTTTAGGAGTTCGACCCACTGGCCCTCTTTATAGTTGTATAAGGCCAAGTGGGGCCCTCCAGGAATAAACTGCTCCCCAATCATGCCTGCAAAGGAATGTATCACAGTTTTAGTACCTTTCTCCATAACTTCACAAAGAAAGTGGGTAGATGCACGATTAACCACAGCTTATTCAAATCTAGTGTCCCATGATCCTGATTCTTCTTTCTGGGCTGTCCCCTAACAGCTAAGCACTGGTGCTTAGGCTGGTTTTAGAGGTTCAAACACCAGTTTGGATGATCAACTTTTAGTCAAAGATAGCCACGTTAGTCAAACAAATAGTTATTTCAGATCTTCAAAGCTGAGCATTTCAGGTCTTCTTAGCTCCCTGATCAGTCAGGTCCACTGATGGTCTTAGGTCCCGTTTTCATCCAATGACTAGATAAATCCTACAAAGGCTGATTACTGCCTTCTGACACCTCCTTCGTTGTTGGATAGCTGCCAGGAAGTGAGGAGTTGTGCTTGATTTAGAATAAAAACACCAGAGTTCAATTTTTCCCCAATTAAGGATAACTGAGAAAACACAGATTACAGCACATGGTCTAGTCAGTTACACAAACAGCAAAACTTTCTTTAAAATGCTGTCATTCGATGGAATTTGGCAAGCCCATTTCTCTCTTTGGAAATGGCTGCTCGGTAATCTCATGTCCATAGTAAAGACCTATTGCCATGAATAAAGCATGAAGAAATCTAAAGGGAAATGAGGAAATGCTGTCTTTCACAAAGGAAAGACTACAGTGGAATTCTAAAAACACAGAAAAATTTCACAGAATCTTAGAAGTCATCTGGCCTAACTTCCCTTTCCAATTTAGGATTCACACAAAAAGGACGAATGTACAAAGCAAGGTCTTCCTCAGTCTGACCCATCTGCAACAACTTATGATTGAAGCTTTCCCACAATTACATGATTATTTTGGTATCGTTTTGAAACATGGTTTCTGATAGAGTTAACTCTTTCAGGCATCAGAATAAATGATATAAAATTATTTCAGAGCTTCCAACTAATTCTATAAAGGAAATTCACCTTGAGTGGGCAGACAAGTCAATATCTTTGACTCATTAAGGAATAGACCTTTGTGTAAACTTGAAGTGTCACCTTCTAACAAATTATAGCAGATAGAAATTACAATTAGAATATATGTTCAGAGATATTTTTTAATAAAAATTCATTTTAGCAATTTCTTGATTTGATACATAGTTTTCTCATTGTATGTAGAAATACCCAAAAGGAGAAAACAGAATACAGAAATTGTCCACTCACCAGTGATTGCCATGCCAATTATTATGAGTCCCTCAAAAACTTCTATTCGCTGGAATAATGCTTTGGAACCAAGGTAGGAAGTCCGTTTGTGCTTTTTGCAGGCATATTTCAGAATACACTTTACGGTCCACCAAATACCCATGATAATGAAGAAGGTTCCAGGGAGGGCATGACCTTTGAAGCTCCCCATGTCTACCAAGATAAGAACATATAGAAAATGAAGATATTTTGTTTCCAGAACTTAGCCAGAACATGGCTCGTTAGCATAAAATACACTGTTTTCTGATGAGTATGGATACACCATTGATTTAAGAGGATTCAATATCACCGTCAACAGTGGTAGGTTCACTGCGATATCAACAATACCAACAAGAAGAAAACTTCGTATTTGTTGAACACTTACCTTGTGCTAGGTACTATGTCAAGCATTTCACACACAATCTCTACCCATATTTTTACAACATATCCATTTTCAATTGGAATTAACTAGTTTAGACAGTTAAGTGACTTGCCCAAATCTCACAACTATTTTTTTAATTTATTTTTTATTGGTGTTCAATTTACCAACATACAGAATAACCCCCAGTGCCCATCACCCATTCACTCCCACCCCCCGACCTCCTCCCCTTCTACCACCCCTAGTTCGTTTCCCAGAGTTAGCAGTCTTTACGTTCTGTCTCCCTTTCTGATATTTCCCACACATTTCTTCTCCCTTCCCTTATATTCCCTTTCACTATTATTTATATTCCCCAAATGAATGAGAACATATAATGTTTGTCCTCTGACTGACTTACTTCACTCAGCATAATACCCTCCAGTTCCATCCACGTTGAAGCAAATGGTGGGTATTTGTCATTTCTAATAGCTGAGTAATATTCCATTGTATGCAAATCTCACAACTATTAAGCAAGAGTTCTGTTGTTTTTAATAGAGAGCTTAAGAATTTCATAAAATGATAGCATGCGCTATACCATATAGTTACACTTTAAGCATATTTGGAGGAAACTAATATGAAAGTTTTACCTATGTTTAACACTTGAAATGACATTAAGTTGCCTATAATTTTTTAAGTGATTTCAAAGTATCAAGTATATAAGAGAGAACAGTAGTGCTCATCAAATATTCAAGTGTTCCTCCATACACTTTTCACAGCCTCTTCTTTAGGTGAATCAAAACCATGTTTTTAAAAAGTATGGAGGTGCCTCAAAAAGTTAAAAATATAATTACCCTATAACCCAGCAATTGCACTAGTAGGTATTCACCCTAAAGGATACAAAAATACAGATTCAAAGGGGTACATGCACCCCGATGTTTATAGCAGCACTATGAACATTAGCCAAACTATGGAAAAAAGTCTAAGTGTCCATTGACTGATGAATGGATAAAGAAGAGGTGGTATGTATACACAATGGACTGTTACACGGCCATAAAAAGAATAAAATCTTGCCATTTGCAACGATGTGCATAGAACTAGAGTGCGAAGCAAAGTAAGTCTGTTAAAGAAAAACAAAGACCACATGATTTTACTCATATGTGTAACTTAAGAAACAAAACATGAAAATAGGAGAAGTAAAAGAGAGAGAGAGCGCACCAAACCATAAAAGACTCTTAACTATAGAGAATAAACTGAGGGTTGATGGCGGGGAGGTCGGGGAGGAGGATGGGCTAAATGGTTGATGGGTATTAAGAAGGACACTTGTGATGAGTACAGGGTGCTGTATGTAAGTGATGAATCACTAAATTCTACTCTTGATATCAACCTACACTATATATTAACTAACTTCCACTTAAATAGAAACTTGTGAAAAAAATATTTTATCCTACCTAAACAAACAAACAAAAAACGTGTTTCTAGTTCTGGTCAATGGACTTTGGCATTTGTCATTTCCAGGCTGAGTGAGTTAAGAGCCTACATGACTCCTTTAACTCTCCTCTCCCTTGCCTTGGCAACCTTGGCATGGCTTATCCCCAACATAATGGATGGCCAACCAGTCTGCTTCAGATTAACTGTGCTAAATTATTGAAGCTTTAAGGTTTAAGAGCTTAACCCAGCCTATCTAGATGAGTATCAAGCCAAATCAAATTGTAAATTCCATTTACCCAATTGTTACGTAAATGGTACGGCAAATAATAAAAAGAAATATCCTCCATTTTTTATCAATGCTATAGAGAACCAGTCTTGAATTATGTGAGCAGCCCTTTGCTCAAAGGTACTGTACCATCAACAGAAAAATGAAGAGAGAATCCAGAATCAGCTTTATGAATCTCAGTAGGCCAAATGTAAGAGAACGGATGAAAGGAGATTTCAGGCTCCCCTTGGCCCACCAGAGTGCTTTATATCCTTGAGCCGGTACTGGGCATTTCAGTTCAGGGAAGACCCCTTTGGGTTACTTATGCATCCTGCACAACTGTAAATTTCAGAGGGGGAATCGTGAAGTTAACTCAAACAGTAAGAGACTCTTAAATTTCCAGTCGAGCCCTCAGGTGGACATTTTGGCACACCCTTGAGTCATCCAAACCTTCTAAGTGACCCTGAATCAATACATTTGACTCTTGAACAACACAGGGTGGAAATGCTTGGGCCCACTTTTATGCAGATTTTTCACAGTACAGTATTATAAATGTATATCCTCTTCCTTATGAATGTCTTAATAGCATTTTCTTTCCTCTAGCTTACTTTATTGTAATTATACAGTATATAATATATGTAGCATACAAAATATGCATTAATTGATTATGTTATCAATAAGGTCTCCAGTCAACAATAGGCAACTAGCAGTTCAGTTTTGGGAGAGTCAAGGGTAATATATGGATTTTTGACTGTGTAGGGGGTTGGCACGCCTAACTCCCATGTTGCTCAAGGGTCAACTGTGTATCACATAGTACTGAGTGCCCATTCTTGTCCTAACTCTGCCTCTAATTAGTGCTGTGGTTTGGGGCATGTCCCTTAACCTCTCTGAGCCTTAGTTATTAACAAAAGAAGGGGGTGGCCTAGATCTGAATCCTAACTTGACTATTTACTAGCTACATGACTTCGGTAAATTATTTAACTTCTCAGTGACTCTGTTTCTTCTTCTGTAAAATGGGACAAAGAATAATACCTACCTTCTAAAATTAAAATATATTCCTCCTAAAGCAAATAAGTCACAAATAAGTATTAAGCAAGCTCATGTTATCCTAACCCACCTCAAACTACCAAAGTAGAGCAAAAGTAAAATCAAATGAGAAATTCTACTTGGACACTAACTGCTGAAAAGTAACATGCATCTATATAATTCTTTTGGCAATCATTCATGTACTGTTTATAATACTTCTGCTGTTGTCTTAGAGGGTTATTGGAATCTTTTGTAGTTGTTTAATTCTTTGACTGCATTTAAAGAATAAGCTTCTTGAAAGTGGGGACCACAAATCTATTCTTTCTCCCCTCCACCACTGAACCTGGATAGCATCTTATACACTATGAAGTTCTAAATTAACAAGAGTAACTAAGCCCTTTTTATAATATAATATCATATATTTATAAAAATCTCTACTCTGATGTCTCAAAGCTCACTCATACTCAGCATACCTACAAATTGAACTAATCATCTTATCTACCCACCCACTACCAGAAAATAATTTTCTCCTAGTCACTTATTTTGTTAACATCACTACCAATAACTTACTTGCCCAAACTCAAAATATGAAAACATCCTAGTGTCCACCTAAGTCTCTGAAAACTAATTGATTATTAAGACCTATTGTTTCTACTGCCTTACATCAACTCTCCCCTGCCCCAAATTTGGCTAATTCCCCTTGCTTTTTCAATTTTATCTGCTTAGAGAAATCTTCCCTGATGGCCCAAAGAGGCGAAGGCCCCCTTATACCTTCTCAAGGTACCTAGTTCTTATTTTAATGAATTCTTTGTGTGATTAGTTATTGAAGGTCTGTCCTCTTCATTAGCTTCTATGTCCATCACTCTTGAGAGCCTGTGTAGAGGGCAATTGGGGCCTCAGAGTTAGGAGGCTAGGCTGTCTTCCATTTTTTATGCCCTGACAAATTTTAAAAAGGAAGAAAATGCCAAAACAGAGTCACAGAAACCATGGTTGCTTTGCAATGTTTAGATTTACCCGACAAACACCTTCAATACACATGTAAAACATATCACCTATGTTGGAGATTAATATGAAAATTTAAATCTGGGGCCCTTCCTAAATGTGTAGCTCTGACCAAATCATTTTCCTGATCCACCTCTATGACCAACATTATAATAGGTTCCTGCTCCCCTAAAAGGTGAGTGAACCAATATATATTTCAGCACAGCCACTGCGATGTGATACGGAGGCAATGGGGAGTAGATGAAGGTTTTTTAAATCGGGATATGAGGTAATCAGGGTAGGGAAAGAAATGAAGCATTGCTCCTACCTCGGTTATAGAATCTCTACATCTTTAGCCTTCTAATCTGAAGCAATGTGATGGTTCTATTATTCTCTGTTTAAAAAAAAAAAAAAATGAAGTCAAAGCAGGTTTGCTACATTCACCTGGCTAAGGGCCACAACAGACCCAGTTGCTCCTGGTAATAAAAATGATATTTATTTTATTTCATTTTTCATTGTGAAGAGAAAAAACTGTTCAAATCCTCAAATATCACTTCGCTGTGATCTCCTAGAACACCATTATCCATAAATCTATCTTTTGCTCCCTGCTTTACTATTGCCTGAAGTTGCAATTTACTGCTCAAAAAAGCCAAGTAGTCCAGAGTTTGATTCAATCTAAATCCAAAGAGCAGATGCATTCTCCTTGGAAAGAGAATACAGGGAGGGCTTTTCTTCTCCACATAGCAAATCATACTTGCCAGACAACCAGCAGAAACCTCAGGAAAATCACCAGAATAAGAAACAAAAAGGTCCTTCTTCAATATCCTCCTTGCCTGATATTGCCACTTAAAATAATCTCTTGGGGAAAGGGGTTCATCCAGGCCTGAAATGGTAGGCTTCAAGATTCAATCACCGGCTTCCAGCTGCAATTTATCCCAAAAATTCATACCCTTCCCACATCCAAAAAGAAAGTGTCTGCTTCTAATGACACCGAACATCATCCTCTGGGCTAATGACTAGCAATGACTCCTGATGCCTTCATTGGCCTCTTTTCTTCTCACTGTTCTCCAAACTTACACACTCATTCACCACCCTAAAGGGAAATAGTTTTATTTTATTTTATTTTATTTTGGGAAATAGTTTTAAACTCCAGTACTTAGAGATAATATTGGGCAAATCCCAAGATCTAACTTAGTTGTCAAGTTTTAATTCCCAGTATTACAGTCACATAAACAACAGACAAGGTTTTTGCACAGAAAGAGGAGAGAACTCAAAATAGCTCACAGAAAAATTCTACAGTTTTTTGGTGGAATCTCAACCAAATACTAACTTCAATATAAAATGAATACCATGGGGGGAAAACAAATTAAAATTTTATCTTGAGCCACCACCAAAATGAAGTATTCCTAAATCTTAGTTAGTGATTCGTTTCAAGGCACATTTACAAATCCCAATACACTAAAAAATTTGAACTATATCTTGAACTTCACTTTACCATTTTCTTTAACAGTCAAAACAAAGTTATACAAGCATTTGTAGATCTAAGCTCTCCACCACATTCCATACATTCTCTCTCAAATTTCAACTATTTCAAAAGACTTCTCTTAGTTAGATTATCCTTACCTTCACACTTTCCTCAATGTCAAGTCCAACCCAATTCTCTTCTCCCAAGAATTTTTATCGGTTCCGGCTTCAAGAAGGAAAACGTGATACTGACTAGTCTAACTAATTACTCTTCCTTCTTAGAGACTAAACCAAAGTGTTTACGTTTTTCCAGCATGAAGGCAGCAGTTAAACCTTCAGAATATGTCACAATGCCTTCATAAATGTAAATCTTGGGGCCACACCCTTTTAAAATCCCACTTCCTGTCCAAACATTGTGCCATAGACTACTTCTCAAGAAGACTCACCTTGCCACCCACCCACATGATCACTAGCCTCAGACACGTGTTCCCTGCTGTGAGAACCAAAGTACAATAGACCATGTGTAATCTTTGCTATCTCTTCCAGGTCATCAAGATGGACAGAAGACAAGGAGAATGGTATGGCAGCAGTAACATAACAGAGGAGGTCTGATAAGTTCGATAAAGACAAACCATTTCCTAATAATATGCAGTGCCTCAAGCGAAGAGATTATCACAGGGGCTAGGGGTGGAATCATAGCCAAAACCAAAGTTAGAAGAATAAGAAAAGATGAAGGAACAAAATTGCTGTAGGTCATCAATGAAGGTTACTTTCCCTCAAGGAACACACAAACTGGTTGAGACACAAGTGCATAAAGTATTCTAACCAATGTGAGGTTTACACAGAGGGAAATGGAAACAAAGAAGCAGCAGCAGTTTAACTCTAACCTGGAGAGCTAGCAGCTGTTATCCTATCTGTATACAAGTCATATTTCCCCTCTCGATGATAAACCCATGGTGACCAAGGGCCATACCCTCTATCATGCTTTGCAACTAATTAATACTCAATAAATAGCCAGTTAATGATGGCTTCTGCCTGGAACCCCATCACCCTGAAACACTGACCTGGGTGGCAACCAGTATCAGAAACAGCTGATGTGCAGATTTTTGGGACCCACTTCAGATCTACTGAGTCAATCATCAGGGGGAGGCCCATAAGTCTGCATTTTTAATAGGCACTCATCAGTTAATTTTTTTATCTTCTTAAATTTTGAGAACCAAAGGCTTAGACTATGTGAAGAAAGCAGAATGACACCAAGATACTAAAATGTGACTTTCCTATCACCATACTTCAGAGGCCATTTGTCTCCCACCAGTGTCATTGTCATAAACTCTGATGGGTTTGTTCACATCAGGCTTCATACAGGCAGAAGTATGTGGCTCAACAGTTGCTCCAGAGGCCAGAATGATAATATGGCTCCAAGAGAAAATAAGACCCATTCTGGATTGCTGTCATTCTTCTCTATTTTATTTTACCATATATTATTGGGGTATTTTATTTTATTTTGATCTCTTTTATACCCCAGCCTCTTTCACCCAAACCCCTGTCAATCTTTAAATACTAAAACTACCCGTGTCACATGGGACTATTCTTAACCAAACATCCCGGAGGACAAACAGAACTCTACATTAAAAAAAAGACTACAGGAGGAGCCAATCCAAAGGCATATGTATTAAAAAATAAAATCAATAAACAGAAAGTAAGAACAAATGTCATGTTGAATCACCTGCCTGTAACGAACTCTTCAAAGTAAATAGAAGCCTGGACTGTTTCTGTTAGTAGTGGTGCATCTGTAGTGGGAAGGAAGTTAGCATTTGTGGAACATCCACTTCATGCTACTAACTTCTCATGTACCCATTTATTCTATTTTTGAGACAACTCAGCAAGTATTATTTCCACCATTGATATGAGGAAACCGAGACTACAAGAGATTTACTAACCTACTTTAAGTCACAGAGTCAGTTAAGATCAGAGTCAGAATCTCAAGGTCTTATATATTTGATTCCAAATCTCAGACTATTCCTCTAGATAAGGGCAAAGATCAGAAAAGTTTTGTGAATGAACCCAACAACATTCATCAGGTTCCTTTGACTAGGTTAAACACCATAAGGAAAGAGCTTGTTCTTTTAGGACTTCCCACCATTAAGCTGTCAGTACATGTAAAGGAAGTGAAACTCTGCACGTAGCCTAAATACTTATTTACCACTATTATAGTCAGACTCAGAGTCCACAGGGATGCTAACCAAAAGGAAAGCTGGTCTGAGTTGTCTGCAATGTGACTTCACTTGACAAAATGAAGATGCTAGAGATAAGTATTAGTGATGTGGTAAGAACCTAAAGAAATCATCCTATGGTTCTGCTTCATACTGGTTCACAATTCAAGTCAATAAACAATGATTGAGTAATACATACACATCTAACAATCTGCTTCAGGTTATAAAGACTCCATGGTGACCAAGTATATCTATTTTTCATTGTTGCAGCTGGCAATTGTTCTCCAATTTTAAAGACCCAGATGATTAGACTGGGCTTGCCAGAATAATCTCTTCTTCTGAAGGTCATTAAGTTTATCACCTCTGCAGAATCCTTTTTTGCCATATAAAGTAATATATTCACACGTTCCAGGAATCAGAATGTGGTGAGGTGAGGACATCATTCTGTCTACAACACATGTTTACAACATACATGTTTACAGTTTGACAGAACAAAGGAGACAAACACATATGACTATGATACCAAGGAGATGAGCCAAGATTTATGGTAAAGGAATAAAATACTAAAGGTTTGCTGAGCCCCTTCATTTGATTTAGAAGAGTAAGAAAGGCATATAGGATCCTATAAGACCATAAGGACCATTTAAGCTGGACTTTGAAGAATGAGTAGGATTTTGAAAGATTGAGCTGAAAGGGAAGAGCATTCTAGACATAAGAACAGAATGAATAAACTCATGCTGGCAGAAACTTACAGAGAATATTGAAGCTACTTCTACCACAGGAGTAGAAGACAATAGAAAATGCACCTGGAACCCTTACATATATGGGAAGTGGGTAAATGGCAAAAATGATTATACAAATTACCAATCAGTAAAAAAATAGTGTTTTTACAATTGAGTCTCTAGTTCTGAATAAAAATCAGACGAGATCCCTACCTCACATCAGATTAAAAAATAAATTCCAGGTGGAATTTATTGTGAAATTAATTGTGAAAATAATTTTTTTAAAAGATTTATTTATTTATTTATTCATGAGAGACAGAGAGAGAGAGGCAGAGACCCAGGCAGAGGGAGAAGCAGACTCCCTGCTGGGAGCCCGACGTGGGACTCGATCCCGGGTCTCCAGGATCACACCCTGGGCTGAAGGCAGGCGCTAAACCGCTGAGCCCCCCGGGCTGCCCTAAAAATAAAATTTTAAAAATTTTAGTAGAAAATATTTGAAAATCCCTATGACCTTGGGATAGGAAAGGATTTTTTTTTTTTTTTAAGATTTTATTGGCTTATTCATGAGAGACACAGAGAGACAGAGAGAGGCAGAGGGAGAAGCAGGCTCCATGCAGGGAGCCTGATGTGGGACTCGATCCCAGGACCCCTGGATCACGCCCTGGGCCGAAGGCGGCTCCAAACTGCTGAGCAACCAGGGCTGCCCGGAAAGGATTTTTTAAACAAAATACAAAAAAATAAAGTAAGGAAGGACAGGACTGATAAATTTGACCTCTTCAAAAAGTAAAGCTTTTATGTGTGAGTGGCAATGAAACACAGGAAAAGATGCTCAATATCGTTGGTCATTTGGAAAACATTAATTAAAATAACAAATACCAATACTCACCAGAAAGACTAAATTTAAAAAGACTGACAATACTGATGATATTGGCATGGATGTGAACCAACTGGATCTCTTATGCACTCTAAGTAGGAACACAAAATTGTACAGCCCAATTCAAAAGCAGTTTGTCACTTTTTATTTTTTTATTTTTATTTTTATTTTTTAGTTTGTCACTTTTTATAAAGTTAAACATGCACTTACCATTTGACTCAGCCCCTCCACTCTAAGGTGTTTATCCAAGAGAAATTAAAATTATGTCCACACAAAGATTTGTACATGGATACTCACAGTAGCTTTATTCATAATAACCAAAACCCCAGAAATAGTCCAAATGCCAAATCAATTAGTGAATGTATGAACAAACTGAAACATCTCTAAACAAATTTCATCTGTAAAATCAGAGTGATAAAGGTATCTATTTCAGAGGTTTCTTGTGAAGATTAAGTTAAAATGCAAAGTACTGGGAATCCCTGGGTGGCTCAGCGGTTCAGCGCCTGCCTTTGGCCCAGGGCGGGATCCTGGAGACCAGGGATCAAGTCCCACTTGGGCTCCCTGTGTGGGGCCTGCTTCTCCCTCTGCCTGTGTCTCTGCCTCTCTCTCTCTCTCTCTCTCTCTCTCTCATGAATAAATAAATAAAATCTTTTTTAAAAATGCAAATGCAAAGTACTTACTTGAATGGAAACTGGTAAACATAAAAAAATTTAAAATAAAAAAAGGAAACTGGTAAACAGAAAGCAATAAATAAATGTTAGCTATTATTTTGACTTCTAGAAGTTTTAAGATTTTTCTGTTGTTACACAAAATAAATTTAAATTGTTTTTTGCTGAGAACTTTGTGGATCTACCATTCCATCCCGAACACTCTATTTTCATAACTATTTTACGTGATATGGAAATGAAATTCTATCATCTATAAAAGCCTCTTTCAGTTTCCCTGCTCCTCCCCTTCAATACGAGCCTTCTCTTCATAATCTAAGATAACTGCCAAAGTTCCAACCATCACAATCATGTTCCAGGGTACAGGAGAGAAGAAAGGGCAGGAGTCTCTGTGTCTACTTTTCAATGAGTTTTATTGAAGTATAATTTACATGCAGTAAAATTCACCCCTAAATTTTACAGAGGAAAAAACCGAGACAAAGTTAGAGATGAGCCAAAATGTCCAAGGTCATGGAAGTGATAAGTAATGGAACTTGGATTGATATACAGCCCTGGGTCTATGCCTCTACCACAATGATACCACAAATAAAGTTAAAAGACACATGGCAGACATAGAAGATACATGTAATAAATACACCGCTGATAGTCACAACTCATTTGAGTAGATACCTATAAGCACAATTCTGGATTACATGGTAAAACTATGTTTAGCTTTGTAAGAAATTGCCAAATTGCCTTTTTTTTTTTCTTTTAAAGAGGGAGAAAGGGGTGGGAAGGTGCAGAGGGAGAAAGAGAATCTTAAGTAGGCTTCAAACCAAGTGCAGAGCCCTATGCAGGACTCGATCCCACAACCCTGAGATCATGACCTGAGCCGAAATCAAGAGTCAGATACTTAACTGACTGAGTCACCTAGGCACCCCTGCCAAAGTGTCCGCACCATTTTGCATTCCCACCAGGAGTGAATAAGAGGGTTCTTATTTTTCCATATTGTCTCTAGTATTTGCTATTGTCAGTGCTCTGGATTTGGGGCATTCTAATAGGTGTGTAGTGTTATTGCTGTTTTAATTTGCAGTTCCCTAAAGACATACAATGTTGAGGAGCTTTTCATTTGATAATTTGCCATCTGGGTATCTTCTTTTTTTAAGATTTTTAAAGATTTTGTTTATTTATTCATGAGAGACGCACAGAGAGAGGCAGAGACATGGGCAGAGGGAGAAGCAGGTTTCCTGAGAGGGAGCCCAATGTGGGACTTGATCCCAGGACCCGGGACCACAACCCTAGCCAAAGGCAGATGCTCAACAACCGAGCCACCCAGGTGCCCCTTTTGCTCACTTTTTAATTGAGTTATTTATTTCCTCGTTGTTGACCTTTAAGAGTTTTTTGTATATTTCAGATATTAGTTCTCCATCAGAGGTATGGTTTGCAAGTATTTTCTCCCAGACTTGTCTTTTCCTACTCTTAAAAATGCTTCTCAAGGGTGGCTGGGTGGCTCAGTCAGTTTCGCATCTGACTCTTGATCTCAGCTCAGATCTAGGTCTCAGAATCATGACATTAAGCTCTGAGTTGGGCTCTGCACTCGAGATTCTCTCTCCTTCTACCTCTGCCCCTCATGCTTGCACCTCTCCCTCCCTCCCTCCCTCTCAAATAAATAAATAAGTAAGTAAATAAATAAATAAATCTTTTTAAAAGAGTGTTTTTACAGAGAGGAAATTTTTTTAAGATTTTATTTCTTTATTCATGAGAGACACAGAGAGAGAGGCAGAGACACAGGCAGAGGGAGAAGCAGGCTCCATGCAGGGAGCCCGACGTGGGACTCGATCCCGGGTCTCCAGGATCACGCCCTGGGCTGAAGTCAGCGCTCAACCACTGAGCCACCCAGGTTCCCTGGAGTGGAAATTTTTAATTTTCATATGGCCAAACTCACACATATTTCCTTCCATGAATTGTGTACTTGATATTGCATCTAAAAATTCAGCATCCTCCCCAAGCTCTCACACTTAAGCATGATGTTAACTATGGGTTTTGTGTAGCTATTCTATATCAAATTGAGGATGTCCCCCTCTATTCCTATTTTGCTGCTTTTCAGATTTTAAATTGTTTTTCTTAAAAAGAAAACAATAACAACAAAAACCTGAAAAGGTGGTTTAGAGTCAGATAATAGAAAGCTTTAAATGCCAGGTTAAAAAATTTAAACTTTCTTCTATGGGCAAGAACAAGCAACTGAATGTTTTGAGCATCAGAACTTTAAACTCTTCCATAATATGAGAACCTGGTTTTATTTAAAGCTGTCCAGGAGAGGTGACTTCTCCAACTCCTTCAGAAACCCATTCTGCTGAAATCCAAATCTCACCCTCCATTAACCCTGCTTCATAACAAACTTGGATCTCTTGGAGTCCCAAGGAACGTGCTGAACATTTACAATCTTGATGAACTCTTTCAGCAAAGCCATGACTCCTAACCCCAGTATTCAGCTCCCCACCCCCCACCTACAAAAGAAAGCCATGTCACTGTGGTTCAGGGCAGAGACCCAGGCACCCAGTGGCCCAGGCTCAGTATTAAACACATACGGACAAAATGCAATGACCACATCTGAGTCAACAATGTTGACATATTCGTTTGCATCACACCTTCTACCAGGGGAGTTGCTGTTGTCAGGAGCTCTACTGATGAGGACATCTGGAAGAATTCTTGGCCTATCTACAGAGAACACCTCGTAGCCCAATTCTCATGGCCGTGGCTGCCTCACTTCTTCCCCCACCTTCCTGCATCCTGCTCCCTTCTGCCTACCACAACCCATTCTCAGAAAGGCAGCAGAGATGTGTCTGGATTCTAAGCAAATTGCCTCCAACAGCACAGGAACCATCTCGGGAAGGAGAGGTACTTTGGGATCAGATTTCAAATTTCGGCTTCCTTTTGGATTTCTGTGTGTGGACAGGCAGCAGACAGAAGCTAATCCATAGGAGCCCAGAGAGCCAAGAACGTGTAAAAAAGGAAATGATGTGCCAGCGAGGGCTAATGAATCTCTGAGCTCTTGAAATTCACAGGTTTGCAAACCACACCATCATCCCTTCCCACAGCTCATCCACCAGTTGCCCACTGGTGGATGTCCATGCCTTACCAGGCAATTCTGTGAAATATATTCTAACCTGATTTTCCTCTAAAAACCTATTCTAGTCATCCACTTGGTCCTTCCTCCCTGCTGCCAACACACACATAAATACGATTTGATCTGGATCCTTTTCCCTGAGAGCAGGTTCAGGTGTGAGGCCAGGGCTTGGGCCTCCAGTTTTTTCCACGGCATCCAACACACATCCAGCCTTGGCGAGCACCCAGATAACTAACTTTCACCCTGTGTCTGAAGGGACAGTGTGAGACATCAGAGAAAAGAAGTTGTTTTTAATCTGAGGAAATATGTCCTGCCCTGGGAAAGGCTTTTGGTAATTGCTGGCTTTGTGGAAAAGAAATTCAGCTTTCTTTGGAATAAGTGCCTCTAAGTTTGCACAGACATATATCTGGGGATGATAACTAGTGCTCTTGGCTGCCTGCTTACCCATTCATTCTCTTATTTCTCCATCTATGCTTTAAACAAACATTTATTAAACAACGACAGTGGGACGCCTGGGTGGCTCAGTGTTTGAGTATCTGCCTTCGGTTCAGGATGTGATTTGGGACCCGGGATGAGTCCCACATTGGGCTCCTGCGTGGATCCTGCTTCTCCTCCCTCTGCCTATGTCTCTGCCTCTCTCTGTATCTCTCATGAATAAATAAATAAAATCTTTAAAATATATATATATATATATAATATAAACAACGACAGTATTTCAAGTCCAGCTCTATCCATTGGGGACATGTGAGGTAGGATGAGAATCCTCATGGTAATTGGATCCCCAGGTGACTCACATGTACACTAAAGTTTGAGAAACACTGGTCTAGCAATATTTCTCAACAGCAGCACAATTGACATTCCAGGCCAGGGAACCCTTTGTTGTGTGGAGCCGTCTTGTGCTGTGTAGGATGTTTGCTAAGCAACATTCCTGGCCTCTGCCTACTAGATCCTGCAGTACTTTTCCCGCAGCTACGATGTCAAAACCATCTACGGATATTGATAAAGGTCCCCTGAGGGGCAAAATCATATCCCCTTCCCCAGTTCACGAAGTACTGGTTTAGAAGTCTCTGGATCAAATCCTCTTAACATAAAAAAGGATTGTTTTTCTTTTCTCTTGGGGAAAGAGAGAAATGTAACAAATTTAACTGTTAACTTTAACTATTGTATCAAAATAAATCCAACTGAGATTATGTGCATCTTTTTCAGAAAGATAAAGTACACATTATTGTAACTAATAAAACAGAACTATGATTTGGAAAAACACCATCTGTAAGATTCCCATGACTTTTTAGACAAAAATCTTTTGAGTTTGTTGTTTGATATTACTATTAAGGAAAAAAAGGAGCCACATTAAATATGTCATACATCGCATTGGACATGATCACTGCCAATTACTTGTGGACCAGGTACAAACAAATAAAGTTCTATATAGAACACCTTCCCATTTTGAAAAAAAACATGGTTAATGTGGGCCTAATGCTCTGTGCCCACCCTCAAATAACGGAAGTGGTGGCAAGGGAGAAGTCATGTTCAAATCCAGTTTATGAAAAAATTAAATAAAATAAGCAGAGGTTGAAACCAGTATGGCAATATCTGAACATTGTACAATGTTGGTTGGCGTAAGGGAGGAAATGTCAGCAGAATCACTCTTCGGTCTTTCCGTCTCTTGGTGTCAGGAAATGTATGTCTCACTGTTTATTTTCACTTTTTTTTTTTTTTTTTTTAACTAGGCCCAATCTAGGAAATAATGACACCTGATTTTGGTAAGTGCCTCTGACAAATAAAGAAACAGAATCATTTCAGCTAGTGATAAAATAACACAGAGCAACGTGAGAACACTCAGGCTCAGCTTGGGATGGTGGGGATAGTGGTTCCACTTCTGAGTTCGGAGGTAGGCTGGGCTGAGCTGAGCTGAAAGATCAAAGCTACCGCAGAGAATGCATGTGACGTGGATGAGGCCATTGGCCCAGTTCTACTCATTTTTACTGGTTCCATTTCACAGAAGAGGCATTAGATATTTGACAGCTTGACTGAATGTCTACGACCAGTAAGTGGTAGAGGGCAGAAAAGGAACCCAGATCTCTGGGGTACAGGTTAGCAATTTTCTTTCTAAAAATACCCCTGTACTCATTTCCTGTTGTTGCTTTAACAAAGTAGTGCAAGTTATAATCAAATTTCACATCTTAAAGGTTCTAGAGGTCAGAAGTCTGAAACGGGTCCCACTTAGATCTCATTCTCTCTTGCTGATGCTGACTCCATTCTTCTCTTGCCACTCATCCTTCTGATTGGGATCCCCCTGCCTCACTGTCATAAGGACCCTTGTGATTACATTGGGCTGGCCTGGATAATCCCCCATCATCTCATCTCCAAATCTTTAACTTAATCAAATTTTCCAAATGTCTTACCATGTGAAGGAAACCAGAATATGTGACCTCAAAATATGTCTCTTTAACATAAAAATTGTTTTGAGGTGAAGGCAATTAGGAATGCAGGAAAAGCTCTCTTTATCTTCCCCTTTACTGACTAAATACAGATATAAATTCCCTTTTCACTGGAGGCAGATGCTTATCAGCCCAGAGATGGCACCAGAGAAATCTGCAAACAAAGCTTACTCCATTTGTTCCCTCCCATATATTTATCTTCCCACAGTTTGGTGTCCTTGAAAGTGCAAAATGGCTTGATCTTGTCCTATCCTTTCTCTACAAATTTCTTCTTCTTTGTTAAAAATACTATATAAGCCAGAATTCTAAGCTGCTGGTTGGACTTACTTTCCGTTAAGGTTTCCCCAAATGATGTGCTCTGCACACGTTAAAAGATTTGCTTTTCTCTTGTTGTCTTTTTGTTAAAGAGTCCCAGCTGAAAACCTAACATGGAGAGAGGCCAACTTTTGCCACCCCGACAATGTATGGTAACATCTGGGTTTCAGGAGATTAGGGTGTGGACGTCTTTGGGAGGCCAAAGCTTACCACACCCCCTTAGGAATGCCAGTCACAAGAAGGGCCTCTGACAGTCATAAAATAAAAGTTTTTTAAAATCGCTGACAGTGGGGGAGAACAGAACAGGAATAGGAGTCTTCAACAGACTCTGAGGTTCTGCGTCACTGAGGGAGGCTCAAGAGCACACTGTTACCTACTTCTGATTCTGGGTGTACGTAGGATCCCTTGAGAAAACCAATGCCTGGGCCGCAACTCCTCGAGATTCTGCTTCTATTAGTCTGGGTAAACCCAGGCATCAGCATCTTAAAATTCTTTCTGTAGAACAGAAGGCCAGGGTAGCACAGTTGGTTGAGCATCTGACTCCTGGTTTCATCTAATCTTGGGGTCATGAGATTGAGCCCCAAGTCAGGCTCCATGCTCAGGGCAGAGTCTGCTTGGGTTTCTCTCTCCCTCTCCCTTTGCCCCTCCCCGTTACCTCTAAAATAAATAAATAAGTCTTTAAAAAAATACATAAATAAAAATAAAATTCCCTGTAAAGGTTTAAGAACCCAAATACTGGAATCAGACTACCTGCATTCAAAGGCCAGATCTACCCCTGTGTGCTTGACCTGAAGCACATTATTTAACTTTGCCTCAGTTTCTTCTATAAAATGGGAATGAGGCTATTAATAAAACCACTTTATAAAGCTGAGGACAAACTGTCATTATACTAGTAAAGTTCCTGCCACATAGGAGGTACTGCATAAATGTCCCAAAGCTCGTTCCTCCTCGGGCTGGAACCCGGTGTGATTTCCGTGTGTGTCTAGGATGTGAAGAGCGGGGTTGGAGGATACTGCAGGCAGAATCTCCCCTGCCCTGCCTGATTGTAATGGGCTCCAGAAGAGCTAACCCCAGTGTGCCAAGGGAGGGGCAGCAGTGGGAGCAGAGTTGCAGGGAGTTGCAGGAATGCATACAAATTACACAAGTGAATAAGAAGAAACAACCAGAAAGGCTGGAGCAGGGATGGAGAAGGTGTGGCGGGCCATGCAAAATAGGAGAAACGCTAAGGGCTGTGTGATAGTGATCAAGGTTTCACTGTCTACTAGAGTGGTGGTTCTCCACGTGGCTACCACTGCAACACATCTGGGAGCCATAAAATCACTTAGAGCGTCTGGTTCCCACCCTGACCAATTAAATCAGAATTTCTGGGAGTGAGGCCTGAGAATCTTACTTTGGTTTTTTTTTTTCTTTTGTAAACTCTCCAGATGATTCTACTTAGCCAGAGTTGAAAGCCCTGCGCCCTTCTCTTATGCCACTGTCATAGGTTAGTCAGCCTCACCAACTGCAACGTGAAGGGAGGGGAGAGAAAGGCTCACAGTGACTGGGTTCCTATTACCGGCCAACACACCTGACATGCACCAATTAATTTAACCCTCATAATTATTATCCCCATGTTCGAGATAATAATAAAGAGGTGCATTTCATAGGGATTGTAATGCCACTCACCAGACCCAAGACTCATGTGTCATGACTGGACCCCAAGATCCAACCCCAAGTCTATGTCCAAAAGGAGTAAGGGAAGAAAATTACCTTTTAGAGCATCCATCACCCTGAGAGCCATTTAGAGTCCTCTCCATTTCATGAAATAACATTTTCCTCCCCACTTTAAGTTTAACAGAACGGAAACTTGAAAAGCTAACTCACCTGCCCAAGGCAAAAAGCTTGTAAATGGAAAAACTGGAATCTTGACTCAAACCTGTCCACCTCTAATCCCCATCCTCTTCCCCAGCATCTCTGCCCTTCATGTCTCCAAAGCTAATTGTAACAACCGTAACAAAAATCATTTACTGAATGCTGACTCTGTCGCCAACACTGTGCTGAGAATTTCATACGCATTCCCCACGGAAAAGTCAAGTAAAATGACCATGACATAGAAAGAAAATAGTTAACGTACAGGGTAAAGGCCAGCAGCACCACTGGGAGGGTTAGAAATGTAGCTCCTCAGGCCCCACCCCACCTGCTGAGTCAGAATCTGCATGTCAATAAAATCCCCAGGTAAACTTGGAGAAAAGACTTCTTTACATGGTTTTTGTTCTGCTTTTCATCTTTCCAAAGAGTTGTTTTGGTCACGCATAGGTTCAGCCTGATTCTCCATTTACCAGACCACATACGACTCCAGTGAACAATATACAAGGAAGCTGCTGCCTGCTGTTTTGTGGTTTAAAATGCTGTCAGGGAAGGCAGCAGGCCCCAAAACACCCTTTCCCCAGTACAACTCTTTTTCTTTGAGTGTTCCGGGGTGTTGGTCTCTAGATACACACCGTTGGACTCCAAACACCCTCAGCAGGAGGGTCACTCCTTAACAAGACAAATTACATGAACGTGAGATTTTCTAATAGCCTATGAAAGCCAGAATGGGATAAAGCAGTGTTTCTTAAACTTGACTATATACAGATATTTTAAAAGAAAAAAATATTTCAGAGCCATTATATAGACTTAAATTGTTTTGTTTGTTTGTTTGAGAGAGAGAGAGAGTGCGTGTTGGGGGGGCAAGAAGGGGTAGGGGGCAAGGGAGAGTATCTCAAGCAGACTCCACACTGAGTGCAGAGCCCAACATGGGGCTCAATCTCAGGACCCTGAGGTCATGACCTGAGCTGAAATCAAGATCCCATGCTCAACTTACCAAGTGACCACGGCACCTTGACTTAAGTTGTTTTTACCGTAAACCTTCTTAAGTAGTAAAAATATATATTTGGACAACCATAAAAATGAAACAAATTTAGAAATTAAATATGAGCAAAACTACAAAACCAACACAAATCAAGTAAACTAATGCAAATCAAATATAACAATTATTTCTGCTAAAACAAATGGCCTTTCATAGGATGACTATTGCATTGACAGCTACAGTGCATATTATTTTTGGTCCAGAATATGTATATTATTTTATTCCCAAAATGGCTCATTTTTCTATTCAAATTAAATTCCACCAAAAGGTTGTTCAGCTTATTAAGTCCATACTCTTTATGCATCAACCTTTGATAACTAAAGCAGTGTTTCTTGTCCATCACAATCCTGAATAGAAATGTAAGTTCCAGCACTGATATCATGGGTTGAACTATGATACAAGATGTTCATCCAGGTGATCTAGAATATGCTTGTATTTCTCAGTTCTTGTTGAGATGAAAGTGCAGAGTTAGATTATTAGGATACAAAGTTTACAGACTTCTTTTCCTGCTCACAATAACATGTCAGCAGATGCCTAGGAATTATCAACTTCAATTTGGGAAATGCTAGGATAAAGAATTAGTAAGAACTACACCTCAATTGATAATGAGAGGAAATCCCTCTTTGTATAAATATTTTAGCTAGTAAATACAGAAGAAATTACAGAATTTAGAATTTCACAAGCCCTAATGAATTGATAAATTCAGCCAATAATAAAGATGGCTGATATCCAAGAGAGATAACCCAACAAGATGAAATACTCTTGCAAAAAAAAATTAACTTAGGTGTGATTCAGGCTCTATATAATTACCAACTGACAGAAAGTTCAGAGGCAGAAGAGCGTGTTAAACGACATCATGCGGATACAACAAGTAAAATCCAAACGATGCAAAATTCTACAGGACAAACTAGTTTCTTTAATAGATAAATTTAAGAAAAATAGAAATAAAGGGAGAACCTGTATACCAATAGAGACTTCTGAGTAGTATCTACAATTGCAATGTATGGATTTTATTCGCATCCTAATTTGAATAATAATAATAATTCAGGATTTTAAATTCTATAGGGGTGATACTGTGTCTAAGTTTTTTTTTTTAATTTTTATTTATTTATGATAGTCGCACACACACACACACAGAGAGAGAGAGAGAGAGAGAGAGAGAGAGGCAGAGACATAGGCAGAGGGAGAAGCAGGCTCCATGCACCGGGAGCCCGACGTGGGATTTGATCCTGGGTCTCCAGGATCGCGCCCTGGGCCAAAGGCAGGCACCGAACCGCTGCGCCACCCAGGGATCCCTAAGTTTTTTTTTTTTAAAGAATCTTTGGTTTTTAGAGATACATACTGAAATATTATGGACCAAATAATACATCTTGGATTTGTTTCAAAATCGTGATTGATTTTATGTCAAGCTGGCATGGTACCTTGTTTCTGGTCAAACACCACCCAGATATTGCTGAGAAGGCATTTTTTAGATACATTCAAGATTCAACATTTAAATTTGGAGATACTGAGTAAAGTAGATTACCCTCCATCCTGGTGGGTGGGGAGAGAGAGCTCATCTACTCATTTGAAGGCCTTACGAGAAAAGAAGTAATTCTGTGTCCAGATTGGCTTCCCAGTAGAAACTGCAACATCAACTCTTCCCTGCTGTCTTGCCTTACAGATTTCAGACTAGCCGGCCCCCTGATTGCAAGAGTCAATTCCTTAAATTTCTTTCCCTCTCTCTCTCCCTCTCCACTCCCTCCATATATTTATATAGACATACACACACACATCCTTCTAGTTCTGTTTCTCTGGACAATTCTGACACACACAAAAAATGATCTGGGGGAAGAAAATGTAGATGAGGAAATAGATAAAAGAAAATTGGCCATGAGTTAGTAATTGTCGAACCTGGCTAACGAGTACATTATACTTTCCTCTCTACTTTTGGATCTTCTTGAAATTTTCCATTTAAAAACTTGGGAAGAATGAAAATACATGGGAGAGTCAAACAGAGACCCAGTTTTTCTGTCACTGGATCTGACAACAGAATGGCATATTAGAAACCAAGGCCATCCTGAGAAATTCAAGCTTTGACTCCACTGCTCACAAGGGAGAAATTAAAGCTGGAATGGCCTGGCCTTGAAGATGACTCTTGATCTTGAACTTCCAGTTTAATTTACACTGCACCCTCTGCTCCTGCACATCCCTTTACCACAGCACTTTCTCACACGTTCACTCTCAGACTCTTCTCACTACCCAGGAGCTTCTTACTCATCCAAGCATCAAACTTGCACTCAATAGTGCTGGATGAATGAGTCTAAGCAACGCCTACGCTTAAGCTAACTCATGCTACCCCTTTCTAGTTTTAATTTTCTTCTAATTGTTAGGGCCTACCATAAGTGCTCCATTTTTAATTCCTGAATATGCTCTGATTCTAAATATTTCTCCCTCACAATCAAACATTTGAGATGTCACTTTGAGGTGGTGATGGTGGGGGTGGGGGTGGTGTGGAGAATGGACTTTGGCATTCACCATCAGAGAATTCTGTAAAACTTCAAAATCCCAGTGCCTGGGAAGGAAACAAAATCCCATGCAACAACAATTAATTTGTAATGCTTTCTTTCTAACTTCTTAAAAAGCAAAAACTCTGACTCTTAGTACCTGTTATGAAACTCATTCTTTTTCACAAGTCTGCTATGAGGTAGCAGAATTTCAATGTGAATATTCATTCAAATAGGCTGTTTCTTTGACTTTGTCATTGTATTCTGCATGATTCTGAAATAAAATAATGGGTTTTACATTTGGAATGAAGATAAATCCTAGGATACCCAATTTTACAAATTAAGTAAGTGAAAACAGTTGGTCCCGGTTTTATTTTGAATGTAATGTATAGGAGAGAGAAAAACTAAGAGAGAGAGAGAGAGACAGAAATAGGCATTTCTGATAGTTAAACTCCAGCCTTCTCTTAATTCACATTCAAACAGCAAAAAGTGGAGAGTTTTATAGTTCGCTAGGCTCCATGGACAAAGCTCTGATTCCTGTACAGGAACATGAGGGGTCAGAGTGAGTTGAAGTCTCCTACCCTCCACCCCTTCCCCCTTCCCTTGATTTGATGCTGAAAGTCATTACTTTAACCCAAAGAAATATCCACCTTTGCTTTTGCCCCTACCTTACAGAGGAATGTCACCCACATCTTCAGTTCCTGCCCTTCAATACTTCGTACCACTTTGGACATGTGTAGGTAGACTTGCCACATTCAGCAGCAACAACAAAAGTACAAGATACCCAGTGACATTTATATCCCAGATAAGCAACAAATAATTTTTTGGCATAAATATGTCCCATAGATTTCATGTGTTATTTGACATTCAAATTTCACTGCACACCCTATGCTTTATCTGGCAACCCATGAAATGAGTTGCATGAAATTCCATTGGGTTGCAACAGCTTGAGGTAGAGATTTCTCAAGCAATACCCATGAAGCTGGGGAAGAAATTGACAGCAAAGTGCCACATGAAAATAAGAGAAAAGAATCCAAGAATATTTGTTTCCCCTTTCTAATGAAATCCATTAAAAGAGGCGAGCATGTTTCTCTGAGTAACAAATCTCGAGTTGATTTGGCTGTGACTTCTAGAGTCAGATGCACTACCATCGCACTACAAGGTCACATTTCCAAATCTATAGTTAAACATTCTGTATTATTTTCTGAATAATACACTGGCTATTTCTTAACCAAAATGGCCCCTATGCTTCATTTATCAATGAGAAATTTGTTCTGAAACTGGTCTCATCAGATAAGCTGAGAACCCCTGGGCCAAGGTTCCATTGTATGAGGCCACCTGAAGTGGTATGAAATGTCTTTTTTTCTCAATCAATAGATAGTAAAAGTATAGCCATAATCACATTGTTGGATGGGGTAGGGAGGGGTCCTAAAAGTCCTCTGATGTTAAAAATGGGTCAATCTCATATTTGATAAGGTTGGAAGCATTGGTCAATGATGATTTTCAGTGTTTCTTCCAACCTCTTCGTGATTCCTAGCATCAGAGCCACCATCATTGGTTCTTTGCTGGTTCTTCTGAAAATCAGTTCTGAACAAGTAGAGTAAGAGTCTTGGGGCTCAGAGTTGGAAGGACTGGTCATAAAAGTGGTCAAGTATCATGGTCACTATATTAACCTTATCGTTCGCTTCAATGAGTTTAACAAATATAAGACATCTTCTGAATTCCTGTTGGGATTTTATTTATTTTCCTATAGGTTCATACCACAGTAATTTAGACGGGGTAATTTATAGATATTTTGGTGTCCATAAAGGAATTGTTAAAAACTTACTTTTTTATTAACTTTCATTTATTCTCACTTCACGAGTGTTTACGATGCACTAATTCCAGGTATTACATTCTGCTCTTGATGACAAACTACTGCATACTGTATTTTCCAAAGAGATAAATGCAAAGAAAGATGAAGTCTCTTATTCAGTGATTCCCGATGTAGATGATACTCTCAAAATCACAGATATCATAAATTATATTTACGTATTTTAAATACTTATATTAAAGTACTTACTAATAGATGATGTGAGATTTTTGACTTGGTTTAAAAATATTGAGAAACATTATTGGAGCCATATTTACTCACTTTCTGCCTTTGACTGCAAATATAAAAGTCAGTCCTGAACCAAAGATGTCCTTCCACTTAAAGCATCCTACTTTAAAAAAGAGTCTTTAATTACTTAGGAGACTCTGAAGTACAATGTGTTCTTTGTTACCTGATTTGTTTGAATTGTGACCTATCCTGTTGTAATCCAGAACTAATGGAGTGGGGGGGGGGAGTCAGAATTGTTTTCGTGATTTTTAAAAATTATTTATTTAAAGTGAGAAGAATTCTCAATGGCTGGTTTCCCTGAAGTCTACCTGTAGCACTATCTAAATGTTTCCTACGAGAAGACTTCGCATTGCTTCCTCATTTTAACAATGAGTCTTATACCAAGTCCAGGAACAACAAAGCAAGTGAGGAAAGACTGGCGAATAATAGCACCTTAAGTTTGCGTAACACTTTTAAGTCCATGATCTGGCTAATTCCATGAAGGACCTCATGAAGCATGATCAGGAACACAAGAAGAGGAGAGGCTTGCCTGCAGGGTCACAGCTGAGGTGTAACTGAACCACCAGTCTCCTATATTCGCAGCTTCAAGCCCTTTTGGTTTTTGTTTTTGTTTTTCCTGTTGCTCATTGACAGAAGTCAAAAAAGATATCTATTTAAAAGTGGCCAAAAGCAGTGATAAACCAGCAATAACAGGACTTTGGGGAGGGAAAGGCTGCTAACAGGCATCAGAGATGCAGAAAGATAGCAAGGCCAGAGATTTCTGGAGGCATCACTGTAAATCAGCACGTATGTGGCTTACATTCATTTAAACAATGTGATGGATGAAGAGCTTAGTGTGGAGTGGGTACCTGCAAAACATTCTACCTACAGTGTCTTGTCTTTTCTGCCCACCTACCCCCAAGGGGTACAAATTACTATTAGCCTCCTGGTATTAACAGAGGAGGAAACCAAGGTTTAAAAAAAGATAAATGACTTGTTGGAAATGTTCTCACAGATGTTTAAATGGCAGAGTTGGGATTGGAACCCGGTGTGACTGATTCTAGAACCCAGGCTCTTACCTATATGCCCTTACCCCTCCCTGGGCACAGAGCAACTGAGCCTCCCAAGACACTGAGGGCTCCAGCATGCCTGGCCCAGAAAGCAATCGAGGGCAGAAGTGGAGACACAGGAAGATGCCTAGAGGTGAGGCTTCAAAGGCTGCTCAGGGTCACTGAAGAGGCGGCCCTGCCTGCTGTAAGCTGTGCTTCTATGGGAACTATCATTATCAATGGAAGGAAAAGGTTAAGGGGGCAAAGTCAGGAAAGTGAAGAGTACCTGGCATACGGCTCCTCTACCAGGATCAGAAAACTAGTAAAAGCTTTGAAGAAAAGAAGTTACGTGGTGTAAATGATATTTCAGGGAGATTAATCTGCCAGCCATGCATAGAAGACATTAAAGGGAGCAAGAGGCTGGAGGCAAGGCAACTGGTTAAGAGGCTATTGCCACTACTCATGACTAAGATGATGAGCCTGAGTTGCAACAGGGCAGTGGGAAGAGGGGCAATGGGACAAATGTGAGAGGTACCCACAGTGAAAGAAGGGCTTCAGGGCAGCTGCATAGCCAAGACTATGGTCCATGATGGTCTGAGGCAGCCTGAAGAGAGGAGGAAAGACACTACCAGGGCTGGCAGTGGCCTCCACCCTGCACACTCAGGAACCTGCCTCTTCCGTCTCCTCACCAGACCACAAGCTCCAAGGACACAGGGGGCCTTTTTGTGCCTGGAAGCCCCACGACTTTTTCCTGTTGCCAACCGTAGGCCAGGTGTTTGGTAGACTTCATAAATATTGACTGGCAGTCTGTTTCCTCTTCCTGGAACTCTGTTCCCCCTTCTGCCTGGAAACTTCATGTGGGAAGGCCTCCCTGAAGGCCCAGCAAAAACGTTTCCCCCTCAGAGAGGCCTCCATGACCAGTTAATCTCAATTAGGCCCTCCAATTCTCCTTCCCACAGAAACTTTTCTTCACGGTACTTATTACAATATGGAATTTTATACTTGTTGTTTTAAAATTTCTTTTGTGTTTCCTTTTGTGGTTTTCATTAGTGGCGGTTTTCCACCTCCTCCAACACACACACACACACACACACACACACACACACACACTACAAACTCTACAATATGAGTATTTCTTTTTACCATTGAGTCCCCCACAGCCAGCATAGTGGTGTCCCAAAGAGATAAAATGCATGCAAGCCACATATGTAATTATGAATTTCTAGTAGTCACATTTTTTAAAAAAGAAATAGGTGAAATTAATTTTAAGAATATATTTGATTTTACTTAACAAAATATATCCAAAATGTTATCATTTAAATGTGTGATCTACTGAAAAAAAATAACAAGATAGTTCATATTCATTTTTTTCCTGTACTAAGTCTTTATCTTTTGTATTTTCCACTCCTAGCACGTCTCAATTGGGACTAGCCACACAACAAGTGTTCCATGACCATACGTGGCTAGTGGCTACCACAATGGATCACACAGATCTTTGCATGATGCTTGACAGGTGTTACTTAATAAAAAGTTGATTCATGAGAAAGGGAAGGTGGGAAGGGAGGCAAGAATCAAAAAATGGAGAGCGAAAAAAAAGAGAAATTAACATTTGTTGGGTGTTTTAGGTTAGGTTCTTTCATATTTCAGTAAGTTGCGTGATTTGATTCTAACTTCAACCCTAGTGATGTGGGCATAATGAGAACCATATTTATAAATGAGACACTCGTTTGGCGATGCCATGTAACTTGCCCAGGATCACATTGTCTTATAAGTGAAAGAACCCAGATTCAGAATGCAATCTCCCTGACCCAATTGTGCTTCCTGCACTCACAGAAGCCATACATAACAAGTCTAGTCAGGCCCATACTGCTATCTAAATCTCTCTCTCATCCAGATAAAACAGCCTACATCCTCCTATAATATATTGTTTTGAATCCCACAGACACTCATTTCAAAAGTATGATCTGATTATTGCAGGCCAACGTGGGAGTCTCCCCTTGCTCCTCCACAAATGCTTTAAGAGGGATCCTTATCACATTTGCTGCTGCCCATTAGGACACTATGACCAAACAAAATGGTGGCACTTGAAGTATGTCAAGTTCTCTACCACACTTCCTCGCTCGATTTAGTTCTCCTGCTACCTAGAACCCTTCCCTCCTTCACCTGATTGACATGCATCCTACATGACTCAGCTCAAGAAAAAAAGAAAGAACAAAGAAATGGAAAAAAACTCAATTCATCAGTCATCCCATTCCAGCCAAGAAATCTCCCTGATCTGTTCTCCAAGTGTGAAGGCCACCTTTATTGTGTTCACAAGATGCTCATGTGGAATTTTTCATGCAAACCATCATTATATACCTAGGGTCTCCCTCACTAGGCTGTGAGCATCTGGAAAGCAAGAATTGTGTCTTTTATCTTTATATCTCCATTGACCAGCATTTGTTGAAGGGCTGTTAAACAAATTGAAAAAAAAATGGATAGATTGATAAGCATGCTCATAACCCTGTTTATTTTTTTTAAGATTTATTCATTCATGAAAGAGAGAGAGAGAGAGGGAGGCAGAGATACAGGCAGAGGGAGAAGCAGGCTCCATGCAGGGAGTCTGATGTGGGACTCGATCCCGGGACTCCAGGATTATGCCCTGGGCCAAAGGCAGGCACCAAATCATTGAGCCACCCAGGGATTCCCATAACCCTGTTTAAAAAGGAATACCTGGTGCCACACAGTCCAAAGAATTAAAAAAAGACTAGAGAACTCTTACAATATCTGCATAGCACTCAGGCCAGTTATCAAGGCATGGGTATCAGTGACATGAGCAGATAGCTTCAGCATTGCACTCTGTGATGCCTCCAACCATGTCATAAGTAGCAATGTTTTAAGCTCTGCAGAAGATGTAGCAAAATTGAGACTTATCCCACTGTCAGCTCCTGGGAGGTTAGGGATATGTGGAATAGTTAGGCATGTGGTAGGTAGGAAGAAGCATGCTAAGCGTCAGAATGTGGCAACACAGTCAAAGAGCCTAAGCATGCTAACCTGGAGGGGACAGGGGACATGCAGTGTTGGTATCCATATACTCATCAGAAGGGCGATGGTGGAAGACTGCACTGAGCAAAGGGTCAAACCACAATAATTTAGTTGTCCCTAATTCACAATACCCTGGGCACCCTCTGGGGATATCTTAAAAGATATTTATAGATGGATATCTTGGCTACACCTGCGATTGTGATTGTACTAGTGTTGGGCCAGAGCTTCTAACCTTCGATGTAGCACACTGATGTGCCCCTGGTGGGTACAGTTGTGCCAGAGGAAAATACAAATTCCCTCAGTCCTAGAAACAGCCAGGTGACTGTAAGGGAGGGCAATGCTTATGGAAGCCAGAATCGACTCCCCAACCCTGGCCTACTGCTTAGGAATGATCCCTCTCAGCTATACAGTATCATGTTCTACATAAATTCTGGCATGAAAAATGTTAAGAAGTATTGACATAGACTATATGAGGTGAATGAGCAAGCATCAGAGACTTCAGATTTTTAAAAAGTATTTAATTTTGACAGGGCCAGGTGGGTAGAAGGTGATAGATATGATAGAAGCCAGGATTGGGCCCAACAGCCTTGCAGGATTGTGAATTCTCAAATATTAGTACAGACCAAGACCAGCCTACTTCTGTGGGTGTTTCTGAAAATTCAGATGGAAGATGGGACACTAGTACACGGCACCACTAAAAGTAAGTTAATAATAGTAACCCATAAGAATAAATTCCAGGTCCTCAACAATGGCACACTCCTGAAAAACAAACATATCAAGGTAAGTGACACTTCATCCCCCAATAGCCTAAATTTCTTAATTGAGAGAGGCAGGTCAGGGGCCAGAGTCAGCCCTACAACCACTGCCTGGCACCTCCCCACTTCTCCTTCTGGCAGTGTATGGCCCAGGGAAAAATTAGTCTTTAAAAATTAGAAACACTCGCTCATGGAATTTCCCATGCATACTATCATTACGGCCTCATAAACAAGCTGGAAAATGAGGGGGAAGAGGATATGATTGTCAGTAGAGCTGGACTCATTACCCCATGCCCCACATTTATTCTCCTGACACTGTTTGCTTGTCTTTTCAAGCATAGGTCTGAATTCAGGGTTGGATAGAGCTGAGAAGGCACATAACCAGAGAACCACAATAATACCTAAAATACAATTAAAGGTATTAGGAAATAATGGCTTCTATTGAACTCTTACTTAACCAGAAATGACAAAAAAGTAAAAACAAACACCTCTCCCCATGTTACTAAGCTGATCAGAAATATACTTCACAGTCACTGCAAATGGGGCTCAAACTGTAATAGGATCAGGGTACTGGAGGAAGGTAAGAGCTGAATGTGGCAAAGGGGCACTTCTCACTCGGAACAGGTAGCAAACCAGTCCTACTTCTTAGCGAGGCTCTGGCTGGCATCACACACCTATGGCTCTAAGTAGGTAGGAGAAGGCCAGACCCATTTGACACAAAGTAATATAGAGTAAATGGCCCGAAGGGTGTCAGTGTGTACGTGCTGAAGCTAGCGTGGCATCTCAACAGCCCTCACCAAGCAGAAGCTAACATCTGAGATCTGAATAAGCCCTGTCAAGGTAGGGCAGACAACAAAAAGGGGAAACTAAAATTAATCCCCACCACACCCAACCTCCTTCAGAGATGCAAAAATCACCTGAATTCCTTCTGTTCAATACTATCACTGGGAAACTGAGCACATGCCAGAGGAATTTAAGCTCTACTGAATACCAAATTAAAAGACATCCAAGGCATTTACAGAGCTCCACTCTAAATTTTGCTTCTAGCTTCTAAAGGGGTTCTTCAGTAATTGGAAATAACTAGGAAGCAAATATCTTCCTTCTTGAAGGCTAATAAAATGTTCATTCAGTTAACATCTACCATGGGCCAAAGAAGAATGAGGGAGTCTCCTTCATGTGAATCCCCACTTGCCACTTCAAAGTAGCATCTAGGCCCCAGCCTAGTTGTAACACCATGATAATCTCAACTTTTATACTTCCCCTTACTCTTCCACTTCCTAGACCAAGACAGGAAAAATGACAGGTCTGTCTTAGTGATGAGATACTCTTGATCCCATTGTCTCAGGTACAGAGAATGATGAAAGCAGAGGCTGCTATTGTCCAGAGAGTTGAAGCCAGATTGGCAGTCTGTGTCTTCTTGCTTCTCCAAGGGATATAAGAAGAAATACTAGAACCAGAAGCCCAGCCCCACCATGGTTCACTTCAAGCTGCACAGAGTGGGAGTTTCCTGTGGAGTGTCTGTGTCTTGGGGGCAGGGTAGGGGAGGAACAAAATTATATAAAAAGGCATTGTAGGTAAAATCTCTCACACAACACACACACACACAGAAAAGAGCAGAAGACAAAACTAGGAACAAGGAACAAGGACAATGAATAGAAACCAATAACAAATATGGTAGATGTTAAACTATACCAATAATTACTTTAAACTTCAATGGTCTAAGTGCACCAATTAAAAGACAAGATTGTCATAGTGGATTTATAAAAAAGACCCAAGACTTTGCTGTCTATAAAAAACTCACTTTATATATCAAGACACATATAGATTAAAAGTAAAGGGATGGAGAAAGTTATATTATGCCAACAGAGCAGGCTTCAGAGCAAGTAAAGTTATGAGGAATAAGGGGGGATTGCATAATGATAAAGGGGTCAATTCCCCCAAGAAGACAAAAAAAATTGTTACCATGTATGGGCCTAATAACAGAGCTTCAAAATACCCAAGACAAAAACCAATAGAATAGGGAAAAATAGATGAATCCACTATTCTAGTTGGAGGCTTTAACACTCTTGATTAGAAATGGACACATCCAACAGGCAGAAAATCAGTAAGGATATAACTGGCTCAAAAGCACCATTAATCAAATGGATATAATTGACATCAATAAACTAGTTCATCCAACAACAGTAGAATACACATTCTTCTCAAGTTCAAATGAAACAGTCACTAGTGTCAGATCACATTCTGAGCCATAAAACACACCTTAACTTTAAGTTTCATTTAACTTAGATGAAATGGACCAATTCCTTGAAAGATACAATTTACCAAACTCACACAAGAGAAGATATAGACAATCTGAATAGGCCTATATCTATTAACGAAATTGAATAAGTAATTAATGACCTTCAGAAAAAAAGAACCAGGCCCGGATGGGTACACTGGTGAATTCTACCAAATAGTTAAGGAAAAAATTGTAACAATTTTGTATAATCTCATTCAGAAAACAGAAGTAAATGGAATACTTCTTCATTTATCCTCTGAGGCCAGCATTACCATAACACTAAAATCGGACAAAGACATTACAGGAAAACAAAACTACAGACCAAGATATCTCATGAGCATAGATGCAAAACTCTTCAGCAAAACATTATCAAATCAAATCACAACAATGTGTAAAAATAATTATACATTACAACCAAGTGAAATTTATCCCAGTGTGCAAAGCTGGTTCAACATTCAAAAATTAACTAAATCAATATATCACAACAATAGGCTAAGAAGAAAAATCACATAATCATATCAATAGATGCAGAAAAAGCATTTGGTAAAACGCAACACCTATTAACAGTTAATTAATTAATTTTAAAAACCTCTCAGCATACTAGGAGTAAAAGAGACCTTCTTTAACTTAATAAATAATATCTACAGAAATCTACAGTTGACATCATACCTGATGGTGAGAAATTAAAAGTTTTCTTGCTAAAATCAGGAATAGACACCACTGTACTAGAAATCTTGGTTAATACAATAAGAGAAGGGAAATAAGAAGTAGAATAAAACTGTCTTTGTTCACAGATGGTCTGATTGTCCACATAGAAAATCCAAAAGAATTGACAAGAAACTAGAACTCATATGCAACTGTATTGAAAGTTTTAAGATATAGGTTAATATGCAAAAGTCAGTGGGACTGCCTCCCTGAGGCAAAGGAAACCAACAGCAGGATGAAAAGGCAATCTATAGAATGGGAGAACATATTGGAAAATCACATATCTAATAAGGAGTTAATATCCAAAATATATAAAGAACTCCTACAACTCAACAAAAAATGAACAGTTCAATTTAAAAAAGGGCAGAGAAAATGAATAGATATTTTTTTCAAGAAAGATATACAAGTGGTCAAAGGACACGTGAAAAGATGCTCAACATCACTAATCATCAGGGAAGTGCAACTCAAAACCACAATGCGAGATCACCTCACAACTATTAGAATAACTATTATCAAAAAGACAAGTATTGTGAAGGATGTAGAGAAGCAAATATTGTTTCTTGATAATAACAAGTATTGTGAAGGATGAGGAGAAAAGGGAACCCTCATACACTGTTGGTGGGAATGGAGATTGGTGCAGCCACTATGAAAAAAAGTATGAAGTTTCCTCAGGAAATTGAAAATAGAAATACTGCATGATTCAACAATTACACTCCTTGGCATTTATCTAAAGAAAACAAAATCACTATCTCAAAACGATATCTGCATCCCCAGGTTTATTGTAGCATTGTTCACAAGCCAAGACAGGGAAACAACCCAAATGCCCATCAGCAGATGAATGGATAAAGAAAATCTAGTGTGTGTATGTGCATGTGGGTTATATATAGATGTGTGTGTGTGTATTCTTTTATATATATATATTTGTATTATATATATATATATGAAATATTTTGAAATCCTGCCACTAGGGACAACATGGATGCAACATGAGAGCATTATGCTAAGCAAACTAAGTCAGACAGGGACAAGTAGTATATGATCTCACTTATATGTGGAATCTAAAATAAAACAAAACAAAATAAAAAACAATAAAACTTATAAATATAGAGAACAGATTGGTGGTTGCCAGAGGTGGGAGAGGCAGGGGGGATCAAATGGGGACAAGTGGTCAAAAGGTACAAACTTCCAGTTACAAGATAAATAAGACCTGAGGATATAATACTCAACATGGTAACTATAATTAGTAACACTGTAGTGCATGTTTGAAAGTTGCTAAGAAAGTAGATCTTTTTTTTTTTTAAGATTTTTTACTTATTTATTTATTCATAGAGACACACAGAGAGAGAGAGAGAGAGAAGAGGCAGAGACACAGGCAGAGGGAGAAGCAGGCTCCATGCGGGGATCCCGACACGGGACTCAAGGATCTCTCCAGGATCACACCCCAGGCCACAGGCGACACTAAACCACTGAGCCACTGGGGCTGCCCAAGAAAGTAGATCTTAAAAGTTCTCACCACACACACAAAATTTTAACTGTGTGTCATGAGGGATGTTAAGTGGACTTATGCGGTAATCATTATGCAGTCTGTACACACATCAAGTCATCATGTTGTATACCTAAAATTAATACAACGTTATCTGGCAATTATATCTCTATAGAAAAGGAAACAACCAATGGTCTAATTAAAAAGTGGGTCAAAGACCGTTCAGGCACCTCATCAAAGAAGACATACAGATTGTAAATAAGCACATTAAAACACGGTATCATGTGTCATTAGGGAATCATAATTAAAACAACAGAGAGACAGTAGGAGGCACATACTAGGATGGCTGCAACCCAGAGCGCTGGCAGTACCAGATGCTGCTGAGAAGGTGGAGCGATCGGAACCCTCCTTCGTTGCTGACGGGAATGCGATGTTGCACAGCAACGTTGGAAGACAGTTTGGCAGCTTCTCACAAAATCAAACTTGAATATTTACCCAGAGCTGAAAAGGTATATGCACGCAGAGGCCCGCACACAGATGTTCATACCAGCTTTGCTTACCACGGCCGCAACTCGGAGGCAACCAAGACATCCTTCAGTAGTGAATGGACAAATAGAATGGAATAGTCCATAAAATGGAATATTATTCAGTGATAAAAGGAAATGAGCTCTCAAGCTACAAAAAGACATGGAAGAAACTTCAAGGCACATGACGAAGTGAAGGAAGTGCCAACCTGAAAAGGCTACAACACTGTGTGATTCCAGTTACCTGATGTTCTAGAAAGGCATTACTGTGGAGACAGTAAAAAGGTCAGTGGTGGCCAGGGCTTAGGACGGGAAGGGACGAATGAGCAAAGCACCAACAATTTTTAAGGCAAGTAAAAAATAAAAATAAAAATAAATAAGGCAAGTAAAGCTATTCAAGGGCAGCCTGGGTGGCTCAGCAGTCTAGCGCCGCCTTCAGCCCAGGGCCTGACCCTGGAGACCCAGGATGGAGTCCCATGTGGGGCTCCCTGCATGGAGCCTGCTTCTCCCTCTGCCTGTGTCTCTGCCTCTTTCTCTTTCTCTCTCTCTCTCTCTCTCTCTCTCTCTGTCTCTCATGAATAAATAAATAAAATCTTTAAAAAAAATAATAAAGCTATTCGATATGATATTATAATGGTGGATACAAGTCATTATACATTTGTCAACCCACAGAACGCACAACCCTAAAAGTAAACCATAATGTAAACTATGAGCTTTGAGTGAAAATAACGTGTCAGTGAAGGTTCATCAAAATGTATCTCTCACTTTCCAGAAACCAGCAGGGACAGCAAAAAACGGGGGGGGGGGGGGGGGTGGAGAACCCACAGATTTCCTCTGTATCTGGCATCCACCCAGCATCTTAACATTGCCCCGGAGGAAAAGCCAAACATCATATTCTGTGCTCCCAAACAACTTTTGTTTTCATGACCCGAAGCTGGTGAGGTGTCCTTGAACCAACAGGAGGGAGTGGGGGAGTCAGCAGGCCCTCCGACTGACGGAAGGTGTGCCTGCTACAGGGGAGCTCTCCTGATACCCCAACAGAAGCCAGCTACGTCCCATCCAGCCAAGTCATCCTCTGGCCTAGGCCCAGGAAAGAGCCTCCCCCCACCCCGAAATAAGTTGTCAAATTCCACAGTCACTCGCAGCTCCTGCAGTCCTACAGGTCTGCTCAGAGCCCTAAGGAGCCACAGCCCCAGCTGGAGAAGCTTCTTTGTGTGTCCTCAGTTCTTTTCTACTTTCACCATCATGTTGCTCGCTTTGTCGCCTCCCTCTGAAATCCCTCTAGTTTATGCCAATTTTGAAAGTTCTATTTTCTCTCCACCTCTAACAGGACAAGTGCTAAGACAGTACTGCCAGGGCCTCACCGAGAGGCGGCAAGAACAAGCCTCGGCCAGCTCCCCGTGATCATACCCCAAACGCACCCTCCTAGAAGGGCCTGTGTTTTGCACGCAAAGGCACCGTGCGTGCACAGCTGTGCTGGGACTCGGGATGGGGGGTGCGGCCACATGCCTACACCAGATGTGAAGGGAGTCCTCATGGGCCCTGTTGCAATAATGGAACCCCAACCCAAGCAGACCTACCCAGGGGCCGAGTCCCATTGTGCTATTTGCCGGCCCATTCCATAAGAATTCAAGTTTGCTTACAAAGACCGGTGACATAAAATAAAGATAAATGAGAAAAATGGGAAATCGAGAGACTTGAAATCTCTGGATGAGTGGGAAAATTCTGGCTCCAGTGGCATGATCTCTAACTTCACAGTTCCCCACCTCGTTCTCTCCCCTCCTTGCCGGTCCTACATGATTCTAGCTTTCTTGTCAAGGTCACCAAAGACGCCCACGTTGCTAAATTCAATGGTCAAGTCTGTCTCAGCTTACCTGAGCCACTAGCAGAATTTCACAGAGCTGATCACTGCCTACTTCCTGGAAAATATTCATCCCATATTTTTCCTCTTCACGGGCCCCTCCTTCTTTCCTGGCTTCTCCTAATCCCTAGCTTCTCAAAATTATAATGTCCTAGGGCTCAGGTTTTAGAACTCTTTTCTATCTCCTCAGGACTGGGGAATCTCATCCCTTTTCACAGCACTCAGCAGTATGCTGTGTGCCCATGATTCCCAGATTTTTATCTATAGCCAGACTTCTCCCCGGAAACCCTCCACTCCTCATATCCAACTACCCACTCAGCTGTCCAACAACACACATCTTAAACTCAAAACTGTCCAAAGCAGATCTCCTGGCACCTTGACCAGATCTCCTACCTCCCATTTTCCCCACTCAATGACAACTTCATCCTCCCAGTTTTACCAAAAATTTTACGGTCATCCTTGACTCCTCTCTTTCTCTGACTTTCCACATCCAATCTGTTGGAAAATCCTGTTGGCTCTATCTCCAAAATATGTGTAGGATCTGACCACCTCTCACCACCTCCCCTGAGACCGCTCTGGGATAGACCTGGGTTATAAAAATGGTCTCCTAACTGGATTCTGCTTCTTCCTTTGCCCCTTTCAGACTATTCTTAACACAGAAGTCAGGATAATCCTGTTGAAATGTAGGTTAGGCTCAAGTCCTCATGATGGCCTACATTGCTCCACATGATTTAGCCCCCGTCACTTCTCTAATCTCCTCTCCTCCCTACCAACCGCACTGACCTCCCTGATTCTCCTTGAACACATCAGGCTCTCCTCTGCCTCCAAGTTGTACTTGCTTGAAATATTCTTCCTTCTTATCTCCTCTAAGACTTTGATCAAATACCTCAGGGAGGTCTTCCCTTATCTATTTAAAACTTCAAACTGTCTCAAGACCCCATCCCCTTTTCTTGCTTTATTTTCCCCATAATTCATCTCCTTCTAACATACAGCATAATTTACTGACTTATTCTGTGTATTGCAATTAGAATGAAAGCTCCATGAATGTAGGAAGTTTTTCTATTTTTCTTTACTGCTTCATTTCTGGCTCTTAGAACTATTCCTGGCATATAGTAAGTTGTTCAGTACATAAGTGTTGGATGGATGAACAGATGCATAAATGGATGAATAAATGAATGAATGGATGGATGGACAATGGATGGATGGAAAGAGTAGATGGCAGGATTTGTGCTTCCACTGCCAGATTCTAAAGATCCCAGAGGTGGGAAATGTCACAAATCAAGGAGAATTCAGCATGTAAAACACAGGTCTCCCCATATCTGCTCTGCCATGCTAGATCCTAACTTAAAATGAAGTGAAATGTCCATGGAATCATTAGAATTAGGCTAAGCTTAGTTTTGTCTCAATCAGCCATAGCTCATAAAAAGTTGGCTGGGAAAATATTCATGAATATGGGAGTTGAGAATGGCAAGCCATGACTATCCCCTCAAGAGGGATGGTGGAGTTGACACACTTAAAAGTACCAGTTTCTATTGAGTTTCTACCACGTGACAGATAGGACACCAGGCTCTTGGCCAACATTATCTCATTAACTTCTGGCCACACTGGGAAGGGGGTATTATTACTCCCATTTTACAAATCAGGAAACTGAAGTCCAGAGAGGTTATTTTCACAATATCCCAAACACATGGTAAGAATCAGTATTCAAACTAGATCTATATGAATCAAAATGTCTTATTCTCTACATACTAAAGATTACTCTAGAAATGGTGAACTAACCTTTGACTGTTTTGGATCAATTCTCCCTAGGCTCTCAGTACAGCAAACATCTTAGAATTGGAACCGAAAGAATAAGAAAGAAGAAGTTAAAACCGAGTCTTTGCTTCTTAATTAATGCTGAAAATTTTCCAACAGAATAAAAAAAAATTGGTAGGCTAAAACTGGACACCTTTCAGTCACATTCACACACCAATGAAAAGTAGTAGGAAAACACGAGATTAAAACTTACCACACTACTACCTTCACCCAAATTTCTCATGGATCGTAAGTACCGAAGATGTGCTGCTCAGGAGCTAACAAATCCTGGCTGTTTAATACTCAAGAAAGACAAGCATACTTCACCAACATCAGCCTCTCAGCAGCCCCAGAGAAATCTCTTTTCTTCCTCCCACTCACATTTCTCCCTCAGCATTGTACACTGCCAGTGGCCTCCATCTCCACCCAACCTACAGAAACCTGGCCCATAACACCCTGCAATTAATATCATCAGACATGCAAGTCTGATTGTCAACCTAGTAGGCATGTTCTCACTTACCAAAGACACTGTCCTTTGCAGTCAGGGAGGCACTACTGACTCACTCCAAAACTTTCATTTATTCCTGCTCTCACCAAGTCTGTCTCCTGATTAATCATTTGTGTGAAACTGTCCAACCAGCCAGCTTAGAAGTTCAGTGTGTAAGCACAGCAAAAGTCGGTTCCCACAGGAATTAGGCCCACCCATGACTTTGTTTCCCTTACTTGGGCCAACCTTCCAAGCCAACTAGCTCATACCCACTCCTACCCAAGGGCATCTATGAAAACTAAGAAAACTCCAGAATGAATATTCACAATCATTGCTGCTGGCTTCAGCATTTGGACCCACCAACCAATCAGAATATTTCTTGGTTCTTGCTTTAAAAATAAGACCTGCTGGAGTGTGTGTACAATGCACCTATGAAGTTGAGGTTGTACTATCAAAATCCCATAAAACACTCTGCCCCTCTGTGTGTGTGTGTGTGTCTCTCATGAATAAATAAATAAAATATTTTTTAAAAATCCCATAAAACAAAGTAAAACAAGGAGATTTAGAAAACATGTCTTTTCAAAGCATGGAAGTACCACATGTTGCCAAGACCTGACTCACCCTTTTAACTATAGGCTCTAAATTAGTACAGAGATTATTCTAGAAGGGAAAAGATCCTCTAAAAACAGAAAAGAGATTAAACATTAAATCAACGAAGACAAGAGAACGAGCCACAGTTTTCCTGAGATGCCCACCTGGATACATAAACGGAGGAAAGTGATGAAACAGGCTCTTGATTTTACTTTCTCACTCTTACTACACTCGAGTGACCCTGAAAGCAGAGGTAGAACCAGCTATATGATTTGTAGGGCCCAGAGCAAAATGAAAATGTGGAGTTCTTTGTTTATAAATTGCTGAGATTTTCAGAACAGTGACAGCAGACCATCAAAACAAGCATGGGGCCCTCCTAAAACTGGAACCCTGCACAACTATACAGGTTGCACACCTGCAAAGTGGGCCCTGCAGACAAAGGATTTGTCCCCTGAGTGATTTAAAGAGACCTGAGAGAAACTGTGGATGAATTACATGCTCTCAGATGTCATGTCTCCTGGGTGGAGGGCCCTAGAGAGGAAAAGAACAATTTCTCTATAAGATGTAATACTGAACTGGACTTCCACACACGTGTCTGTTTCCCTGGGAGATTCACAAGCCTTCTACCTCTGTAACTGGTTTTTCCTTTTTTAAATTTAAGATTGACTGGGCCTAATTAACCTCACCAACTAGATTGATCTGGAAAGACAAATCTTGTAGCAGACCCAGTAAGAAATCTGAGTGCTTACTGGCAGAAAATTTCCTATAATTTTGGTTACAGAAGAGATTTCTCTACTCTATCAAATTGGAAGAGTCCTTGAGGGTGCCTGGGTGGCTCAGCGACGGAGCATCTGCCTTTGGCTGAGGTCGAGATCCCAGGGTCCTGGGATCGAGTCCCACATCAGGCTCCCCTGCAGGGAGCCTGCTTCTCACTCTGCCTGTGTCTCTGCCTCTCTCTCTCTCTCTGTCTCTCAAGAATAAATAAATAAAATATTTTTTTAATTGGAAAAGTCACTAAATCAATTAATTAATTAATTAATTAATAAAAATAGGAAGAGTCCACTTTGGTCATCAGTTTAGCAGCAGTCGAACTCTACAAGAACTAATTACAAAAATATAAGACTCAGCTCTATGGCTAAGGGAGGAAATTAGTCTTCAAGCAAACTTCCAAGAAAATTCTTGAGAAGATTGGTTCAGTCACTTCCTTTTTCCTCTTTCTGCTGCTTCTTCACTGGCTTTAAGTTCACCTTCATTCTTGCTTTTTTTTTTTAGTCAACATGGATTCAGAACTGCCCTTGATGAGTTCCTTCTCAGATCATACCCACAGGAAAAGGACAAAAAGACAAACCTGGTTTGGGGATAATGGAGGAGAGGATATTTCTAAACATTATTTGTTAAATGAAACATGGAAAAATAAAGTGATGATGTGCCAAACAGTGTAGGAAAGCAAATAGCCATTGAGCCCACAGTCCTTCCTGAATTTTTTTTTCAGGCCTTACCAAGTGCCTCATTAACAATAATCCACTTCCACATCTGGCAATATGCTTTATGACTCAGCACAAGCAGTGATTGATAATGTACCAAAAGGAAAATTCAGAAGCTTAAGTGGGCCGAGTAAGAGTCAAAACTGTTTTCCATAAAATGTAGGACTGTCCTTTCCGAAGGTAGGAGCAGGTACTTTTTCACTGATAGCCCTAATCTTTTTTTAATTATTTTTATTTGAGTGTAGTTGACACAATGTTACATTAGCTTCAGGTGTACAACACAGTATCTGACAAGTTGATACGTTATGCTAGGCTCACCACAAGTGTACCTGCCACCTGTCACCATATAGCACAATTACAATTCCTGATGCTGGGCCTTTTATTCCCATGACTTATTCATTCCATAACTGGAAGCTTGTACCACCCACAACCTTTCACCCATTTTTCCCATCCCTCCCACCCCCTCCCCTTTGGCAACCATCAGTTTGTTCTCTGTATTTATAGGTCGGACTATGCTTTTTGTTTATTCTCTTGTGGAAAACTCAACTCCCATCCAAGAAGCAATCAGAATGTCACCACCTATCAAGGTGCAGAATCGGTTTCATCCACTCACTACCCCACCCTCTCTTACTCATTACCATCGTGAAACACAAATAATTAAAAATAATGCCAAAAGCAAAACCAACAACACTTATCACAATTAATAAGATAACAATTACATATTATCAAGTTTTTGCACATTTCTCTCCAGAAACCATAATCTTTGTTCTGAATGGCATCTTTCTGGTAGGCTCATGGCCCCTCATATGCACAGGAGTATGGAAGGCAGCCCTGAGTTCATCAGATAGAGGCAGAAGAAATCACCTCTCACCCATGCTCTCCTAGTCTGTCTTGCATCTACCTCTCTCTCAGTGGAAAACATGAAAGGAACAGAACCTCCTCCAAACAATGCTGATTTGGAAGAAATTAAAGTGATAAATAGACTCCATCTATCATCTAGTGTGGCTGTTCTTACTGCTGCTATTATTATCAAATACTGCAAATGATTCATTTCTGCTATGAGAACCATCACAGTGACATAAGAATACTGACCAGCATCCATCCCTGCATCCCAATCCATAGTATGGTCATGGCTGGAAGAAAAGTAGTTTTCCAAGACATCTGACTGAAAGCTTCCTTTCTAGATAAAAAAAAATGTGACTTTAGTACCTCTCCTTTAAAAGACAAACTGGGGCACCTGGATGGCTCAGTCGGTTAAGCACCTGCCTTCAGCTCAGGTCGTGATCCCAGGTCCTGGGATCCAACCCGGTGTTGGCTCTCTGTTTAGTGAATTGCCTGCTTCTTCTTTTCCCCTCTACCGCTCCCCCTGCTTGTGCTCTCTCTCTTTCCCTCTGTAAAATAAAATAAAATAAAATAAAATAAAATAAAATAAAATAAAATACAAACTGACTTCCAGTTTTCCCAAAGAGTGAGATTTAGTCCCTATCCTCCAAAGAAAGTAAAATCTCTATCAAATGATAGCAATAATATATTGTTGTCATCTTAAGAGCTTTTGTAATAATCGATCTGGGTTACATGTTAATAAATGTAACCGAGAAATGAATCATAGGCCTTATACAGAGCATCCGAGGAACGTGTAAATTGTATGAAGAACAGCAATATATCTGCACAAAGCAGGTAAGAATGACAAGGTGCTCAGCAGCCAAACAGAAGAAAACTCATTTATTCTATAAACTTGTCAAGTTACTAAATTGTACACCTGAAACTAATGTAACATTGTGTGTGAAGTATATTCAAATGTTTTTAAAAAATAAAAAAAAAACTTGTTTGTTCCAGCAGCAAAGCATTTATGCAGAGATATCCAGAAGATAGGGTGTCAGACTGGACTTCAAGGAAGCAGTAGAGCAGCGAAACAGAAAAACTGTCCAATTCGCAGGAGAATAGACAGCCCAGGCTCAAAGCCTGGGACTCAGCTATGAACCTCCAGAGCTTTAAGCCCAAGCCTGACTCCTGGCATCCTTCTCTGACCTAGCCTCATACCTCTAGTAATGAAATTAAGTCCTGCCTCTTCAATTTCAGTCACAGTCCCAACTGGACTTTGCTGAATTCACCCCTCATGTGCTTCTGTTGTGTTTCAAAGGCTTCTGGTTCTAGACTCCAGCTTAGCCAGGCCCCTTAGATCTGTCAGCAGATCTTGGCAGCTCTGCTTGGGCCCTTGTTGCTCTATAAGGCCTATGATTCTGAGTCATCCATTAGCCTCAATAAATTATCCTCACCTCACTCCCCACCCATTACCTCCTACTCCTAGTTCCAATCCTTAGGATGCATAATGCATTTGACCAGTATTACTCTTAGCTGACTTTACCTCACCATAATTCAATGGGGAGGTTGGAGTTATCAAACACAGAAAAAGAATTTTTTAAAAAACAATAATATTCATTGTTCTTCTGAGACAGAAGTTCTTCTGAGAACTGAGCCAAGGTAAAATCAACACAGATCATGGTTGGAAAACTTTGCCCTATTATGTACAAAATGTTACTATACTGAAGACCTCAACTGTTTGACTTTTTAATAGTACAAATATGTGCATGTAAGTACACCTCCAGGACAGTCAGGGATAGTGTCTATATTTCCATTTTAAATACAACTGCTTCAAAAAAATAAATAAATAAATAAATACAACTGCTTCATTATTTTGGAGTGCCAGACATTGTGAATTTTACCTTATTGGGCCCTGGGCATTTTTTTTATTCCTATAAGAAGTACTTTATGATCCTATAATTCCACTTTTAGGTATATATCCAAAAGAACCAAAAGCAGGAACTCCAACAGATAATTATACACCAACATTCATAGCAGTATTATTCACAATAATTAAAAGATGGTGTATTAGATAAGGTTCTCCAAAGAAATAAAGCTAATAGGATGTCTATGTATATTTACACATCTGTATGTCTATATCTATTGTCTACATATAGCTAAATCTATAACTGTATGTGTATATAGAGAGATTTATTTTAGGGATTGGCTAACATGATTATGGAGGCTGGCAAGTCCAAAATCTTCAAGATAAGCCATCAGGTTAGAAACTCAGGGAAGAGATGATGCTGCAGTTTAAGTCCAAAGGCAATCTTCTGGCAGAATTTTCTCTTGTTCAAGGGACGTCAGTCTTTCTCTATAAAGACCCTCAAATGATTGGACAAGGCCACATAATGGAGACCTATCTGCTTTACTCAAGTCTACTGATTTAAATGTTCACCTCATCTAAAAAAATACCTTCACAGAAACATCTAGAATAGCTTTATTTGGTTAGTGTAGCCTAGCCAAGTTGACATAAAAACTTAGCCATCACAGATGGAAACAACCCAAATGTCCTTCAACAGATAAATGGATAAACAAAATATGGCATACACATACAATGGAATATTATTCAACCTTAAAACACATGCTATAACATGGATGAAACTCGAAAACATTATGCCAAGTGAAATAAGCCAGTCATAAAAGGACAAGTATTAAAAAAAAAAAGACAAGTATTGTATAATTCCACTTATATGAGGTACACAGAGTAGTCAACTTCCAGAGACAGTATAGTAGTGGTTGCCAGTCAGAGAGGGTAACAGAGAGTTATTGTTTAATGACTGTGGAGTTTCAGTTTGGTGAAAAAGTTCTGGAGATGGATCGTTGTGATTGTTGCTGTGAATGTACTTAATGCCATTGAACTACACACTTACAAATGGCTAAAATTTTGTCATGCTTCTTACCACAATAAACAATGAATTGCTTATATGTATAGGCTTTACTGTGAGTCAAGACATTATACTAAATTCTTTATATAGATTTTTCTCATTTAATGCCTATTGATACCCCCCACTTTATAAATATAATAAAGCCTCCTAGAGAAAGTGACTTATTCAAGGTATACTACTATGAAGCAGATCTGGAATTGAAGCCCTCAAAGTCTGACTCCAAAGTCTGTGCTCAGTCAGAGTGTTATACTGAAAAGAATGACTACACTAGTATATTGAAGTAAAAAGCAAATTAAAATATTTTTCAAATACTATTTTAAAGTTGATTTGAGAGTTAAAGAATATAAAATACTTAAAGAATGAAGTGCCAAAAAGATATCAAATCCAGACTGGGTATAACTAATAATGGGACACCTAAAATAACCATACATTGACCTTCATAATGAGAAGTTCTCATCCCCAAACCACAACATCTCCAGAAATAAGACAATAAACTTTGAGGTCCAAGAAATAGAAATAGAATATTTACCTGACACCTGCCTCATTTTTCCACAAGCCTTGGAGCATCTTAGTTTCTCTATTTTTTTAAATAAATATGTTGTGGTTCCAAACATCAATATTTTCAATGATGAAAAATAGCTTTCCACCATTTCACAATGATGAAAAATAGCTTTCCACCATTTTCCACTAGTGCTGGAAGTCCTAGCCACAGCAATCAGACAAGAAAAAGAAATAAAGGCATCCAAATTGGTAAGAAAGAAGTAAGACTTTCACTATTTACAGATGACATGATACTATATAGAGAAAACCCTAAAGACTCTACTAAAAAAACTACTAGAATTTATAAATGAATTCAGTAAAGTTTCAAGATACAAAATTAATATACACAAATCTGTTGCATTTTTATTTATTAATAATGAAGTAGCAGAAAGGGATATTAAGAACACAATCTCATTTACAATTGCACCAAAAAGAATAAAATACCTAGGAATAAACATAATCAAAGAGGTAAAATATCTGTACTCCAAAATATAAAACACTGGTGAAGGAAATTGAAGAAGTCACAAATAGAAAGATATTCCAAGCTCATGGATTGAAAGGACCAATATTATTAAATGTCCATTCTATCCAAAACAATCTACGTATTTAATACAATCTCTATCAGAATACCAACAGTGTTTTTCACAGAACTAGAACAAATAATCCTAAAATTTGTATGGGACTTCAAATAGCCAAAGAAGGGCAGCCCGGGTGGCTTAACAGTTTAGTGCCACCTTCAGCCCAGGGTGTGATCCTGGAGACCTGGGATCGAGTCCCACATCAGGCTTCCTGCATGGAGCCTGCTTCTCCCTCTGCCTGTGTCTCTGCCTCTCTCTCTCTCTCTCTCTCTCTCTCTCTCTTTCTGTGTCTCTAATAAATAAATAAATAAATAAATAAATAAATAAATAAATAAACAAATAGCCAAAGAAATCTTGAAAGAGAAGAATAAAGCTGGAGGTATTGCAATCCCAGTTTTCAATTTGTATTACAAAACTATAGTAATCAAAACAGTAGGGTACTTACATAAAAACATATACAGATCAACAGAACAGAATAGAGAGCCCCAATAAATCCACACTTGTATAGTCAATTAATCTATGACAAAGGAGGCAAGAATATACAATGGGGAAAAGACATGCTGGGAAAACTGGACAGCTACATGCAAAAGAATGAAACTGGATGACTTTCTTACATTATACATAAAATTAAACTAAAAACAGATTAAAGACCTGAAACCATAAAACTCATAGAAGAAAACATAGACAGCAATTTCTTTGACATTGGCCATTGAAACATTTTTCTGGATCTGTCTCCTAAGGCAAGGGAAACAAATGCAAAATTAAACTATTGGGACTACACCAAAATAGGAAGCTTTTGCACAGTGAAGGAAACTATGAACAAAACTAAAAGGCAACCTACTGCATAGGAGAAGATATTCGCAAATGATATATCCAATAGGGGGTTAATATCCAAAATAGATGAAAAATTTAAACAACTCAACCTTCCAAAAAACAAATAATCCAACTAAAAAATGAGAAGAGGAGCTGAATAGACATCTTTTTTCCAAAGACGACATATAGATGGCCAGCAGACACATAAAAAGATGCTCAACATCACTAATTGTCAGGGAAACAACAATTGAAACCACAAGATATCACCTCCACCTGTCAGAAAGGCTAGAATCAAAAAGACAAGAAGCAAGTGTTGGCAGAGATGTGGAGAAAAAAGGAACGCTCTGCAGTATTGCTGGGAATGCTAATTGGCAAACAGTATGGAGGTTTCTCGAAAGGTTAAAAATAGAACTACCATATGATCCAGTAACCTCACTATTGGGTATGTGCACAAAACAAATGAAAATACTAACTCAAATATATAAATATACCCCTGTGTTATGACAGCATTATTTACAATAGCCAAATTATGGAAGCAACCCAAGTGTTCTTTGATGAATAAATAAAGATGTGGTACATACACACAATGGAAGGCTACTCAGTCATAACAGAAAAGAGAATGAAATCTTGCCATTTGCACCAACATGGATGGACCCAAAGGAGGTAACGCTAAGTGAAATAAGTCAGACTAAGAAAGACAAATACCATATCATTTCACTCATACATGGAGTTTAAGAAACAAAACAAATGAACAAAATTAGAAGAGTCAAACAAAAGAAGAGACTCTTTTTTTTTAAGATTTTATTTATTAACTCATGAGAGACACAGAGAGAGACAGGGAGAGAGAGGCAGAGACACAGGCAGAGGGAGAAGCAGGCTCCATGTGGGGAGCCGGATGTGGGACTCGATTCCAGGACCCCGGGGTCACGACCTGAGCCAAAGGCAGGTGCTCAACCACTGAGCCACGCAGGTGCCCCAAGAATAGACTCTTAAATACAGAAAACAAATTGGGGGTTGCCTGAAGGGAAGTGATGGGGGAGGGGTGAAATAGATAAAGAGGGCCAAGAGTACACTGATTGTGTTGAGCACTGAGTAATGTGTAGAATTGTTGAATTATTTTACACCTGAAATTAATATAACACTGTGAATTATATTTCAATTTTAAAAATTGTGGTCCCATTTATATTTTTTCTTTTTCTAAGATTTTATTTAAAATAAAAAAAATAGGGATCCCTGGGTGGCGCAGCGGTTTGGCGCCTGCCTTTGGCCCAGGGCGCGATCCTGGAGACCCGGGATCGAATCCCACGTCGGGCTCCCGGTGCATGGAGCCTGCTTCTCCTTCTGCCTATGTCTCTGCCTCTCTCTCTCTCTCTCTCTGTGTGACTATCATAAATAAATAAAAAATTAAAAAAAAATAAAATAAAATAAAATAAAATAAAATAAAATAAATAAAATAAAATAAAAAAGATTTTATTCATTTATTTGAGAAAGAGAGAGAGAGCACCAGTGTGGGGAGGAGCAGAGGGAGAGAACCCAACCCTTGGGACCTGAGGACCCAAGGATCTCAGGTCCCTGAGATCATGACCTGAGCTGGAGCCAGACACTTAACCGACTGAGCCACCCAGGTGCCCCTTATTTATATTTTCAAATTATGTTTAGATCTGTTCCTGCGAGTAGCTCCTCACAGAAGGACTGAAAAGGATATAAGGAACCAGCGACGAAAGCTCCCGGTGGGGAGCGTAGCAAAAGGAGAAGAAAGCAGGTAAACAAAGGGGAAACAATTGCTTCTGATTCTTAGACACTTCCAGCTTTTCAAAAAGGATCATCATCCAGCTGGTATTTCTAGAGCGTCTGCTATACATCGGGGCATTGTGGCAGGTTTGGTTCAGACAAATGAAAAGACAGAGTGCTGGCCTGCGCTGAGCCCCAGACGTGAAATGCCTTCTGTCTCCACGCACAGCACATCCCATACACAGGACACCTGTTGATATTCTGGCCCCTCCAGGGAAATTTTACCAAATGTGCCCTCCCCCTCCAACGATCCTACTCCCGTGGACTTCTGGACTCCATCAGGACAAGCAAGAGTGGCCCAACCACATATAGATAGATGAGAGAGAGACAGAGAGAGAGAGAGAGAGAGAGAGAGGTGTAGCCTAGTCGTTAGGGTTTGGCCTCCAGAGCTAGACGGGGTGTGCATGTGCCACTTGTTCACCGTGTGACCTTGAGCAAGCCTCTCACTATGACTGTGCCTCTGTCCCCTCAGTCAATAGTACCCATCGTCCCGGGGCTGGTAAAAGGATCGCATGAGCTAAAACCCAGTCAGCCCTCAGAGTCAGGTTTGCCTTGTGTTCAGTGGTCAGGAAACGCTGGCTGCGCACGTCCCAGCGAGCCACCTGCAAGCCAGGACTGGCCCAGCAATGGGAGAGGAAGGGAAGAACGGTCATCCAAGGGAGCAGGGACCTTAGAGATAATTGCACGGATGACAGCACGAGGAGGGGCGTAAGGACCCCATGTGCTGCCCGAGGTCACACGGGTGGTGGGCAGCAGTGCCAGGGCCAGGACTCGGTCCTCTCTGCCCCAGCAGAACGCCTCAGGGAGGAGAAGGCAGGAGCGCTCCCAACTCCCCCTCCGCTTGGGGACACTTTGCAGGTTTTATCCACAGCCACCCTGCACACTACACAGTTACAAGGACTGGGAATAGACGATTCTCGCAGCAGGGGTAGACACAGTGTGTGGGGGGCGGTGGGGGGTGGGGGGTGCAATCACATCCACAGCAAAGACTGGGCAAGACCTGTTTCTAAGACATATGCTGGGGAAGAGCCCAGAAGGTCAGACCACTTCAGCAGAGCTCCCAGACAGGTGCCACAGAGTCTAGAAGGTTTGGCCCAGGCTCACTGCTCAGTCCTACCCACACGGCCTGTAGGCCCTCGAAGGAGTCACGGAAGTAGTGCAGTGGATTGGCGAGAGGTGGAGACAGGACCCCGGAGACAGATGGTTCCAGAAACACTATATAACGGCTGCCATTTCCGCCCCGCCCACCTATGTCCCAAGCCTCCTCCCCCCCCCCCCCCCCCCCCCCCCCCGGCTCTCCACACCATCCTCTCCTACCTCTCCCACCTCCCCAACCCTTCCACCCACGAACCGCTCACAGATGATCCTGCATCACAACCCACCGGCCCCGGGACAGATGGACACCTCCCAGCCTCGGTGTTCTCCCCGGGCTTTCCCTTCCTGCGAAACGCCTGCCACCTGCTCCTCCATGATCCCTCTCAACCCAAACTGCTTGGCAAAATCCTCCCCGAGAAAACCAACCAAACCCCATCCTACAATAACAAGTCCCCTTTTCACCGTCTTTACTCCCAGAACCTTCCAGCTACTTCTCTGACACCTGATCAATTCCACTCTCCTCCCGAGACCTCTCTCCTTCCCAGCCTCATGCAGTGCATCGTGACCAAGAGGTCAGCCCTCGGCAAATGCTAGCTGCTAGGCCAGAGCTCAGAATGGTGGCGGGGACCCCGGCAGGCGGCAGAGGAAGCCGAGAAGGAAGGAAATGGAGAGGGAGTCCAACAGCAAAGACTCACTGGGTGCCAGAACTATGGCTTAGCCCAGGTTAACTCACTTCGCCCTCGAGACAGCCCGTGAGGCAGGTGCTATGAATATCTCCACATTACGGAGGGGGGAACTGAGGCACAGATGGGCTGAGTAACTTACCCGAAGTTTAAACGCTGGGGTCGTGGGTTGAACCAGGCCAACGGGCTCTTGCCGTTGTTGCTCGGCGACACTGTTCCCTCTAACCCTGCCCATCGCTGAAAACCACTTCAAACTGTTCCACCCACTGTTTGCACTACCATCCTGATGCAAAAACACTCTGCAACTTGCAATTATGGCACCAAATCCCCACCTATTGCTCTCTGAGCCAGAAATTACACGTCAATTCGGGCCAGATCTGCCGTGACAGTAAATATAACATATGACAAAGTCTCAAATCCAAAGCATTGCTCAAACAAAATTACAGATATTTTGAATGGAATGGGCCTCGGGCCACTCACCTAGCTCAATATTTGCTATCACGTCCCTTCTAAATCCTGAAATATGTGCCACAATGATCTGCAAGTATCCACATCTATGACCCTAAGTAATAGTTTGATAGGATTATGGGATCAACATACAAGTATAAGGTCATCAATGCATATAATCATCTGTCACATATTCAATGTGGTTTTTTTTTTAACAACCATAAAGGAATTTGGCCTCCCCCTATGAACAGCAGAACACAGAAAAGACATATTTGGGTTACAACTACATTCACAGCAGTTACCTATGGAATTCAGAATGTTAGTTACTTAATATTAAACATCCTATTAACAGAAGCAGAAGTTTCCTTAACTCGGAATAAATCTGGTAACTTTCCCAATCTTCTGTCAAAACAGTCAGGGAAGGGCGACTGGATAAAGATTTCAGCTTTAACAAATGTGCACTCTGTCCCCGCAGAAGGAAAACCGGAAAAGAAATTCACCAGTGGATTCCGCTCCGAGGTCTGGGGAGGGTCACGACAGGATACCCGCTAAATCTCGGTTCCCAGGAAACTTTTAAAACAACACACACGTAACCGCCCCCCTCCCCAAATTAAAGTGTTAGCAAAGCAGAAGAAAAGGAAGCTGGGGGGGGGGGGGGGGTCTGCGCGGGGCGCGCCGTTTGCATCCCTGCGGGGAGCAGATCGGAGGAGCGAAGCCGCGCAGGAGAGAGGCCCCGCGGGGGCAGTGAGCTCCCCGGCCCGTCTCCCCAACTTACCCAACTTGGTGTGTTTACCCCACACTATTTTTCTCACTTTGCCAGTGTTAAATCAGACAGCAGCTGGGCTTTTGTTGTTGCTGATGCCAGAGCCCCATGAAAATTAAACTGTGCGCTGGACGGGCTCTGGCCGCGTCTCAATTAGCGGGGGTGGGGGGGTGGGGGTGGGGGTGGGGGGCGCTGGAAGCTGGGATCCTCGGTGGCTTCTCTGGGAATATGAATAATAGTAAGTGGCCGGCCGCCGAGGACGTGGGGGACGTGCCCAGCTGACGTGGGGCCCGCCAAGGGGCCGCACAGCCCCTCGGCGCAGCTGTCCAGATGTGCCTCATCTGGGCCCCCCCGCGGGGCACGGAGCTCGGCGGGCCGGCGGCCCGGAGCCGCAGCTCATTGGCGGCCGCGCCCCCTTGCTGGCCGCCCATTGGCCCGGCCGCCCGCCACTCCCGCCGCCGCCCCGCCCCGGCCCCGCCCCGGCCCCGCCCCCGCCCCGCCCCCGGCCGCCGGGCGGGCTCGCTGCATCCCCGCCGGGGACCTGGGGGCGCGGCGCGGGCGCTGATGTGGCAGTCGGCGGGGCAGCGGGCCGGGGGGCCGGGCGGGGGGCCGGGCGGGGGGCCGGGCGGGGGGCCGGGACCCGCACAGCCGGGCCTCCGGGCCGCTAGGCTGCTTGGCTTCAGCCGCACGACGATCGCAGCCTGTTCTTGCGCTGAAACCCAGGCGCGCCCGAGCTGGCGCGAAGCCCCTGCATTTCCGAGGGAAGAGCCCGGCCCGGGACGCCCCCCCCTCCCCCGCACCCCCCCCCCCCCCCCCCCTAGCAGTGCAGGCCGCGCCCGACCATTGCGCTCGCCCGGCTTCTCTGGGAGCAAATAGCAAAATGCCAGAGCCTGTTTCTGGGGACAGTACACTTCTGTGGGTGGGGGCGGGGGGGACTTTGAATGAATCCTTCATTGAAGACCTTAGTAACCAGAAAGGTGGCTGTTTCTGCCGGAGAAGCCCGGTGCCGGTTACAGGAGGGCCTTGGGAGGCCAAAGTGGCTGGCTTGGAGGCTTCCGTTGTTGTTGAGTGTCGGTAGTCGTAGAAACATGGCAAATATTGCTTTATTCTGTGAGAATTTAGACAGAACGGCACCGAACGATTCTTTGTTTCTGGGGAAATCGTCAAGGGGTTGACTGGCTGGTAGATTAGTGGGGGCGGGAAGGGTTGGGCTGCAAATCAATCACAATTATAAGGATATGATAGAAATGTGACCTCACTGAAACATGAAGAGGCCAAGAGCAACACGCCATGAAATGTTCCAGGCCTTGTTCTAAACAATTTTGCCCACATTATCATATGTAATTCTCACAACCATCGTATGAAGTAGATACTATAATTATCTCCATTTTCAGGGAAGGCTACTACCATATAGAGAAGCCTAGTCTAGCCTGCCACCAGGGTCTCCAAATTATGCTTGTGGTACCGCATCATAAGTATTTACCATTTGACCTTACCTGCCATTTGCCAGGAGGGGTAGGTCAGAATTTATTGAGTGCCTGCCTCCACCTTCTAAAGCTTTCACTACACAGATGATGTCCTTGTGGTTGTTATATTTGTTACCTATTCCCCTGCAACAGATTATCACAAATTTATTATTGCACAGTTTCTAAGGGTCAGAAGCCCATCCATGACTTAACTGGATCTTCTGCTTAGAGTCTCATAAGGTTGCAATCAAGATGTCTGACAGGCTGCGTCCTCATCTGAAAGTTCAACTGGAAAAGAATCCGCCTCTGTGCTGCCTTCGGCTGTTAGTGGCATTCGTTTCTTTGCAGTTATAGGGCTGAGTTCCCAGTTTCTTTCTGGATGTCAGCTAGCAGCTGCCCTCACTTCCTAGAGTCTAGCTCTGCGGTTCCTAAAAGCCATGAGGTGAAGATCATGGGGGGGGCCCTTAGAGTCTGCCTGACACCGTGGGCTAATCAGACACGTTGGTCTAGCTAGCTCTGATCACAATGTGATCACATCTTCACAAGCCCTCCAAAAAAGTTAGGATACTGCTCAGCCAGTTAAAAAAATGTATATGTGAGTGGATTAACAGTATTCAATCCCTCTAGCAGTCATGGAAGCCCACAAAGGAGAGCTGGCTGGCCGTTGAAATTAATCATGAGTTTGGCTTTCTGGAACATTTGTAATCTAATGATGGATGCAGCTTTTATTTAAAAAGCTACTCAATGAGCTGATTGTCAAGGTATATGATTAACCCTCCACACTCATTACCACTGACAAGCATCTGATATCATTAACTATCGGAACAGTTATCTACTAAAAAAGATTCCTGGGGAATTCTACTTGCAAGAAAATGGAGTAGATATTTTCCCCATTTCCTCTGCTAGTACAAGTAAAACTCCTGATTTATTATCAGGCATACCCTATTTTACGGTGTTTTGCTTTGTTGTGCTTCTCAGATATTGGTTTGTTTGTTTGTTTGTTTGTTTTTTAATTAAAGTTGTGGCAACCCTGTGTTGAGCAAGTCTAGTGGTGCCATTGTTTTGAACAGCATTTGTTTACTTTGTCTCTCCATGTCACATTTTGGTAATTCTCATAATATTTCAAATTTTTTCATTGCTATTATTTTGTTACAGTGATCTGTGAGCAGTGATTATGACTAACTAAAAGCTCAGATGATAGCATTATTTAGCAACAAAGAACTTTTTAATTAATGTATGTATATAATTTTTTTAGACATAATGTTATTGCACACTTAACAGACTATACTTGTAAGTATAACTTTTATATGCACTGGGAAACCAAAAAGTTCATTTGACTCACTTTATTGCAGTATTCACTTCAGTGCAGTGGTCTGGAACCAAACCAGCACTATCTCCAAGGTATCCTTGTTTAAATAAGCAGAGGAAGACTTTGAAAGGCTGCAAGTAGAAGGGAGAAAGACTAGTAACCTAGGGACCCAAGGAATGAATGATGGCAAGTTCCCTAGGTGTTCTTTTTGTCTCATTGGCCCAGACTTGGAAAACTACAGACAAATTTCCTCCATAAACATATATTTTAAAAAACCCTTAATAAAATATTAGCAAATAGAATTCAGCAATATATAAAACTATTTAATTGTATACCATGACCAAGTGGATTTTTTCCAAGGATGGAAGGCTTGTTTAATATTCAGTTGGGGTAATCCATGATATCAACAGCCTAAAGGAGAAAAATCACACAGACCTATCAATCAATACAGAATGGACATGTCACAAAATTCAGTACCATAAAAATGTTCAGAAAGAAGGGAATGTCCACAATTTGTCCTACAAAAAAACCTATATCTAGTAATGTAAAAGACTAGATGTTTCTCATATATATGTTGTGACTTTATTTCTATAACATCCTTTGCAACGACAGAGACGCCCAAGTTCCCCCTTCCCATCCTAACTCATCCTCTGACTCGAGTGGCCACTCCATCTCTAGCGATGCTCAGTGGCTTCCAGGTGTGAGTTGTTCAGGGGCAGCCACAGCCTTGAGTCTGGCCAAGGAGATGATTAAAGAGCTCAGCTTCTCTTAAAAAAGAGAGAGAGAGAGAGAAAAGAGAAAGGGAGAACAGCTTCATGATTGTCAGGGGTTAAGGAGGTGGGAGTGGGGGCCAGGAGAGAAAGGAGTATGGCATTAAAAAGGTAACATGAGGGATCCTGTAGTGATGGGCATGTTCTGTAGCTTGACTGTATCCATGGCATATTGTTGGCATATTGTGCTATAATTTTCCAAAATGTTACCACTGAGGAAAACTAAATGGTACATGAGCTGTCTCTGTATTATTTCGTACAGCTGTATGTGCATCTGCAATTATCACAAAATAAGAAAGCTTAATTAAAAAAAAATATTTTTGTGCTTTATCTCCCTTACCCCCTCCTGGTAGATCTAGTAAAGCAGTTTGGTCACTACACAAAAATGCAGCTCTCTCCAGAAAGAGATAATATCTTCCCAGCCACTTCCTGGGTAATGTTCTAGATGGAGGGGGTGGAGGGTTATAGAGAAGTATTTTTGAAAATTCAGAATCCTGTCCTGACTATTCTTGGGCATAAAGTTTCATAATTTCCCCTAATGGCACCACTAAGCCATCTGGGTTGGTACACCTTCCAGGTGGAGGCTGGCCCAAAGAGGGCCTAGAGGATTCAAATTTTATTTTTGGTTCAGCCACCTGCATTCTCTTCTTGGATTGACATGGTCCTGGATCATAAGGATAATGAGCATTTGGTTGAGTACATTGCCCACTGAGCCTCCCAAGCAGGCCCAGCTGGAGGACAGAAGGGATCTCTCCATAAGTTTTGTTAAAATGTGTTTGTCTTTCTTGCACCTGACCCTCTATACGAAAGATGTGGGAGGGAAGAGGGTATGATTAGGAAAGAAGTGAGGTTGTAGTCACTGATATGGATTTTATAGAAATAAAGGGAGAGCAACAAGAAGAGGACACCATTAACCCCTAGGACATAGGGAGGGGTGGATGGGAACATCCATGGGAACATTGTCTTTCAGAACTGCCCTTGGGGGCTTTCTCCCTCAAGGAAAATGCCATGATGCAACTCTCCAAAGCTGTCGCAAGCATCTTAAATGACACAGTGGGTATGTCATTCCCAGTCAGACAGCTCTGACCACAATTTAATAGCTGTTCCCTTTAACCTTACCATGAAGTATGTTGGAAACAAGAGGTGACTCCAGCTCCTACATCTTACCTGACAGGACACTTGTCAACACCTCTGAATATTTTTTTCTTCACTCCCATTCTCAGTCATCCCATGAGCTAGTGACATAGATAAACAGGACACGTTGGACTACCTTTGGGTAGTCTTTTCAAAAACAGGGACTAGCTGCAGTTATTTGAACTTAACTGGGAATCTTTTAAAAAAAAAAGATTTTATTTATTTATTCTTAAGAGACACACAGAGAGAGGCAGAGAGAGAAGCAGACTCCTCATAGGGAGCCCGATATGGGACTTGATCCCAGGACCCTGGGATCATGACCAGAGCCAAAGGCAGATGCTCAACTACTGAGCCACTCAGGTGCCCCTTAACTGGGAATCCTAAGGCTTACCAACTACGCTGGAGGCCACGCTAGAGGCATTGTCAGTCTATACCCCCTATCCCACACTGATGCAGACCTCCCCGAGTAGAGACTTTCCAACAGTTTTAACAACCTGGTCTTTCCAGGGACACCATGTGCATTCCCAAGAGTGTATTTCTTGAAGTGAAGGCCAGACACTAACTTGCCTCCCTCCCCAAAACACAGAGACTTACACAAGAGACTTACAAGTGTGTAAACAAAAACCAGTGGATCATGTAACTCTCAGGCCAAGGAGGTCTCTCCAAACTGAGACTATCCTTAGTTACTTGAAGATGCTTCTTAGAGAGATAAATGACTCATTACTTATGTGGAACTTCCTGGAATCTTCTCCCACAATGAGAGTCATCTAGAAAAAAAAAATGGCATAGGGACAGCTGGGTGGCTCAGTTAAGCATCTGCCTTCAGCTCAGATCATGATCCCAGGGTCCTGGGATGGAGCCCTGCATCAGGCTCCCTGCTCAGCAGGTTGCCTGCTTCTCCCTCTCCCTCAGCCACTCCTCCTGCTTGTTCTTTCTTTCTCTCTCTCTCTCTCTCTCAAATGACTAAATATTTTAAAAAGGAAAAAATGGCACAAAATTTACCCTTTACTCTAGCTGAAATGATCCTGTTCCTCAAAGACATTCAGATCAGGATTATGAAGGATGACAGACTGTCTCCTTATGGGCCAAGGCAGAGTCTGTACAATTATAAATATGTCCTCAAAGTCTCACTTCTCGTTCAGGGCTCTGGTTTTAGCACAGGAGACATATCAAGGCTGCCTTTTCAGTTTCCTTTGTAGGTCTGCTAGGTTTTCTACTAAATCTTGGGCTTGATTTTCATCACCATATATTGATCTTTGCAAGTGATGAAGATCTCTTCAAACATTGCCTTTGAGATCTCCTTGCTTTTGTAGCCGAGGTCAAGCTTATGGTTGGTGGAACTCAGCCTGTCATTCTCTTCTTTGAGGCAACTAACAAAAACCTGTCAACCCTATAATTCATATAACCTAACCCAATACTATTCAAGTACTGACCCTGTGTTATAATCTAGTATTTTCTCTTCCACCTATAAGAAGTAAGAAGCTGAGTAACTGTGATGCTAGACCATGCCAGAGATTACTCTGCCCCTCCTCCACAGCAATGGGATCCTTGCTGTCATCTCATCAGCCAGTAATCCAATTCTAGAGACCCATTCTAATTTTCAGGGTTCCAGTACTATTTCCAGTAACATGTCTTAGTTTGGGTTCCCCTTCCCCAAAAATCAGAAAAATCAGAATCTCTCTTCTTGGGGTAAGAATTTGAATGCAGGTAGTTTACTTGCTAGTTGACCTCAGGAAGCAGGAGCAAGGGAGAAGAGAGAACAAGGCAAAGAAAGAGGAAGAGCCATTAATATGGTGTGTTATCAAGGTCATTCCTGTGGCTAATGGAGACTAGCACCTGAGAATCCTACAGAATGCTTCTCATAATTGTCCTCATGAAGGATGGGAGCCTGGAGCATTTATTCACCAGTTCCTGTCCTCCACTGGTTGAAAGTTAGCCCTGAAGGTATTAACTCTTCTGCTTTTCCAGACTGTATTTGCTCTCTTTTGTCCTCAGAGAAGTGTGAGGCCAAAGGTGAAAAGATCCACATTCAGTGTTTGATGTGAGAAGCTGTTCCCCTGAAGTAAGGCTGTGCTCATAAGGAATTCCCTGCTACAGCTGCATGAGAAATCTGAAGTGGCTTCAAGGGATGCGACATGAGGCACCAGGGCCATTGGCTATAACTTAGCTAATAGAAGACAGAAATGAAATAGTAGAAAATACTAAATTCTTTAAAAGTCAATGAAAGGGAGAAAAGAGGACATAGGACAGGTGGGATAAATAGAAAGCATGTAGTAATATGGTAGATTTCCATTAAGTATGGAATATATCAGAAATTACATTACATGTAAATAAACCAAACAAAAGAGGTGTTGTCAGGGTAGACAAAACACACATACACACACAACTATATGCTATTTAAAAAAAAAAGCACCTAAAATAAAACGAAGACTAATCAAAAGAAAGCTAATACAATTATATTAATAACCAAACAAGATAGACTTTACTGCCAAAAATATTTAAAATGACAGAGATATTTCATAATGATAAAATATTCAATGCACCAGGAAGATATAACCATTCTATCACATATGCCCAATAACACAGCTTCAAACTATACAAAGCAAATATTGGCAGAACTATAGCATATAGGGACAAATCCACAATCATACGGGATATTTTAATCACCTCTCCATGCGACTTATAAAACAAATAGACAAAACAAAATTTTAAAGATGTGGAAAATCAAACATCTGCATTATACATATTCTTTTCAAATACACATGACTCATTTACAAACAGTGATTTCAAACTAACCCAAGACATAAGAATCAACAAGTTATAAAGATTTTGAAATCATACAAGTTATGCTTTCTGACCACAATGAAATAAATCTAGATATCAATAGCTAAAAGTAAATATAGTATGTCCATGATTTGAAACATTTGAAAAATATACTTTGGTCAAAAATGCAGTCACAATGGTAACAAGAAAATGTTTCAGCTGAATGCTAGTGTATGAAAAGTTTTGGGATGTAGGGAAGTTGAAAATGGATAGTATTATTAAAAATGGCTGGAAAATCGATAATGGAAGCATCTACCTCAAGAATATAGCCAAAGATGAGCAAATTTAACCCAAAGAAGGTAGTAAAAGGGAAATAAGAAAAGCAGAAATATATAGTTTTAAAAATGAACAGGGAGTCTACTTGAAGATTCTCTCCCTCTGCCCCTCCCCTCCTCTAAAATAAATAAATAAATCCTTAAAAGGAAAAATGAAGTAAATGCCAAAAGTTCAGAAACAGGGACGCCTGGGTGGCTCAGCGGTTTAGCATCTGCCTTCAGCCCAGGGCGTAATCCCGGAGTCCCCGGATCGAGTCCCACGTCGGGCTCCCTGCATGGAGCCTGTGTCTCTGCCTCTCTCTGTGTCTCTCATGAATAAATAAATAAAATATTTTTTTTTAAAAAAGTTCAGAAACAGCCGAAGCAAAACCAGTAAGTCACTGAAGTAGAAATTAGTAAAAACTTACTGTACACATACCAAAAAGATAGTTTGCCAAACAGGACACTCAAACCAAAACATGGAATGAGGCTCAGGGATGTATTGTTATAAAACAGCTTTTGTAGTGAGAAAGCAGTGAGTGTTTACGCTTCACGGGACGGGCTGCATTTGGGTTTTCCTATCTTATAGGGAATTGGTCAATGGTTGCCTCATACCAACCTTGGGAAACAGTTTAAGTTTTGCTTATGGTCTTCAGAGGCATAAGCAAGAAATGACTCAGGTCAAGGTAGTCTTGCAAAATAGGCTAAATTAATTTTTGTATGACTAAACTGGTTTTGTCTGCTCAGGGAATTTCAAGGCTGGTCTCGGTTTGTTTTTTATTTTAACAATGTGTATGTACTGATATGAAAAGATATTCACAATATACTCTTAAAGGACACCTGGGTGGTTCAGCTGTTGAGCATCTGCCTTCAGCTCATGGCATGATCCCGGGGTCCTGGGATCGAGTCTTGCATTGTGCTCCCCACCGGGAGTCTGCTTCTCCCTCTGCCTGTGTCTCTGCCTCTCTCTGTGTCTCTCATGAATAAATAAATAAAATCTTTTTTAGAAACCCAATATACTCTTAAATAGGAAAAAAAGTAGAACATCAGTTATTTTAAGTGTGTTTATAAATGTATAAAAATGTTATGTCAGGAGATTGGTATGAGGCATGACTTTTACTCTACTATATATACTAGAATGCTGTTTAGATTTATTTTTACAATAAGTATTCTTACGTTATATATTTTCAACTTTTAATTTTTAAATAATTTAAAAATTACAGAAAGATATCAAGATCAGTACAAAGAACTACAGTACAACTTTTGTGCAGATTCTCCAAATCGTTAACAGTATACTACCAACTTTGAGCTGTCTCTATCTCATATATATATTAACATAAATATATATACATGTTTTTCCTGAACCATTTAAGTAATCTGATGTAATGTTCCATTTCCCATTGATACTTTAATGTATATTTCCTTTAAAAAGTCACTCTCCTGCATAATCTCAGTACAACCATCAAAATCAAAAAATTAATACAAATACAATGTTACCAGCCAATTCAAACATTCAAGTTTCAACAGCTCTTCCAATAATGTACTTTATAGGTCAAGATCCAATGTAAGATTTTGTGTGCATTTGTCACAGTTCTTTGCTCTCCTTCAATCTTAAACAGTCCTTCAGTGTTTCCTTGTCTTTTATTATCCAGACTTTGTTTTTTTGAAGAGTATAGGTCAGCTACTTTGTAGGACCTCTTTCATTTGGAATTTGTCTGATGTCTCCTTATGACTTTTGCATTTTCAGCAGCAATACCGCAAAAATATTATGCTTTTCCTCAGTGCATTGGATCAGAAGGCCCACGATGTTGATTTGTCTTATTACTACTGGTGATGTTAATTTTACCCCTTGGTAAGATGATGTCTGCCAGGTTTTCTACTATAAAGTTAATTTTATATATACATATATTTAAGTATATATATAATACTTCTTACATAAGTAATTAATAATTGTTTTGTGGGAAAATACTTTGAAGCTATATATACATTTATTAGTCAGCATTCTACTATAAAATAAACTTTTCCTTCTTTCCCATTTATTTGCTTATTTATTTAATCTGTATGGATTAATGCATTCCTATTCATAATGGGTGACACTGTGACTTTTAAAATTTTGAATCATTGTTTGTATATTTCTTCACTTTCTGGTACATGATGTTCCCAGATCAACTGGCATTTTTATCTGCTTTAATACTGGAGTCAGGGACCCTAGGTGGCTCAGCAGCTGAGCATCTGCCTTTGGCTCAGGGCATGATCCCGAGATTGGGGATCAAGTCCCGCATCGGGCTTCTTGCAGGGAGCCTGCTTCTCCCTCTGCCTGTGTCTCTGCCTCTCTCTCTCTCCCTCTCTCTCTCATGAATAAATAAATAAAATCTTTTTTTAAAAAATCCTGGCGTCAACTATTTCTTCAAGTATCCCTGGTTCACTGTGGTGGAAAATAGTATTTAGAAACCAAGAAAGGAGCCAGATGTGCTCACTGCTATTGCGTCATTACTTCTAGGCCCTTTAGTGGAGTACATATGTGCATGTGTACATTTCGGTAAAATATCATCATTATATATGGTAACATTTTCTATTATCATACTTATTATGGTAACACTTAATTTCCTGATTTTAATGGTTGTGCTATGACTATGTAAGGGAATGTTCTCCTTTTTTAAAAATACACATTGAATTATCTAGAGGTAGTAGGGCATTATGCCTGCCATTTGCTCTCAAATGGTTCTAAAAATAATAGCAGTATATGAATTTTATATAGAGAAAAATTTATGTGTATATATATGCACCTATATGCATTTATCCATATATGTATGCACATATATATATACACAGAGAGACATACATATCTATTTGTTTCAGTTTCAGTCCAACACCACAAGGCTTATTCAATAGCCTCTCCCACTTTCCATGTTTGTTTGTTTGTTTGTTATAATAAATTTATTTTTATTGGTGTTCAATTTGCCAACATACAGAATAACACCCAGTGCTCATCCTGTCAAGTGCCCCCCTCAGTGCCCGTCACCCATTCACTCCCACCCCACCCCGCCCTCCTCCCCTTCCCACTTTCCATGTTTGAATCTCCTTCCTCGACCATGAGACAGCTGGCTCTCATGAACCTCGGTATATTTACTTATTGACTCAATCCCCATGAATGTAACTAAGTCTCCAGCTGCACTAGCAGATTCCTTATCCTAAGACATGCCAAGTGGTACACATACCTACGCATGCATGTGAACCAACTACCACAGGTCTAACCCTTATCCCTGAGAAAGGGAGAAAGAAAAGGAGGAGGAGAAGAGCAAAGAGAAGAGAGGAGAAACGGGAGAGGAGGAAGAAAGACTACCAAATGGCCTTTTGACTAAATTATTTCCCCATTATGGAAATAGAAGAAAAAAGAAGAGAAGAAGGAAAAGAGGAAGGGAGGGAGGGAAGAAAGGAAATATGACCACTTCTTCTATAATTTCATAAAAGATTTAAGGCTTCTTCCAAATATAAATATGAAAAAATGCCTAGAAAAGACTCAAAAACGTTGCTAAAATATTCATCACACTTAAGTCTAGGTAGTTGGGTTTTGAGTCATTTTTATCTGCTTGTTTGTCTTCCAGTTTTTCAACATGTAGTATATTATACTTTTAAAATTGGCACTTTAAGGGATGCCTGGGTGGTTCAGTGGTTCAGCGTCTGCCTTCGGCTCAGGGTGTTATCCTGGAGTCCTGAGATCGGGTCCCACATTGGACTCCTTGCAGGGAGCCTGCTTCTCCCTCTGCCTATGTCTCTACCTTTCTACCTCTCTGTGTCTCTCATGAATAAATAAAATCTTTTAAGATAAATAAAATTGGCATTTTAAAATAAAATAATGGAATAGATCAATGGAGCAGAATAGAAAGTCAGGAAATATATTCACATGTGATATGCTTAATTGATGTTTGACAAAGATGCAATGAAAATTCAATGGAGAAAGGATAGAGTTTTCAACAAGTTGCTGGAACAACTGGGTATTCATGTGAAAAAAAAAAAAAGTTTTTTCCAAAACCTGTCTCTGTTCATACTTTGCAATACATAAAAAAATTAACTCGAAATTGATCATAGAATTAAATGGAAAACCTAAAACTGTATAACTTCTAGAATACATAGGAGAAAATCTTTCGTGACCTTGAGTTAGGTAAAAGTTTCTTAACTATACCAAAAGCACAACCCATAAAAAAAAATTGAGAATTTGGACTTCGTTAAAATTAAGAACTTCTGGGGCACCTGGGTGGCTCCATTGGTTAAGCATCTGACTCTTGGTTTCAGCTCAAGTCATGATCTCAAGTTCATGAGATCGAGCCCCACATCAGGCTCTGTGCTCAATGCGGAGTCAGCTTGAGATTCTTTCTCATCCTCTCCTTCTCTGCTCCCCTCCCTGCTCGCACTCATTCATGCTCTCTCTCTCTCACACACACACAAATAAATAAATAAAATCTTTAAAAATTAAGAACTTCTGCTCTTTGAAAAACACTATGTTTTTAAAAGAATGAAAAGACAAGCCATCTATTGGGAAAAGATATTTGCAAATCACATACCTGATAAGGATTTGTATGCAGAATATATAAGAAACCCTTAAGAATCAAAACAAGTTTTTAAACTACCTAGATTTTTTAATGGGCAAAATATTTAAACAGAATTTATTTTAAAAAATTACTGATATCAAATAAGCACCCCCAAAAATGTTTAATATCATCCATTAGTCATTTGAGAAATGGAAAATGAGCACCACAGTGACATACCATGACATACCTGCTAGTGTAAGAGCACTCCAATTGGTTTTGAGGGTCAACCTGCTTTAAGCTTATGCACTCTTTGCTTGCTGACCCAAACCCCAGGCTTTCTAACAGAACTAAACTACTTCCCCTGACGTCTTGCCGACTGCTGGCCTTAAAAACAAAGGACCAAATTTTCTGGAAGGTAAGGCCTGACCACATTCAAAAACAGCCACCACTGACCACGGCATCCTCAGTAAGAGATTCTGGAGGTAGAGTCTGACTGCCTTGCCAGGACGTGGTTCGTTGAACCACAGTGGTAGCCTTTACCGAGAGACACTTGGGAGTTTTAATTACTGGCAGAAGGGAAGAACCTGAAAGGACAAATGATCAACAGCTCAGTACCAGCTTCTCCTGAACATAGCCCTGTCACCATTTCCCACGCTTCCCTCCTTGAAAGGCCTCCTGTTACACCAGGACTGGGGAGATGGTCTTTGGGATGTTAGTCTACCACCTTCCTCGGTTGCCAGCTTCCTGAATAAAGCAACCTTCCCTTTCCCACCAACATTCCTCTTGCCAGTGTTGCCTTTCAGGCAGCGAGCCACAGAATCTGAGTTTAGAACCTGAGTTCAGAAACAGTCCTCTTTCTGGGAACATTAGAATGGCTAAAATTAAAAAGTTTGGCCCCACCAAGTGCTGATAAGGATGTGGAGCAACTAGAATTCCCAAGTACAGCTAGTAGGGATGTAGACTAGTACAGTCACTTTGGAAAACAGTTTGACAGTTACTTAAAAAGTTAAACAATACTTATCCCGGGGCCCAGCAATCCCGCCCCTAAAAAAATGATAGCATGATGTCTACAGAAAGACTGTTACACAGATATATAACAATTTTATTTGTAATAGTCAAAAATTTTATACAACCCAAATGTCCATCAACAAGTAAATGGGTAAGGGGCGCCTAGGTGGCTCAGTTGGTAAAGCACCCAACTCTTGGTATTGGCTCAAGTCATAATCTCAGGGTTGTGAGATTGAGCCCCACATTGGGCTCATGCTCAGCATGGAGTCCACTTGGGATTCTCTCTCCCCCTTTCCCTCTGCCCCTCCTCTCTCTCTCAAATGAAATAGATAAATCTTTTTTTAAGCAGTTGGATAAACAAATTATGGCACCTCCATATAATGGATTCCTATTCAGCAATAATAAACTTGGATGAATCTCAAAATAATTACTCAGAGTGGAAGAAGTCAGACAAAAAAATTCATTCTGTATAATTCCATTCATATAAGTTTATAGAAAATGCAATTAATCTTTAGTGACAGAAAGTAAACAGATATGGGGTGGGGTGGGAGGGTCATGGGAAAAAGGAAGGGAGAACTTACAAAAGGACACAAATGTGTACAAGTGTCAATATTTATCGAATTGGGAAATTTTACGTTTAACAATGAAAAAAAGGATTAAATTATACAATTTAAATATGTGCATTTTATTGTATGCCAATTATACCTTTATAAGGCTCTTTTAAAATGGCATTTTCAAATAAACTAATGCTGTACAAAATATCATTATGTAAAAATATTTTATCCCAAAGGACCAGAGAGGCAAAGAAAAGCATGAGCTCTCCCCTCTTGGAAATGTGGTAGTAGCTTTCAGGAAGAAAACTTGAGATTTTATTTATTTATTTACTCATGAAAGACAGAGAGAGGCGGAGACACAGGCAGAGGGAGAAGCAGGCTCCCTATGGGGAGCCCAATGTGGGACTCTATCCGGGGACCCCAGGATCACACCCTGAGCCAAAAGCAGATGCAAAACTAGATCTATGATGTAGGGTACTAGGGGGGAAAAGATCAAGTTCTGTGTGACTGGGGCTCTTCCTAAAGGGAGATTGCAGGTTGGGATGAGAAAGGGGTTTTTCTTTTTTTTTCCTTTCTTTCTTCGTTGTTATTTATTTGTTTATTTATTTATTGGTGAGGAGAAGACAGGTGGCTGATAACAACAATGTCAACTACGTGAACTTTTACCCAAGGGAAGCCTGGGTGGCTCAGTGGTTGAGGTTCTGCCTTGGCTCAGGGCATGATCCTAGGGTCCTAGGATCGAGTCCCGAATCAGGCTCCCCACAGGGAGCCTGCCTATGTCTCTGCCTCTCTCTGTGTGTCTCTCATGAATAAATAAATAAAATATTTAAACACACACACACACACAAGGGAATGGGCGTCCTTCCCAGCCCTGGCAATCACCAAGAAAAGCCTGGAACACACCTGGCAGGCCCATCGCAAGGGAAGTTCTTGATTCAAGTAAGAACTTGGATGAGACCATCAGATCAAATGATCTTTCTTTTTCCCCCACTGTTCTTGAGATGTAAGCAGCATACATCCCTGGATGAGTTTCAGATGTACAGCATAAAGATTTGGCTTATGTATATTGTAAAGTGATTCCCACAAAAAGTTTAGCTAATATCCACCATCACATGTAGATACAATAGAAAGAAATGGGAGGGGATCCCTGGGTGGCGCAGGGGTTTAGCGCCTGCCTTTGGCCCAGGGCGTGATCCTGGAGACCCGGGATCGAGTCCCACATCGGGCTCCTGGTGCATGGAGCCTGCTTCTCCCTCTGCCTGTCTCTCTCTCTCTCTCTCTCTGACTATCATAAATAAAAATTTAAAAAAAAAGAAATGGGAAAAATTGTTTTCTCCTTGTAATGAGGACTTTTAGGATTTACTCAGCAGCTTTCACATATGTCATACAGCAAGGGTAACTATAACCATCACGTTGTGCATTATATCCCTACTACTTATTTATCATATGATGTTTAAAAGTCCTCTGATTTTCTTTCTCTGACTTCTCCCCCATTTTTTTTCCCTATTTGCTTCCGCAGTTTCCTGGAAATGGTGGCTTGTCATTATCTTACTCATTATCTTACTATGTTTGCAAATGGAGGGGAAAATAAAGCCACTTGTTTATAAGGACATAGTGAGAAGGCTTGAAACACATATTAACTAATGACAGGTGATGGATGTATTTCAGAGATAAGAAGAGAGATTCCTGAGAAAGCACTTGGCTGACTCTGTAATCGTATTAAAATGGCTCAGGACCAGCACAACATTATTATTACCCCTTAATGAATGGCTAACCAGTGCCCATCCCAAACGGAAAATCCAAACAAATAGACACAATAGTCATTATGAACACTTCATTAGTTTGCACTTAGCCCTCCACCAAAACACTTGAAGGCAATTTACATAATAGCAATGAAAATATGTGCAGTGAGGAAAGATGTGGAGGGAGGAAGTGGGAGGGAAGGAGGAAAGAAGAGTTTGAGACAATGTCCTCTTCATTAAAGTCTGAAAGCAGCTGGATGGGGCGTTTGATGCTGTGCTAAAAGGTTTTGATTAAATTCTCTAAACAGTGAGGAGCCTGGCAAGGTCTTCAAGCTAGAGACTGACACAATCATGTGTTTTTAAGAGTTATCTCTGAGGAAGTGATGTGTTGATTTTTGTTGACTACCTGCCTTCCTCGCTGGAATGTGAGCTTCTGGAAGACTGGGTGCTTTTATGTTTTGCTCACTGGTGTATCCCCAGCACAGCACTGGCAGTCAAAAGTTTTTCATTGAATGAGCAAATGAATCCAATGAGTAGGCTGGGAAGAGACTCAGAGATCACGAGCCAAGGCAAGGTGTGACTAGGCTTTGGGTTTAAGCCACTCAAGACCTGCGGGGCACACATGCATGCATATAAGCTGGGGGAAAGAGGCTGGGTAAAATAGAGGGGTTTCACAGTTCACTACTGCTTTTTGTTCAGATGGCTGTTTATTGAGAGATAATTGGCTTAGAACATGATGTTTAATTCAAATATGCAACATAATGATTCAGTATCTGTATATACTGGGAAATGATCACCATAATAAGTCTCCTTCACATTCATCACCATACATAGTTATAATTCTTTTTCTTGTGATGAGAACTTTTAAGATCTATTCTTTAGCCACTTTCAACTATGCAATATAATATTGCTGACTAGAGTCACCATGCTGTACATTATATCCCCGTGACTTATTTTATAATTGGAGGTTTGCACCTTTTGACTACCCTCACCCCCACCTCTAGCAACTACCAATCTGGTCTCTGTATGTATGAGTTCAGGGGCTTTGGGGTTTTTTTGTTTGTTTCTTAAGATTCCACATGTAAATGAGATCATATGGCTTTTGACTTTCTTTGTCTGACTTATTTTACTTAGCATAACCCCTCAAGACCCACTCATGTTGTCAAAAATGGAAAGATTTCCTTCTTTTGATGGCTAAATAATACTCCAGTGTGTGTGTGTGTGTGTGTGTGTGTGTGTGTGTGTGTGTGTGCATCTTTTTTACCCATTCATCCATTGATGGACGCAGGTAGCTTCTATGTCTTGGCTATTGGAAATAATATTTCAATAAACATGGGAATGCAGACATCTTTTCAAGTTAGTGTTTTCATTTCCTTTAGATAAATACCCAGAAGTGGATCTGTTTTAATTTTTTGTTTGTTTGTTTTAATTTTTTGAGTCATCTGCATACTGCTTTCCATAGTGGCTTCACCAATTTGCATTCCTATCGACAATGCACAAGGGTTCCCATTCACTATTGTTTTTTTGCCTCACACCCCATATGTGTAGATGGGTCACAACTGTGCTCAGCCAATTAACGTGGTAACTGGCTGCAAAGCTACAGCAGAAATTTAGCTGAAATAGAAATATATAATCCAAAGTTAGAGTAGTATATTTAAAACTCCAAAGACAGAGAAAATTAGAATTTACAGTCCCTCCTCACCAGTTTAAAAATTCTGATTGTACCAAATGCAAATCATCTGCGCAGTATATTAAGCCCTCTTTTTCCTTTCGTGCCCCATAGTGTGTCACCTTCCTTCATGAACATGTACCTTTAGATATATTATGTCATAAAAATTACCCACTATTTATTTTGTTTAATTCAACCTCCAAGGGTTTTGATAAGAAATGCTATAGTTCTCTCTATTTGAAAGTAAAGGTAGTGGTTTTGTCATCAAATACACACTTCTCGGCGTCCAGCATTATCTGTCCCAACGTCAGCTCAAGCCTGCCCCCTAGAGTAGAGTAAGCCAGTGACGCTGAACTGTATTAAGTTCATAGTTCTGACCCTGGGCTTTCCCAGAGGAGTGCCATGTTCTTTTTGTTCATTTTCTGTTTTATATGCTTCTGCATTATTTGAAAGTTGTCATGTATTACTTTTATAAGTAAAAAACAGTTTCCATTTCAAAGAAGAAATATTGGCTCTGAGAGAGTAATGTATAACAGTGTCTTACCTAAAATAGGCAGAAGGAACTCAAGTTTTAGGGCCTTGTTTAGAATCATACCCTCAAACCATGTATATGTATGGGTGCTACTATGCACGGTGCTGGACTCTGGGAATGCAAAGAAGATTAAGACATGGCTCCTGTTACTAAGAGACTAAGAGTTCACAGTATAATGGAAAAACAGACATGTAATGAAATCATTACATCATATGATAAAAACTACCTGAATTATATTATAACACGGAGAAGAATATGAGTGGACAGAGTCGTTTTTATTTGTAAAGGGAGGAAGGAAGGAAGGAAGGAAGGAAGGAAGGAAGGAAGGAAGGAAGGAAGGAAGGAAGGAAGGAAAGAAGGAAGGAAAGAGAGAGATATAATGTTTTAACTAGTATTAGGCCAGCTAACTCAAAACCACACTGCGAATTAATTGAATGTTGATACTCTCTAAACTGAGTAGAACTTAAAAGTAAAGTTCAAGTAAAAAGAAGCTTGAGAGTTAGTCTGAGTGTATATAGGTCAATATTGTCCAGTAGAAATATGAGACATATATATAAGTTTAAATTTCCTGGCAGCCGCATTGAGAACAGGGAAAACCAGACAGAGCTAATTTTAATAATATATTTTATTTAACCAAAATATATACAAAATATCCTCATTTTTGTCGGAATAAATATAAGTTATAATGGGTCTGATATAGGGTAGTGGCAACGAGAATGAAGAGAATTGGGTGAATCCAAGTGATATTTAGAGGCAAAGTAGGCAGAAGCTGATGATTATTTGGATGGAGAAGGAGAGGAGTGCAAGATGGCTTCAAACCTAACCAGGTTCTCATGTGACAACTGGCAAATGATGCTACCATTCACTGAGATAGGGAATACGGGAGGAGTGGCAGACTGGGGACAGACAGTGCAAGAAAGCTTAGCTTACTTTTAAAATATGAGTTTGAGATGCCTGCGAAATCTGCAACCAATTCTATGTCCACGGGCCAGCTGTGTATGTGAGTGTGGTGCTTTGGAGAGAGGTCTGCACCACAGGATAGATTTGGGGATCTTACTCATGTAGGTACATAGCTGATGCCACGGGAATGTATGAAATTCCCCAGAGGGAATAAGGAGTGAGAGAAGTGCCCAGGCAGAGTACAGAGGAAAACCAGCATTCACAGGATAAGGATCCATCACCAAAGACCAACCAGGAGAGATCACGGCACCAGGAAACCCAAAAGGATATAGGTCACAAGAACCAAAGCAAAAGCTTCAAAAGGGACAGAGTGGACAGCAGTGTCAGATGCTGCCAGAAAGTAAGGAAGGGACGGAGGGCTATTTTCACAGAATTTGGCACTAAGGAGATCGTGGGTGACTTTCATGAAAACATTTCCTATAGCAGGTGGACTGCCTCTATCTATCCTACGCTACAGACTGAAAATTGCCACAGACTGAACACTGAGAAGCAAATGTAGATAAATCCAAGTTTTCTATGAAAGAGAAGATAGTTACCAGCTAAAATGGTAACTATGGGATATCAAGGATGATACCTATTGGTATATCATGAGAGAAGATCGAAGGATCTCAAGCATGTTTAAAAGCTGTAGGAAAGGAATCATTAAAATTATGCACTAGACCTACTGATTGGAAAGGATGTTAATGTTTGATTGTTAACTGAAATGACCTCATGTCTGAAAAAAGTTTGTGTGTGTGTGTGTGTGTGTGTGTGTGTGTATATACAGATAATACTCTGGATGGACAAACACCAAAGTATTAACCATGTATATCCCTGAGTAGGTAGATTAAAAGGTTTTAATTTCTACTCTTTTCCTTTATCTGTATTTTTATTCTAGGAAGTGTCATTTTATGATATTAGCAAAAAGCAATCAGCTGACAACTTCCCTTTCAGAGTGCCCCCTCCTCCACATGCTATGATCCTGATAATATGTTGAAAATAGACTTCCTTCCAGTTTGAGGAAATATATTACAAAATTCCTAACCATGATTTTTACAGGTATTGCTATTCTTGAGTCTAGGGAGGGGAACCTGTGTCAGCCAGCCAGCCACTCCATCCAGGGGTCTCCTTTTCCCATGGATGGGCCACCTCTCCCCAGACTTTTCTATATTCTATCAGCAGACCATCCCCAAATCTGAAACTTCATTGACAAGACTGAAAAATATATGAAGCAAGGGTAGGGAAACAACTATTTTCTTCACAACTACAGCAGAATACAGATCTTGATGTCAGGTCAGGCCCTATTCTCCCCCTCAGTGATGACAAATAACAGTCAAACAGCACCAGGTAATGGCTGAACAATCATCTTTTACATGTGTGAAAAAGCATCATACTGCATTAAAAACCTACATGAAGGTGCCAATCCAAAATGGATGGAGGTACAAGTTGCATTAAAATTGAAAATTTTCACTCAACATCACTCACGATCAGAGAAATGCCGTCAAAGCCACAATAAAAGTGGTCCACTTTCTTAGACCATAAAAAAATAAATTCAAAATAGATGAAAGACCTAAATGTGAGACAAAAATCCATCAAAATCCTGGAGGAGAACACAGGAAGCAACTTCTTTGACCTCAGCCGTAGCAACTTCTTGCTAGACACATCTCTGGAGGCAAGGGAAACAAGAGCAAAACTGAACTATTGGGACTTCATCAAGATAAAATCTTCTGTACGGAGAAGGAAGCACTCAACAAAACAAAAAGGCAACCTTCAGAATGGAGAAGATATTTGCAAATGACTTATCTAATAAAGGATTAGTATCCAAAATCTATAAGGAACTTATCAAACTCAACACCCAAAAAACTAATCCAGTTAAGAAATGGGCAGAAGACACAAATAGACATTTCTCCTAAGAAGACATCCAGAGGGCCAACAGACGCATGAAAAGATGCTCAACATCACTCATCATCAGGGAAAGACTAATCAAAACTACAATGAGATATCACCTCACATCTGTCAGAATGGCTAAAATTAACAAGACAGGAAACAACGGGTATTTGCAAGGATGCAGAGAAAAGAGAGCCTCTCATACTGTTAGTGGGAATGCAAACTGTGGTAGCCACTCTGAAAAAGAGGACGGGGGTTCCTCATAAAGTTAAAAATAGAACTACCCTATGACCCAGCAATTGCTATAAATACTAGATATTTACCCAAAGGATACAAAAGTACTGATTTGAGGGACACATGCACCCTGATGTTTACAGCAGCATTATCAATAATAGCTAAATTATGGGAAGAACCCAAATATCCATCGACTGATGAATAGATACAGAACATGTGGCATATATATAAAGGAATATTATTCAACCATCAAAAAAATGAAATCTTGTCATTTGCAATAACAGAGATGGAGCCAGAGTGTATTATGCTGAGTGAATTAAGTCAAAGACAAATATCATATGCTTTCACTCACGTGTAGAATTTAAGAAATGAAACAAAATAGGGGGGATAAAAAAAAGGAGAAAGGCAAATCATAAAACAGATTCTTAACTGTAGAGAACAAACTGGGGGTTGCTGGATGGGAGGTGGGCAGGGCTGTGGGTTAAATGGGTGATAGGTATTAATGAGGGCACATGTGATGAGTACTGGGTGCTGTATATAAGTGATGAATCACTAAATTCTACTCCTGAAACTAATATTATACCATACGTTAATTGGAATTTAAATTAAAACTTGAAATAAAAGGGGGCCTGGGTGGCTAAGTGGTTGAGCATCTGCCTTGGGCTCAGGGTGTAATCCCGGGGTCCTGGGATGGAGTCTTGAATCAGGCTCCCTGCCTGCTTCTCCCTTTGCCTATTTCTCTGCCTCAGTGTGTCTCTCATAAATAAATAAATAAATAAATAAATAAATAAATAAATAAATAAATAAATAAATAAAATCTTTAAAAAATAAATAAAAACTTGAAATAAAAAATAAAACCACAATGAGATGTTACCTCATACCTGTCAGAATGGCTAATATCAAAAACACAAAAAACAAGCGTTGGCGGGATCCCTGGGTGGCGCAGCGGTTTGGCGCCTGCCTTTGGCCCAGGGCGCGATCCTGGAGACCCGGGATCGAATCCCACATCAGGCTCCCGGTGCATGGAGCCTGCTTCTCCCTCTGCCTGTGTCTCTGCCTCTCTCTCTCTCTCTGTATGACTATCATAAATAAATAAAAAAAATTTAAAAAATGCAATCGATTTCTGCACATTGATTTAAAAAAAAAAAAAAAACAAGCGTTGGCAAGGATGTGGAGGAAAAAGGAACCCTCATGCACTGTTGGTGGGAATACATACTCATGCAGCTACTGTGGAAAACAGTCTGAATGTTCCTCAAAAAATTAAAAATAGAAAAAAAAATTAAAAATAGAACTACCATATGCTCCAGTAATTGCACTACTGGGTTTTTACAAAAGAATATGAAAAGTCTAATTCAAAACCCCTATGTTTATTGCAGCATTACTTACAATAGCCAAAGTGTGGAAACAGCCCAAGTGTCCATTGATAGATGAATGGATACTTATTCAGCTGCAAAACAATGAAATCTTGCCATTTGCAACAATATGAATGGACCTTGAGGGCCTTATGCTAAATGAATAATAGGTGAGACAGAGAAAGACAAATACCATATGATTTTACTTACATGTAAAAACAAACAAATGAGCAAATAAAACAAAACTCCTAGATACAGGGAACTGACTGGTTGTTGCCTGAGAGGAGCGGGGGCTAAAGGAGTGAGTGGAATGGGTGAAGGACATTAAGAGGTGCAAACTCCCAGTTATAAAACAGTCATAGGGATGTAATGTACAGCATGATGACTACAATCAATAGTATTGTGTTTCATATTTGAAAGTTGCTAAGAGAGTAGATCTTAAAAGCTCTCATCATACCTGACTATGAGGAAAACTTTCTCAAACATACTAATTTTGCCTCAAGTAATTTCAAAAAGGGATCCATACTGGGGTGCCTGAGTGGCTCAGTCAGTTAAGTATCCAACTCTTGATCTCAACTCAGGTCTTGATCTCAGGGTAGTAAGTTCAAGCCCCAGCTCTATGCTGGCCGTAGAGCCTACTTGGGGGAAAAAAGGGATCCATATTAAGAAGAGAGGACTTGGGATCCCTGGGTGACGCAGCGGTTTGGCACCTGCCTTTGGCCCAGGGCGCAATCCTGGAGACCCGGGATCGAATCCCACGTCAGGCTCCCGGTGCATGGAGCCTGCTTCTCCCTCTGCCTGTGTCTCTGCCTCTCTCTCTCTCTATCCCTCTCTGTGTGACTATCATAGATAAATAAAAATTTAAAAAAGAGAGGACTTGTATGAATTGTAAAAGTAATTAAGATATGCCATGCTTCTGAGCATTCCTGAGGAGTAAAGAAGAGGAACTGAGGATTGGTGGTGATGGTTCCATGGGCGCATATGTATGTCCAAACTCATCAAATTGTGTACATTAAATTTGTGCAGTTTTAGGATATTAATGATACCATAATAAAACTGGGGTTTTTTTAAGGGGAAAAATTTTTCTCATCATAAGAAAAAGAAGATTTTATGACTATGTGTCGTGATGGATGTTAATGAGACTTTGGTGATCATTTCACAAAGTATACAAAAACAAAATCATTATGTTGTACACCTGAAACTAATATAATGTTAAATGTCAGTTATACTTCAGTATAAAAATAGGATAAATAGGGAAAGTTATAGTATCTTTTCTTCTAGAGAAGAAAAATAGTGATAGCACATGGCCTCAATGTGTTATTTAACCCAATTACAGTAACCATTTCACAAAGCATACATATGTCAAATCATCATGTTTGTACAACTTAAAATATATCAGTTTATTTGTCAATTATACCTCAATAAAGCTGAAAATTAAGGGGGAAAAAGGAAACATTCACTTTAGCAACGCATATACTAAAATTGGAATGATACAGAGATGAGCATGGCCCCTGTGCAAGGATGACACACAAATTCATGAAGCATTCTCTATATTTTAAATAAGTCGTGGGATATAAGGTAAACATGGTGACTATAATTAGTAACAATCTATTGTATGTTTGCAGGTTGCTAAGATAGTAAATCTTAAATGTTCGTATTACGAGAAAAAAATCGTGTAACTATGCACATTCGTGGATGTTAACCAGACGTATTGTGGTGATAATTTCACCACATATTAAAAATATCAAATTATTATGCTGTACACCTGAAGCTAATATAATGCTCTATGTCAGTTATGTCTCAATATAAAACAAAATAAATAAATAAGAATATGGTCTCATAAAGTTAAAGCCCAGAGCATAAAGCTGACCTCAGAAAATCAGTCTCCACCCGTGTAATCAAAATCATAAGCTGCTCCCAGCTCCTGATTTTCTCACTCACATCCACTCATTCCATGCACATCACACACACGCACCAAGTCAGGAGCCAGTGCTAAAAGGAAATGAAGATCCTGCCTCAGGTTAGGAACATGAGCCAGAATGAACTGGGCTCCGGCCCTAACTCTTGACACCTCACTGATGGGCTCCGGGACGTGTCTAAATTCCCATTTCCTCAACTAGCAAGGGGGAGGAATAGGTCCCACTTCAGAGTAGGGAGGATTCTTTTAGGTAAGGCATTAAAGAACTCAGCATAGTGCTTGGCATGCTAATTATCAGGTCTCATTAAATGATGGCGTTAGACATACTTACATAATTACATCTGATAAAGAAGTAAACTTAGAGTGACACCAATGACTTTTATTTTAAATTATTTGCAAGGTTAATGTGGAAGAAGAGTTACTGAAGATGGGTGGGTGGTTCTTTCAATATCTTTCTTTACATTTTTAAGAATCACTTATTCTGTTAAAATACCTTTTCTTCTCCTTATTCCCATAAAAAGACAACACAGCAGATCACACTCCCCACCCCCCACCCAGTGGTCACTCAGCATCTGAGGACACTCGTTCACAGCTACCACCCCCTGGCCTGGTGTTCTGAAACCCAAAAAACACAGTAGAATCTGTAGAAATGATGTGGAAACAAAATATTATTTGGACTCTTTTTCAAACAAGGGGGGCATGCATGCTTCTCCGTGTTCGTCCTTCCTAGAGCTGCTTTTTTCCTCTACTTTCTTTTGAGATCTTATCTCCATCCTCAGGCATTCCCTTTCATTTCTCTCCCTTCTGCTCTCCGGTCCCTGAAAGACAAAGGTCAGAAAAGGGTAGAAATGTGCCAACAACTGACGTGCCACATTTATCCTATCAGAAATGAAAAAATCCCTGGTCACTTAGTAGACTTCCACATCGTAGTTTCTCATAATAAATTAGCAGAAGGCCAAGGGTGTTGCTAAAAGCTTTAGTTATAAATAAAAGGGATGGGGCCTTGGGGTGTCAGCAACAGTCTATGGGGGAAACTCCACCCATACACAACTCTGACATATAGAGGGATGTGATTTCACAATGTGATATAATTAATAGTGTCTTGGTGCTTTCTGAAAAGGAACATGGCAAGCGAATCATACTTGGAATGATTCTAACCCCCCAGTGTCTACTTCTTTAAATTACATTAACAGTAGAGTTTGCACTAAGTTTTAATGTGAGGACTATGTGAAGAATGAAGTGTTGAGGAATGACATCCAACCACATTCCCCAGCTGGTACAGCACAAACTAAAGAAACTCTACTTTTCGATATTTCACCTTGGTGGACACTGACAGACCATCACTAAGCCTAAGAGGAAATAAGAACATCACAGATAGTGATTAGTGCACTGATAATGAGCAAACAGGGTGAGGTGATAGGGATGTATGGTGGGAACGGGGAAGCCTTCTTTAGTTTCCATGGTCAAAGAGTGTCTCTCAAAGGAATTACCAACCAAAGAATGGCATTGATAAATATGTAAGTAGGCACCTACTTACACTCCTATAACAAATAACACCATCACTCTCCCCCTCCTCTGTTGGAACTGGAAACGCTGGGCAATGCCTGAGTGTCTATCAAGTGAACATACACTGTGATGAGTGGCAGTGAGATGAGCAAGATCACGACTCAACCCTGCAGGCCGAGTTATGAGGGTGTCTGTTTACTACGGTGGTGTCAGCTACTCCTCAGTGCTAAATTTTTTTATACCTAAATGGCTTCATTTCTATCTATAGGGGCCAGAGTCACAAAGCAAAACAAATGATGATGCTGAGATGAAAGTTAAGAGAAACTTAAAGATTGTGCTCATTCTGTAAATGTGTTTCCAGATTATTTTCATTAGACCTAGCAGTTGTATTAGATCCAGCGGTCTGATCAAAGTTCATATGTAGCAGGCATGAATATCTCTAATGCTTATAAGAATGGTATAAAAGAGAGAAAAAATAGTGATGATCCTTCTCAAAACAAAGTAATGGCTTTTCCCTTATTGGGAATAAAGACTATTTGAAAAATGATTGTAAATAGTGAACTGAAATCTTTTTTTTTAATTATTTCATTATTTAGAAACAAAATGTAGGGGCATCTGGGTGGCTTAGTGGTTGAGCATCTGCCTTTGGCTCGGGTCGTGATCCTGGAGTCCTGGGATCAAGTCCCATATTGGGCTCCCCATGGGGATCCTGCTTGTCCCTCTGCCTATGTCTCTGCATCTCTCTGTGTCTCTCATGAATAAATAAATAAAATCTTCAAAAAGAAAAAAAGAAATAAAACATAAAAATTCTCAAAATAAGACAATTGAGGTTTTCAATACCAAAATGAAAGAATTTAATGTTGTTGGTCATGATCAGATCACAAAATTAGCTTCTGGATCCTTTTGATGCTAAAAGATATGAAATTTTAATCTACATATTACTTAACATTTGGTCCCCAACCAAAATATAAATCAGTTTTAGATTTGCTGATAAAAATATACTTTTCAGTGTAGTTAGCTTTAGAAAACTATGTCAGTCTCTAAGTAAGAACAAGTTTTAAAGTGTATGTATGTTCTAAATTTTTAATTTTACATTAGGATAAGCTTTATAAAAAGCTCTTTAAAATTGATATAAAATAAAATATTTAATAAAATTATTTATCCTATAGTTTATATATGTAATAAGAAAAAAATTAATGATTTTATAAATTCCTAGCAGGTTTCTAGCTACTATATGTAACTGTGAAAAGAATTCTTGAGTCAAAAAATTGAAAATGCTATCTTGATTGCCTCGGCACTCAAAAGGAAGAGCTTGAGAAAGGAAGTATTAGGGTAGCCCGGGTGGCTCAATGGTTTAGTGCCGCCTTCAGCCCAGGGCCTGATCCTGGAGATCTGGGATTGAGTCCCACCCATGCATGGAGCCTGATTCTCCCTCTGCTTGTGTCTCTGCCTCTCTCTCTCTATCTCATGAATAAATAAATAAAATCTTAAAAAAAAGAAAGGAAATATTAGCAAACATATTTGATATTTTAGGGATGAGGTGGTGAGTATCTCTTTAAATAAGAGAAATGATTTCATGTTTACACACTGTTAGGGCTTACAATATTAGCAAATGGCATCATATAAGCTGTTCCATAAGATGTGTTGTTATGTGAAATTTTTTCTGAGAACCTCAGAAAAAGAACAGTTCAGATTAAAATTTTTTTCAAAATACATTTATCCCATAACTTGCTCCAGAAAAAACTCAAGGCAGCTATGTCTCCCAAATTAATATAATTAATGACTTGAACATGTAATTTTTTTAATTTTTTTTTTATGATGGTCACACAGTGAGAGAGAGAGAGGCAGAGACACAGGCAGAGGGAGAAGCAGGCTCCATGCACCGGGAGCCCGACGTGGGATTCGATCCCGGGTCTCCAGGATCGCACCCTGGGCCAAAGGCAGGCGCCAAACCACTGCGCCACCCAGGGATCCCTGAACATGTAATTTTAAAACAAGAATTCTTGCACTCCTGCTATATTCCTGCTGAAAGTTCATAATCTAAATCTAGTCATGAGGAAATACCAGATAAACCCAAGCTAGGCATCATTCTAAAAGATAACTGGCCTGTATTCTTCAGAGGTCAGTATCATGAAAGACATGGAAAGACTGAGGAACTGTTTACAGAATAAATATCAATTAGAGGGATGTGAAAATGAGCAGCATTACATAATCTGGAAGTTCACTATAGAAAATATTATTGGAACAACTGGCAAAATATGAATGAGGTCAATACTTAGTTATAAAAGTATTGTATTGGTGTTAATTTCCTGAGTTTAATTACTATACCATGTTTCTGTAACAGAATGTTTTCCTGCCCTTGTCTCGGGGCTTGGAAGGGGAGAGAGGATATAAGTAAATATACCATATTAACTTGGAGGAAATCTAAATGAAGTGTATTTTTTATACTATTCTCGCTACCATTCTAAGTCTGAAACCATACTTTTTAAGATGTCATTTATTTATTCATGAGAGACACACAGAGAGAGGCAGACAGAGGCAGAGGAAGAAGCAGGCTCTCTGTGGGAAGCCTGATGTGGAACTCGATCCCAGGACATGGATCACATCCTAAGCCAAAGGCAGAGGTCAACTGCTGAGCCTCCCAGGCATCCCCTGAAACCATATTTTTAAAAAAACGATATAAGGAAAAAGATAAAACAGTAACTTTTAATAAGATTTAGAAATGATAAGTGACAGCTGCTTTCTATTCTTCCTTCTTTATTCCTCTACTGAAGGGGAATCATACGCAGAGTCACTCTCTGATAAAAGTGACGTGCCACCTATGAGGCAAAGATGCATGGTGACAGTCCCAACAGCAGTCACTGCTAAGCAGAAGGTGTTGTGTTCAGATGTGCAATGAGGCAGGAAGCAGCCACATGTCCTCCTCTGTACATTCACAGAGCACAGCTCAAGAAGCAGGTGGCAATACACCTGGTCAGTTATTGTTCTGCCCACTACATGGCAGAGCCGCATGATTATTCCTGTTTTGCAAAATAGAACAAAAAAACAAAAACCCAGAACAAAGAAGTTATTTTGTTCAAGGACACTCAGTGAACATGTTGTAGAGTTGAAAACTATCCCCCAATTAATCCGTCTCTAGTTTATTACTTTATGTATTGAGTTTGGCATCATCAGTGGAGTTTCTATTCTTCCCCCGTTCCATGCCTGTCCTCTCCTTTGCTCTCCTTTGTGCTTTACTTAGACTCCCACAGGCCATTCTAAATGCCTGGACAGCTCCTACTCCTCAATACTTACTAGACAGTTGGATAATTCCTTTTGCATGTTTTTTAGAAGTACAAGGGAACATGCTACCATCATACACTATTTGCTGCTGGATTAAATGCGAAAGGATAGGAACAGTTGGGTAGTTTTCCCCCTTCTTCAAATAGTGAAAGAAAAACAAGTCACAATTATTTCTAATTGTCTCAAAAAAAAAAAAAAAAAAAAAAAAAAAAACAGAAGACTTCGGTAACAAAAATATCCTGCCTCTGGCCCTCCAGGAATTCTTCCTACACCTGGGGTCTCCAATAAAAATAATTTAAAAATGTATACACACCTGGGCTATCTAAAACTGTCATTTGTCAAAGACCTTATCACTAAGCTGTAAATGAAGAAGTTAGATTTGTTCTCCTCAAAGTTGGGGAGGAAGAATCCATTGGGTTTCCCTTTTTAAAGTGGTTAAATATTCAACAATTCTGTTACATACCAAAGATGCAGAGCGTTTGGTTCTAAAGCACAATTGCTGCTCAAAAGACTCTGGAAATGCTTGAATTTTGGAATGGGATCTTCTTTTTGATTCCAGCGGCTCGTTGCGTGACTCGTCTGCTGAGAATTTTCTGTAATCCGGGATGTGGGAATGGCATTGAAATCCCTGGGCCTCATGAGAATGCCTTCTGGGATGGCTGTTGGATGATGGGATTCTGGGAAACACAGGAAACTGGGAATATAGAATTAAAAAAAAATGCAATATAAAGAGACTGCACAGGGACTGAATATACATACATTACCAACTAAACAATCTCATGTTGAACTGAAATCTTACCTTTTTGATCAATAGGACCTTCCTCTACAATGAAATAGAGCCAATTATTTAAAACATTAAGTAGAACATCCCAAGACTAGCTTGGTTCATCCTCTACCATTAGGGTAGAATAATGAAATGAAACATTCCACGCCTTAAATTGATATGTAAAAATAAATTCCAAGATTATATTTTAAAAAAACTTTAATGAAGCCATAAATGTTTAAGAAATAATGCAAAGGTGGATATTTATGTGATTCCTATATGAAGAAAGAATTTCTAAGCAAAAGAGCAATGGGAAAAGTCATAAGGAAAAAATTAATTTACGTAAAAATAAAGCTAACTTGCATCACAAGCCATATAAACAAAATTAATGGTAAGCTGAAAAAACTTTAAAAATATTTGCTACTGGGATCCCTGGGTGGCGCAGCGGTTTGGCGCCTGCCTTTGGCCCAGGGCGTGATCCTGGAGACCCGGGATCGAATCCCACGTCGGGCTCCCGGTGCACGGAGCCTGCTTCTCCCTCTGCCTGTGTCTCTGAGCCTCTCTCTCTCTCTCTGTGACTATCATGAATAAATAAATAAAATCTTTAAAAAAAAAATATTTGCTACACATTAGTAATGCTTACTAGATGTCCTGAAAATAAATAAGTATATGTTACACTCCTACTGGCAACTGCCGAGGTCATATAATACAATAACGGCAATGTTAAGATCACAATTGGAAAATAATCAAAGGAGGGACAGCTCAGAGAAACCAGTCTTGAAAGAAACATTCTCTTAGTTCTTCTCACTTCCCAACCCACTCCAATTTAGCTTTTGCTCCCAAGATCAATTTTGGTCAGAATATTGAACTCAGTGTTGCCGAATTCTGTGCACTTTTGGCCTTTAATAATTCTGGAGAATTCAGTGCAGGAGCCCATGTGGCCCCCCTGGAAACAATCTTCCCTTGCCATCTACCACTGCAGCCTCAAGGGCCATCTTCCTGCCACTGTGTTTTAGACATTTTTGCTCACTTCTCCCTCCTTCTAGCTGCTCATATCTACCGGACTTCCTCCAAGTTCTAAACCAGTCTTCCTTCCCTTCCTTTCCTTTCTCACATTACACTGTCTCCCAAAGTATCTCATCCTCAGGCTTCAATTTGTAGCTCTAATCTGATTTCCTACTTTATATTGTTAGCCTAGACATCGCCTGTGAGTTTCTGCCCCTTGAGTTCCCTCTTCATAGTATCCCTCGTAGAGATTACATAAAAATAAAATCTTAATTAAAAAAATATGATGAATAAATACATAATGAATGAAAGAAAAAGAAATACTAATGGGTAAAAATTCTTTATGCTTATTAGCAGTCAAAAACTATGGAAAATGAAATAATATGGGGATCCCCGGGTGGCTTAGCAGTTTGGCAACTGCCTTCGACCCAGGGCGTGATCCTGGAGTCCTGGGATCGAGTCCCACGTCAGGCTCCCTGCATGGAGCCTGCTTCTCCTCCTGCCTGTGTCTCTGCCTCTCTCTGTGTGTGTCTCTCATGAATAAATAAATAAAATTATTTAAAAAAAGAAAATGAAATAATATACAATTTTTGCCTTTCAGGTAAAAAAAAAATGTTACTTAATGGTACCAACACTGGCAAAAGTACAAGGAGATAAGCACAGTCTTCCTTGCTGGTAGGACTTCAAATGTACATCCTTCCTAGAAAATTGTTGGTAATATGTGTCAGAAGGCTTAAAATATTCCCCTCCTTGGATCCATCCATTGTATGTTGTTTTTTGCTGAATTATGTTCTCCTGCCCGAAATTCATAGGTTGAAGCCTTATGTGAGTACATCAGAAGATGACTATATTTGGAGTCAGGGCCTCTAAAGATTAAGTTAAAATTAGACCATTATAGTGGGTCCTACTCCAGTCTGACTTGTGCCCTTATAAGAAAAAGAAATTTGGATACATAAAGAGATGCCAGGGATATGCCCCCACAGAGGACATACCATGTGAGGACACAGCAAGAAGGTAGCCATCTGTAAGCCAAGGAGAGAGCCTTGGAAGAAATCAAGCCTGTTGACACCTTTATCTCAGACTTTTAACTTCCAGAACTGTGAGAAAATAAATTTCTGCTGTTTATGTCATCCAGTCTGTGGTATTTTGTTATGGTAGCCCCAGGAAACTAATACATATGTATTGAAACTTTCTCTCAAACAATCATCAAAAATATGCTTAAAGATTTGTAAAGCTACTAAAAGACATGAGGTAAATTTGTATATATTATTCCATTTATTATAGGTAAGACATGGTACTTTGTGCTTTGGATAAATTGGAGCGCCCAAAAAGCACAGTGTACCCCTCTTGGAGATTATGTTGGGAGATGAACATTGAACAAATAAGGCATATGCCTACAACCTTGGCCAAATGCTATAAAGGAAAAAAAATTCAAGGTGCATAAAGAGGATATAACAAGGTAAAATTATGTATGTTCAGATGAGTGTTGGAGTGGCTAGGGGGATCAGGGGAGGATTGTGAAGGTGTGATGATTAAGATACAATCTGAAGGGTGAGAGGGGTTAATTAGGGAACAGGGAACACTCTTCTGCCTCAGGATGAGCCCCATATGTTCAGAGGCCCTGCCACAGAAGAGCTTGCTGATGTGGAAGGAAAAGAAGCCCATTGAGCGTGAACATCTGGGAGGAGGGAGAGGAGGAGAGGGCTTGAAGTAGGGTAATTTCATAAGGTGGGCAACCTTAAACCATACCCAAATGTTTTGAAAGGTTTTCTTTGAGCTGTGGGATTTTTTGTTTTGTTTTGTTTTGTTTTTTATCCAAGTTTTCTGCAATGATGGTGTATTATATTATCAGGAAAAAAATGGTACTTTAAAAAAATTGAGACTTAGACACAGAAGGACAAATACTGAATGACTGCACTTATGTGAGTTAGCTATAATAGTCAAACCTGTAAAAGTAAGAAATAGAATGGTGGTTGCCAGGGCCTGAGAGAAGGGGGAAACGGGAAGTGGCTAATCAATGGGTTTAAAAGTCCAGTTATGCAAGATGAGGGAGTTCTAGGGATCTACTCTACAGCACTACACTTGTAGTTTACCGGATTGCACACTTAAAAATCTGCCCAGAGGGTAGATCTCATGTTAAGTGTTCTTACCACAATAAAATTTTAAACATAAAATTTAAAAATTTAAGGTTGGGAATGGAAATGAGAATGTTTGTACAAAATGTTCTCTTCCATTGAGAGGCCTAAAAAGAATAGCAAGAGTTTTTATCACAATATAAATACAGTGTATACTTAGTGATCTATCAGATATGTCTTTCAGTCGGTTGGTTGTGGTGTGTGACTTTGTGGGGAACAGCCTTAAGAGAGCTCTCTGATTACAGGGAAGAAGCTCCCACTTTTAATTGCGTTTACTTACCACGCAAGCTCTACTTTTGGAACTTTATATCCCCTTCCAATGTAATTTTCCTGGCAAAGACAGGAAATAGTACCCTACATGGCTTTTTTTTTTTTTTTTTTTTTTTTTTTTTTTTTTTTTTTTTTTTTTTTTTTTACCAAGTATGCACTTGTCACCCCACAGCCACTGGCCTTATAGCTCTCTCTCCCACACTGTGAGGCAGGCTCTGGCCTGTGGAACTGGATCCCTTCACTCTGAGCTCACCAGCTGGGGTCCCAGACAACAAAGCACCAAAGACAAAGTGTGCTGCAGGCACTGCTTTCAGAGCAGTGACTACCCAGTTCCCTGACGTGCATCACAGAAGAGTGTGCTCAGCACCAAAGCTGTTTCCACTGTGACCAAAGAAAACAATTCCTGTTGGAAGAAAAAACCCTGTGCATTCTGTGACCCAAGGCATAGGTTCTCATTTAAGAAAAAATTAGTGGGGCACCTAGCTGGCTCAGTAGTGGAGTGTGTGACTCTTGGATCTCAGGGTTGTGAGGCCGAGCCCCATGTTGGACGCAGACCACTTAAAAACAAAATATTTTAAAAAACATTTTTAAAAAAGATTTTATTCATTTATTCATGAGAGACACAGAGAGAATGGCAGAGACACAGGCAGAGAGAGAAGCAGACTCCATGCAGGGAGCCCCACGTGGGACTCGATCCTGGGCCTCCAGGATCAGGCCCTGGGCTAAAGGTGGTGCTAAACCGCTGAGCCACCCGAGCTGCCCCAAAAAACATTTTTTTAATATTTCCCCCTGAAGGGCTTAACTACTTGATACTCTTTATCCTGGCTTTAACTGCAATTACTCTTCAACTGTACCCATCCTGCCCTCTGTGTCAATGCAAGCACCTGAGCCCCCCATTAACAAGATGAGAAACGAGGAGAAAGTTCCAGGTATAATAAGGCCACGTTGAGTCATAGTGTACTAGGCTCTCTGGGGACCACATCTTTGATCTCTAACCTCAGAACAAATCCTGGAAGGGAGTCATTCTCCCCCTTTTACAGATGAGGAAAATGAATCTTTTTTTTTTTTTTTTTTTAAGTAGACTTATTAAGTAAAAAGTACAACCTTCTCCCAGCAAGACTCCTCACCGAGTTCTCAGGGAGCAGCTGAGGTGCCCCAGAACTCTCCATGCTTCCTGGGACCTGCGTTCCGTTCCCTCAAGAACAAAAGAGTCACCTTTTCTCAGTAAGGCTTTAATTTCTCCTCCCGATGGGGCACAGTGCCAGAGCTGGCATCCGCTACTCCAAAACCACTTCCACTTTTCTTTTTCTTCTTCTTTCTTCTTTCTTCCTTCTCCTCCTTTCTTCTTCTTGGCGCTGTCACTGTCCCTGTCTGTGGGCTCACTCACACTCTCCACAGCAGCTTTGGCCTTCTTCTTCTTCTCCTTCTTGAGCAGCTGCAAGGACATCTCATCACTCTCACTGTCTCGCTTCTGCTTCGGGGCTTTCACCACTTCGGCAGCCACTTTGGGGGATTTTACCACCTCGGTGACTTCCTATGGAGCTGTTCCTGCCTTGGCTACTGCCTCTTTCCTTGCAGGGTCGCTGTAGTCCACATACTCCTGCATCCAGGTGGCAGGTGTGCTACCTGTGGGCTTGCCTGTGCTTATCCAGAAGGCCCTGCTTGATCATCAGCCTCTTCTGACTTGCCTTTGGACCTAAACCCCACTTCCGAGGACACGTGTCTCTCTCCATGATTACCCTCTTGATCTTGGCTACGATACCATGGTCACAGGTAGATATCACTGCTGTGGTCATTAATGCAATGGCCATGCAGACTGCTTCTCCTTTGGTGGTGATGACGAGGATCTCCTCGTTGACCTCGATGCCATCCTCATATCGGAGAACGCCCGGGAGCATGATCTTTGCCGCATAGCAGACTGCATTCATGAAAATGTCTTTCATAACCAGCCTTTTATGAGAAGTCAACAGCTTTTCCAAAGGGTAAACAACTCGCAGCAGGTAACTCTCATCCTTGCGGCTGTCATACAGCCACTGGGCATCAAGCACGTCATGCATGTGGTCCTTTTCACTCATGACTCCAGAACGAACCCTCCGAAGTTCTTGCATCTGACCGCCAACTCCCAGTAACAAACCAACGTGCACACACAGCGTCCGAATATAGGTACCGGCCTCACAACTCACCCAAAAGATTCCTAATCTTCCATCAGGATCATACTCGATCATCTTGCTCTCATATACGGTCCGCACTCGGAGTTGCCTCTTTACTGCAGCAATGAGTGGGGGTCGCTGGAATAAGGCACCTGTCAGAGTTTCTAGGGCCCTCGAAAGTTGGGTCCCCCCTTCAATAGCACTGTGTAGCCTGGACAATGCCCACATACTCTTTGCCTGCACTCTTGAGGCTTCACCAAGCGGTGGCTCGTTCTATGCACACGAGTGAACAGCCGGCCACCTTGGGATCCAGCGTGCCACCGTGCGCCGTCTTCACCCGAAGTATTCGTCGGACCCAGGCTACCACCTCATGGGAAGAGGGATTGGAGGGCTTGTCAAGATTAATGAAGCCTGTCCTGCTGTGGTCCCCAATCTCCCCCTTCAGAGGATGTGAACCACAAGGAAGGGGTGTATAGTGCGTGCTCCTTACATTGAGCTTTTCAAAATTCTTGAGCAACAGGAGCCACTGAGATGTGTCCAACTGAGCCGCCTTGGATTCGGGTTCGATAAGAAATTCTTCAGCATGTTGTATCTCTGCTACATCTTCTCCTGGGAAGACTTTCCGCTTTTTCTGCTTAGGTTTCCTCGGCAAAATTAATACTTCGGCGGCCGCCATGTTGCCCCGCACAGCGTGCGAGCCGCGGGCGCCCCCACCGAGGGGGCGCGCCGCCTCCCGGCGCCGTCGGGTCGCGTCACTAGAACCCGCCCACCCGGGCGACGCCCCGTGCGTCCTGCGTGCTGCGCGGCGGCCCGGGGGGCGGGGCCGGGCTCCGGGGGGCGGGGCCGGGCTCCGGGGGGCGGGCCGGGCTCCGGGGGGCGGGGCCGGGCTCCGGGGGGCGGGGCCGGGCTCCGGGGGGCGGGGCCCGAGGCGCGCGCCGGACGCCTGCGGAGCTTCACAGGCTGCTGCCGCTCTGAGGAAGCTGAACCTCAGGTCAGGTACGTGACTGGCCTAGGACTTGGGTGACAAGCGGCATGCCTCCAGGTGGCATCTGTTTTTTGAATTAATAAGCCTACACTTTTCTCGTCAAAGGCAACAATGACTTCATCCTATTTCCAGGTGAGCTTGCCTATACACGTGACTGTTGACGATGTACCACTTATAACAGAATTCTGTTACCAAATTAATAATGATTTGTAGGTCTTTAGGAATTAATGTAGAGGAATTTTATGTGAGGAATATTGTATAACGTAGCCCGATGCTATCGTAAGAGCCAAGAGGGATTGTAAATTCACCAATTAGCTACCTACGGAAGCAGCATCGGAGGGAAAGACGGATTCCAGTGGTCAACCGGTAAAACGGTAGCTCTTTTATAAATAACAAAGGTAATCCCACTGAACATCCTTTAGGTAAGCTCAAGGATGTTTTAAACTATTCAGTAAAATAGTATTTTTTAACTGGAGAAGTAAATAGACCCTGCGCTGTCAGACTCCGTAAATCAATGGGAAACTGTCATCAAGACCCCACCACTGGGGAATCCCCGGGGGGCTCAGCCGTTTGGCGCCGCCGTCGGCCCAGGGCGTGACCCTGGGGTCCCCAGATCGAGTCCCGGGTTGGGCTCCTTGTGGGGAGCCTGCTCCTCCCTCTGCCTGTGTCTCTGCCTCTCTCTCTCTCTTTCTCTCTCTCTGTGTCTCTCATGAATAAATAAATGGAATCTTTAAAAAGAAAGAAAGAAAGAAAAACACCCTACCATAAGCCATAAACAGAGGTGAGTGGTAGGAAGAACTCCTTGGAGCTTATGGCACCCGCCTCAGACACTTGGAATCTTCTCCTAGGGAACAACTCAAGAACTTGTCTTGCTCATCCAGAAACTGAAGTAACCAAACTAAGTGCATCTAAACCACATGCCACTGAGGTAATCCCAAATGACATCGAATTCAGTCTCGCACAGTATTTTCACTAGTCCTCTACCATGCAGTGATCCTCAGTTTTGGTATTGACACATCTTAGCTCAAGCTGCCAGAACAAACCACCACAGGCTGGCTGGTTTAACCAATAGAAATTTACCTCTCACGGTTGTGGAGGCTGGAAAGTCCGAGATTAAGGAGCTGGAGATTTCTCCCCAGTGAGAGGCTTCCTGCTGACTTGCAGACGGCCACCTTCTCTCTGTGTGCTTGCATGGCCTTTCCTCCGTGCATGCAGGTGAAGAAAGGGAGCAAGCTCTCTGGGTGTCTGTTCTTATCAGGGTACTAATTGTATCTGATAGGGCCTTACCTCATCTACATCTGATTACCTCCCAAAGGCGTCATCTCCAAATACCATCACTTTGGGGGTTAGGGCTTCAGCATACGAATCTGGTGGGAGCGGGGGAGACATTCAGTCCATAACAACATAGGCCATATGCCAAACGTGAATATAAGATGACCTGTCTTCTCACGGTGATATTAAATGAGAAGGAGAAACATTAAAGATAAAGAGGGAAAGGCAAAACGAAAGTAATTAACTGAAGCATCATCTGGAAAGAAATTCCCAAGTTTCAACACTTCCAATGCTTAATAATAAGAAGCATAGATGTTTATTAGGTACCAGGCAACATCCCAATTACATTAGATAAATTACTCACTGAATCTTCACTCCACCCTTCTGAGGGTTCTTTTCTTCTTTAGCAATACAAAAGATAAATATTTATTCAGAACAAAACTTTTTAACAATCAATTTTACATTCTAAGCCACAAGGAAATAGCAAAACATAAAGCAAAGGAAAAACAAAGACTAAAAAGAAAAGCAGTGTACTGTCTCTTCTACTTAACTTGGTAACACTTATTGACCCAATGCCCTCTTGCTTGACCTATTTTGCAAGCACATTTTAGAGTTAACAGCTTACTTCTGATTCCAGGTTAAAATCACCTTTCTCCTGCGAGTCAGGAAATTGTAAATGAGCTCCAGTTAGAGGCTTCTCTGGGGTTTCTAACTATTGAGGCTAAGGTGCAAATGTAAACCTCTGGTAGGTCTCCTTATTCAGGAGCACCCCCATTTCTAAGTGGTGGCAATGAACGATGAAGGGTAAGGCCCGAAAGGACTTGGCACTTTAATCCAGATATGACACCTCAGGGAGCAATGAGTGCATCCTCATTGGCACTTTTAGTGCCAATCCCCTTCTGAGATATCCAGTATTAGTGCCAATCCCCTTCTGAGGTATCCACTATTAGTGTCAATCTCCTTTACGTATGGGGAATCTGAGGCAGAGAGAGGTAAGTAACTCAGTTATGCTGCTGGGGGTAGGCCCCGGAAAGCCACCTCTGGAGCCCTCCCTTCACCCTTCCTAACCACTCTACTCGGCTGCCTTCCCAGCAACTCCTCCACATCTAGAAGACAGAAAACAAATCCGTAAAACATTATGCTACAAGTGCTTCCACAGAGTTGTCACTGTTGCCTGAAACTATCACTGGTTTTCTATTGGGGATGAAGGCATTGTCCCCTATTGAAATGAAATGTACATTTAACCCAAAAAACCAAGAAATCACTGCTAGTCATGGAACTTTAGGGTATCCCCTCACTTCAGGTTCCTAAGAAATCCTCCAACGGGGTCATGTCCCGCCCTATCCGTGTCCTGAGCAGCTGCAGGAGAACCACTCCTGTGGTGAGATGAGTGTGTGGCCGTACTCAGGTCAATCAGGGATAAGAATCAAAATTAAAATATCTTCTATTGCTTTAAGTTAAGAACATGAAGAGAGAATATAAAAAATGGTTAAAGGTGATTATTTTTAAAAAAGAAAAAATCCCAGACAGGGAGAGGCTCATATTATATCCCCTCAAATGATACCATATAGGCAAGCACACCCTTGCCTACCTTGGAACACAGAGGAAGCCCTGGGAAAGCCTACCTGGAGTTAGCAAAGCCCTAGGCCAGGAGACTCAGTTCCTCCTTGAAGAGTCCTTTCATTTAGCGTAATTCTCCCTTCCACTCGGCCCACCAATGTTAAGAGAACCATGGTAAGCTGAAGAAGATGACTAGAAAGCTGGATAGGCTAAAGTATTAAAAATCCACTTTCAATGAGCAGAATAAATAAGGAATGCGAAACCGTTTTACCTCAAGTTTGTATTAATGTGATGCTGGAGGTAGAAGGCACATTAGTTCTTCACAGACAGACTTCATATTACTTCACTTTTTTCCACCAAGAATATTAGGACAGTAAAGTTAGATTTTTAAAATTTACTTTAAATCAGTGATCACAGATTATTATACTGAGTTTTATCAAAAGGTAGTGTTCTCTGAGCAGGACCAAGCCTTGTTCCTTATGCCAAATCTGTATTTTCTGCTAAACTGGAAGTTCCACAAACACTGAGATCCAGTACGTCTTCTGGTACCCTCTAAGCCTCTAGTGCCTTGCATAAGTAATGCCAGGAACCTCAATAAACAGGTTCAATGAATAAAGGCTCCGCCTCTATGGTTCTGCAGGAATCATGACCTGAAAGCCACTTTAGAAACCACATTCAAATGGGAAAGGAGGGGAAAACTCTTTTCTTCCTATGCCATGCAATATGGATGGATATAGGTTATCAATAGGTTGTGGGAGGGAAGAGCCTCAGATGGGAGTAGTGGGAAGAGAGGGAAAGAGACAAGGCTAAGAGCAAGCTTTTCTTTTTAAGTTAGTCATTGAGCTCAAAGCAAAACACACATAAAAAATGAAAACCTAATTGTTCTCTCTGAAATAAGAAAAATCTGAGCATGTTTTAGGGTTAGAAAAGTTAGAAAGAAAGTCCAACTTCATACTCTTGTCATAAATATATGGCATTCTGTGACTGGAGATAGAGATTCAGACTCCCGACTATTTCCCAGGACCCTGCCCACACCGCCCTGGGTCCCCTGCTCTGTGTTCTGCGCTGGTGCTCTCTCTACTCTCTTCGGTCGGGGGGTCATTTTTATTCCATGCCTTGTCTCCTTAAATAAACATACTTTCTGCATGTTAGTCTGATCATGGTGGAATTCATTGTTGACTTAGGGAATCTCACTGAACATTCAGGCAAATGTTTGACTCTAGTATGAGCAGGAAGAGATATGTGGGCACAGTTTGGAAATGCCATACACAACACAACTAACTATTGCTAGTCCCAGTAGTTTAATTCAAACAACCCTGCAACCTAAAAGTAGATTCTCTAAAAAGGGTGGATTATCTCAGTTTTAAAAGTCTAATAGAAAAAATAAAAAAAATAAAAGTCTAATAGATGTTAAAATTTATTCAACAAACCTATATTTTATAAGTCATGTTCCTTCCTTTGTTTTCATTTCAACAGTTCTAAAGGGCTGTTGAGATAAAGAGCAAATCACATTTTTTCTCTTTGTTTCTCCCTGGTCCTCTCTATCTGGAAACTGGAAACTAATTGTACTTCTGGTTCACACACTGTGAATGCCTCACTTGAAGTGGAATATAAGAGATTAAAATGAGAGTGCGATAAACGGGTGTTCACTTACAACAGAATCATGGACGGTTAGAGCTAGAAGAGTTCCCAGAGGTCATCCAGTCCAGCCTCTCTTCTTTTTTACAAAAGGAACCTGGAGCTCAAAGAGCTGTTGACACTTGCCCTTTGTCTCTGGGTACGCATTTGGTAAGAAATCTATTTTCAAATATTTGTGTCTTAAGATTGAGATTGAGATCTCATCCCTCAAGTTGCCTCATCACTTGGGAATAAGAGCCATCGCCATACCCACCATAATATCCCTCACAGGCATTATGCATCTGGGAACTCTGAGGCTAAAACTGAAATAAAAAACACTGTCCCAACACTTATTTGGTTCTGGGGTTGACAGAAGCAGAAGGTTGGGGATGTATTCTCTATGGCTAGAATCCTAAGTGACTTGTGGAAAAGAAAAGCTGTATTATTGCTGTGTAACTGAAGCAGAGGACACATGTCTCTGCTGTGGAGTCTTCTAGTGGCACAGCTGAGCAGAGAACCACCGCCTACACCTACGGCTGAGTCCTCACCTGGTCAAGCCCACCCCCTCCACTATCAGGAGCTTCCCCCTGCTTGCATCTTGCTCCCTAGACACTGTATGCTCTGCCTCCCTATGGAAAAGTAGTGCTGAGGGCTGAAAAATTTTGGTTCCATCACCCCTCGGAAAACCAAAGGGGAACCAGAAGAAAAAGTTTATCAAATTTATCAAAGGTAGTGATTTATTATGTGGACTCCTCAACTCTTTAGAGGTCCTCAAATCAGGACGTTATGTTCAGTATTTCCAAAACACTACTGGAAATCACACATTGATCCATACCTGATGCTACACAGACTATCACATCAAGTTTCTTTCCTTTGGCTTGAATCATACTAGACCTCAGAACAATTGTCTCAGGTTTCTCAGGAGCTCTGAATAGTAGTTAAAGGTATGTTAGGCTACTAAAAATGAAGAAATCTTTACCTAATAAATGAAAATCAGGTCCCCAGGAGGGCAAGATAAAATAACAAAAGGTATTTTTTGGTGGGTGTAAAAAGGTTTAGAAGAACTGATTTTTAACCAAAGATGATGTATAAACCAAAGGCCTCTTCAAAAGTTATCAACTAGAAATCCCCCTCCCCTAGTCCAGCTCTCCCCTGGTTCTCTGACCATAACTCACAGGGCAGGGCAGGGAGGTTTTCCTGTAACTGGCATCTTGTGATCCACGACGGCCCCGGAGTCCTCGCTCATTCTCTTCCATCCAGCTGTGACCCCAGAAGCTGCTCATCCATTTCGCAAAAGACACATCATCATCATCATCATCATCATCATCTTTGTGCTCCATGTGTAGGTGATTCAAAATATCGAAGGCCTGTCCCTAAATTCGACAGACAGAAATATCATCCAACAGGGCTGACTTGATGAAACCCAGGATCTCCCCCAAAAGACAAAATGAAACTGGTATTTTCAAATGCTCTCCGATAATGGGATTCTTAAGGGAGAAAGATTTACTAAACAACCACTTCACCATCAGGCAGCCTCGGGGAATGTCTATTTATAAATTGTACAGCCCACATTCCCTCCCCTCCCCCTGTCTTTTTAAATTGAGGCTTTTTAATCCTTCCATCGCTGGGGCTTGTGCCTCCACGCCTAAGGGTGGGAAGCACAGTCCACTGGCTGGTTTTCCCTGTGCTGCGCTGCCAGTGGCATGTGATGGCATCTCCAGCTGTCAATGATGATGGAGCATGACCCTTATAATATGCCTGTCAGCTTCCGGCTAGCTCTGAAATGGGGCCACTTACAAGGGACAGACTGACTACAGCTGGCAAGATGGCCAGCTATTGGCATGTTATAGCTAATGTAGATATACTCCTAATTAATAAAATTGATATTTTTTAAAGATTTTATTTATTTAGTCATAGACACAGAGAGAGAGAGGCAGAGACACAGGCAGAGGGAGAAGC